>NC_086153.1:1252500-1564375 GCF_035149785.1 Candoia aspera
GTGTTCAGTTCAGTTCAGTTTTATTACAGTCACTGACCAGTACAAGATACAATTCTATAAAGATATACACATTAGTCTTAAAATATGAACCATCTGATTTAAAATAGTTTTAAATTTGAATTTACAAGTTCCAATTAAATGTTAAAATACGTATAGATCATAATGTAAATGAGCCCCTTAATCAAATTTAAAAACAATCTTATTGTCTTATAACAAGCTTCTCGGCCTTTTGGCTAAGAACAAGTGTAGTGGTCATTAAGTGAATCTTACCCAATTTTATGACCTTTTTTGCAGCAGCCATTTAATGAACACTGCAGTCATTAAGTGAACAATGTGATCGTTAAGGGAATCATGTGGTTCCCATTGATTTTGCTTGCTGGAAGCTGGCTGGGAAGGTTGCAAATGGCGATCACGTGACTGCAGGACGCTGTAACGGTCATAAATGAGAACCAGTTGCCAAGTGCCCAAATTGTGATCATGTGACTGCAGGGACGCTGCAACGGTCGTAAGTGTGAGGACCAGTCACAAGTTGGTTTTTTCAGCACTGTGGTAAGTCTGAACCATCACTAAACAAATGGTTGTTAAATGAGGACTGCCTGTACCATATTCTGAACCATGAGCTCATCAGCACTAGGCATGTCTGCAGGGTACGGTAAAAAAAATCAAGATAGCAGCCATGATGGTGAGATGGAAGCTCCACGCGATGTCCATTTCTCACGTTACTCAGGAATAAACCCAGCTCTAAGTACTGTTTTATCACCCCTCTGGCCAACCTCTGGCTGACTCAGCCATTGCACGTTCTCATGTTAAATTTTGCATTTGTGCCTTGGAAAATGCTCCTTCCCCACCCTGGATTTTGCAAGGTTATATTTAAAACTGTTGTTAGCGAACAGGCAATGGCAGAGAGGAAAAAAGACACCGCCGCATTCTGCCCTAAGATGATCTCCTTTCTGTACTGCATCCCAATTTGAATATTTGCTTTTTGTTCTACATATTACAGCCTGCTATAATCATCTTTTGCATAATCTATTCTGCCTTTGCTAATCAGCATTCTCACGCTTTCTCTCTGAAAGGCATTGAAGGTCTCATCCTGCCAATCTCCCGCCACCACAGTTTTCCCACCTTTTATCACCCCCACTAAGGACTAGAAGCTTGATGTTTTTTCTCCTTTTAAAACAGAACGTCGGGCACCTTAATTCCCACGCTGAATTCTGCATTTTTAGGGGAGAACTCGGTACCCATGCAGCATTGGAATGCAAACACAAATCTCACGATCGCTCTGAGGAGCATCTGAGTCACCAGCTGACCATCCCCGCCACACCCCAAGAAGGCAGAAGGGGGTGGCCCGCGCCTGCCCCTTGCGTCCCCCTCCGGAGGCACATCTCTCCCAAGCCGCAGCTGCATTAATATTCATGGGGCGGCTCTCCGGAAGCATTTGACCTTGTGTGTGCTGTGACTCTCCTTGAGCAGAACAGTCATTTACACACTGACACTTGTCACAGGTCGTCTCAAGGGGCTCCCCGGAGCCTCAAGGAGGAGAGACAGACGTGACCAATGACGGCTGACAGATCAAATACAATGTTTGGACATTATAGTCATGTTGTGGTAATGGAGCTGCTGGCGGAGGGGCAGGGACCCTGGCTGGCAGGGTGCTGTGTGCAGCATGGGGCTGGGGTTGGGGGGGTGGAGAGGGAGAGGATGTTTACCCAGTGCATGAAATGGGGTGAAGAGCACATTGCCCGGGCCCTCCGAAGACGGGTGGCCCTTGCAGGGCCTCGCGGGGTGGCCTGATCCAGTTCTGCTGAGGCCGAGCCCACGGATGCAGAAGAGCCTGTGTGCCCCTTTGCAGCCAGCCAAGCAGGCTGGGCGGACTGGCCAGCATGTGGCAGGCCTTCCCCACCCTGTTTCCTGCTGGGGAAGGTGAGCCCAGGTAGAGGGCAGAGGCCGTGCCATCTGCTGCCAGCCTTGCAACCTCATTTTGGGCTGGCATTCAGCAGCTTGCAAGCAAAAACAGCGAAGTCTCCCCTCCTTTCTGGCCCTTGAAGGTAGACTGCCTTTGAGCGTGGAGCTCCATTTGCAGCTGTCTGGGCTCACTGGCTTTCCCAGCCCTCTCTGCTTCTGCAAGTCAGTCTTTGCTTTCTCCCCCCACCCTGCCTCCTCGTTCTGTGCTTTCTTTTTTCTCCACAAAGAGAAAGTCGTCTCAGCTAACAGCCGCTATAACTTGCGGGGACAAATTCTGAGTGCTGACGGCCCGCAACCCGAAGCCCCTGCTCTGGTTCGTCCTTGGCCTCCTGCCTGCCAGTCGGTTTACTTGGATGACCTGCAAGTGCCGCGGAAGTGCGAGGGGCCTGCTGGGCACCTCGTTTCGCCCTTCCAAACTACCAGAGGCTCTTTCATGCTTGGCTGGTGCATCTGCTGAGCTGGGGATGGGCTCCCTGGGGGGCCTTTGGGCTCCGGAGAAGCCTCTTCTGGCACCCGAGTGTCCTCACCGCCCTCCCTCCAGGGGCTGTGGATGCCCCACACCAGGTTTCCAGAATTCTTTGAAGCTTTGCTGGCTGGGGAATTCTGGGAGTTGAAGTCCGCACAGCTTAGAGTTGCCAAGGTTGAGGAAACCTGCCCCACACAATCACACCCCCCCCCCATGGTAACAGTGCCAGGCTAGACTCAATGTTCAGACTTCACTCAACGCCTTGAGCCTCAGCCAAATGGCCCATGCCGAGTTTGCCCAGCACACAGGGTTAAAAGGGTGTGTGTGTGGGGTCTTGTTTGTGTGACTTGCGGTGCCATGCAGACCCAGGCTCAGGTTCTCGGGGGTTCTGCAAGCTGAAGCCCATCGCCCCCTTTCTCCCTGCCCAGAAAGGCTGACCCAGGACAAAACTCTGGGCCCTGAGGGGTTTCCTGGTGTATCTCCAGATGTGGCTAATTTTCCACGTGGCAGCCCAGCTGTCCCACCCATTGCTAGGGGAGGCCAAGAGGAGTAGCCCGGCAAATCTGGGAGCCCCCCAGCCCACCTACGGAGGTGGGGGTCCTCGCTCTCGAGAAGAGCCGGGCGGCCATCTCTCACACAGGGCTGGACCAGCTTCCTGGGCACGGCAGAGGGCTGGACCCGATGCTCCCTCTCTACCCTTCGAGGATTCCTCTCCACAGTCCCAGGGGAGGCTCCGAAGAGAGGACCACAGCCCCCTTTTTCTGGGGTCGCACCTGGATTCTAGAATGCCTTCCCAAACGGGGAGACCAAGCCCTAGCCAGAGGAAAGCTGCTGAGTTACTGTCCTACAGACATACATTCAGCCTCCTCCGACATGCTGGTCCCTCTGGAAGGCTTGGACTACAGTTCCCATGCTACAGCATTTCCATGGCTTGTACAAATCACTTGGAGAGATGTGCAGGATCGCGCTCTGCTCCTAATATGATGCTTTGGACATCGTTGGAGCAATCGAGTAAATGACTGCAGAAATGGGGGGGGATGTTCTTGCTGCGTAGGAGACAGGGCACGCCACCCTCCCCTCCCCTCCCCGTCTACACCTGAAAAGAAGCCAGCACGACTCTCTTCTTGCCAGATGTCCGAAATTCTAGCCAGGTGGCTGCACCATCCCCACGCTTTCCCATTAATTAAATGTTGTTTTTTTTACAACCCATTGAACCTTGTTTATGGCCATTGTGGGACTCCCAATATTAGCACGGTTAACAGCCGGCAGGGGATCCAAGCCCGGCTTGCTTGAGCCAAACTCGCTTGCTTGCGCAGGCTGGAGCAGCTGCTCCCTTGCTCCAGCTCAGCCTGGATGGACCGCAGCAGCCCAGGAATTTAGCGCCGGGGTGGCATTTCCCATTCCTGGTCTCCCTGCTAGAGGACGCTGCTAAATTTAACACCCATCAGGCTGTTGCTAAGGCCGTTAATTGCGGGGCCATTAACTCAGTGCCAAACAGAAACTTCGCTTCCAAAAGCAGCCAGATGGGTCTCAGACTTGTTGCCTGGTCTGTAAAATGGGCATAGCAGAACCAAGTGAATAGAGATCTCTCTTGTTCTGCAAAATCATATTGGAAGACTTTGCCAACCGATGGCTTGGGGGACCATGCTTTAAAAGCACAACTGCTGTTGGCCTGAAGTGGAAGGAGACGTGATTAATCTTATGGGAATCGTTTTGTTTCTTAAACTCTTCGCCGAAAACTGAGAACAAGGGCCCAGGTTTTTGGCTGGCCCGCTCGGGTGGGGGAGGATTTTGGATCTGCAAAAGGGGTGCCAGGCCAAATGGGGCCTTTGGGCTGCATGTTTTGCTCGAATAAAAATGCTGTACCCGGCTAAGCGAAAGACTTCGGGCCTGCATGCATCATGCAAATGTGCTCACATTTTGCTTAATTGATTCTGCTCCTGTTAATTACAGGGAGAAACAAAGACAACTGAAGCTTCCAGAATCACTGGGAACATATTTCACTCTTGCTTTAGCAGTTTCCTGGCGCTGATGACCAACTTCCATCCCTTTCTTTGGGTCCTTAAGGGCTAGAAACTTTATCCCCAAAATTAATGCAGCCAGAGCCTAATCACATCTGAATTAAACGCCTTGCAACTGCCTGATGCAAAACCCACATGGGAATTCTCCTTACCTACAGAAAAGCCCTGTGACTGCAATGCCTCCTTTAATGGAGTGTTTCCCATCAAAAGAAAAACAGAAATTTCTGTTCACTGCTAATTCAGATGCTGTAAAATAAGAACTGCATAGAGCTGGCATAGAGATTATACTGTTCAAATTCATTAATTCTTGTTTTGTTTCTTGTTGCCAGGTTGCACCACTTATTCTAGTTCTGTAAGTCAAGGGCTTGCAAACATTATGCCGTCCCCTCTCTCAGAAATTCCCCCCTGCAATGCTGCTCACCACTTTTCTGGCCTCGGGTGGCCTGAGGGGGTCTCAGTGCCGGTCTCTAGGGTTGAATGGCACGCCAGGCGTTTCAGACTCGACATTTTTAGAATGGAGGCTGTTCCATCCTTCCCAGCAATGCGCCAACCCTCTTCCAAACTTTTTCAAAGCGCTCCGAGCAATGAAGGAGCCCATTTTTGAACTCAGAACACTTCCAGAACAGTAGAAACAGCTTGGAGCGCTCCCGGTGAAGGTTAGGACACCCCCTTTGAACACGAAACAGCTGTTTCAAGCTGAAGTTCCAGTTCAACATGTTTGAAATCTGAAACATTTTGCACATCTCTGTTTAAGACAGAGTAGCCGTCCCAACCCTGAGGCAAGGCAGGGACGGGTGAGTGAACCCTGGCCTTTTTCTTCTAAGCCCTTCCTTCATCCATCACGGTTAGCAACCTGCTTCTGCTTTCAAGCCCTACTTTGTAAGATGCTAAAGAAAGCGGCTTCTGCATTCACTACAACTCCCCCCACGCTCCACCGTGGGGTGCTCCCGGCCCTGCAAGTTGGCAGCGTCAGCCAGCCCCCCAACTCTCTCGGAGAGACCGTGGGGAGCAGCCCAGGGCTGGTTGTGAGAGGCTCAGCATCTGTCGAGCCCCCATCTCCTTCCAGGTGTGGGCAGATCTCAGGAACTCGACGACAGGTTTCTGACAAGGCTCAGCTGCTCCGCCTGCCCCTGCGCCTGCCCCCTGCCGCCCGCGTAATTCCAATTTGATGCCTCTCTCTGCGGAGCGAATGCATTGATACAGCGATTTCCACGAACAGTAGAAATCACAGGTTGTGTGATGGCTGCTTCCCCCCCCCGCCTCCTTCTGTCCTTACAAGGACCCTGGGGACGTCCAGGGGGTGGGGGTGGGGGGTGGAGGCTGCTGCTCCTTCTGGCCATGGCACTCCCCTTGCCTCCTGGCCGGGGCAGGGGGAGGCCCCACGGCCCAGGCAGCCTTGCCAGATGGGTGCCCGGGCCTCTTGCAGGGAAGCAAAGCCGTGGAAGCCAACGGGCCTTCTCGCCACCCAGAAAATGGAGGGGAGGTGGGCCTGGATGGAGCTGCGGTGGGCTTTGGGGGGCTCAGAGGGGGAGATAAGGGGGGGTGTTTGCACCCCACTAGCCCACCTGCCCCAACCATCTCATCTCCTGGGCACCGGCAATCCGGTGGAGAGCAGAGGACCTCTTCCAGGGCAAGAAGCCGAAAAGGGTCCTGTCTCCAAGGAAGCTTCTTGGATCTTCTCTCTGCAAAAGCATCTGCCTTTGAAGAAAATGGGGGCCTCGGAAAAGGGGCGACCGGATTCCAGATTTTTGCCTCCACGATGGGAGAGCCCACCCCTTGCCCCCCTCCATGGCAGAGATAAAGGGCTCCAAGTCCCTCCCCTCCCCCCACCTGGGGGTCCTAAAGAACAAGCCCACCTGAGGAGGCTGCCTGGGCGCCGCAGGAGGGTGCCTTGCCTTTCCCTCGCCCCCCTCCTCAGCGGCCTGCACCCCACGCCTCCTTTCCCACTGCCCCGGAAAAGAGCTGAGGACGGCCAAGAAGCGCCTCTGGCCGGATCAAGGCCGCCTGGCTTCCACGCTGCACGGGAGCCTGGAGGAGCTCCTTCGTTGCCCAGGGCAGCCCGAGGTGGTTGCCTTCCAACCTCTGCTCTATGTAGGGTTTCGGCACCAGGTGCAAAGAGCTCTCAAGGGGGATGGCAGGAAGGAGGGGGAGCAGCATACTTTTGGGGGGGGCTTCGCAGGGAGGGGCCAAGAGGTAGAAGGCAACGGCCTGGGAGAAGGACAGGGCTAAGCTAGCCATTGGCTGCAGCCCAGAGTAGGCAGCTGTGGGAAATGTGTTCTCGCAACAGCCAGACAGACACCCCCAGGAAACCTTGGGGCAGGAGGGGAAAACCCAGAGGGGGCTGAATTCGAGGGGCCTGGGGGCTGCTCGGGGCCAAGCGAGGCTTTGAGGCCACTGCTCTCTCAAGTTCGGCTGGAAGGAATCCAAGCAATGTCGTGCCTCATCATTTCCTTGGGCAATCACAGGCCAGCTCTTGGCATCTCCTGGGGGTTTCTCAACATCCCCCTCTAGCCAGATCCCTGAGGCTCCCATCCAAAGAGGAACGGAGCCTGACTCAGCTTAGCTTGAGACAAGATCAGCCAATGCTGCCATAAGGTGAAACTTTGGAAAGGACAGGCTTAGGACCTTGAGACCGGGCAGAAGCCTTCTCCTGACCAACACCCCCGCCAGCCATTTGGAGCAGTCCATGAGGTGGACAGACACAAGTGAGGCACCTCTCTTCCCAGCTGGCATCAGGGCCATGGGGGGGGGTCAAAACAGTCAAGATGGCAACCACCTCCATGCCATTAAAACCCATTTTTACGTGCATCACAGGGAGCACAGATTTGGCCACAGCTTGACCCCCACCTCCACTTCCCATGGACTCCCCTGCCTAGTTGCTCAGCCTAAAAGACTCCAAAATGGTAGCAGAGTTGTGTCTGGTTTGCTGGTTTCTCTACAATAAATCAATTCGCCATGGGATTTGTGGTAGAAAGATACTTATATTTAGATATTTATTTATTTAAGAGCCAGCAACACTAGCCTGCAATACAGCCAGAAAGAGCAGCCCAGAAGTCCGTCCTTCGTTTCTCCGCTGGCCCCAGCGTCAGGTGCCCCTGCGGCTCCCGCCTGCCCGCCTCTCCCCAGCAGCTGGGCGCTGCTCAGCACACCTGGGCCTCCCCTGATTCTTCCTGCCCGTGTGGGGGTGCGCACGCGCCTGTCTGTGTGTGACAACGAGAGGGAAAGAGTGAGGCAGAGAAAAAAGCAGAGAGATAAGGGGAGAAATAATTACAGCCTGCTTTTAAACTCCAGGATCCTTTTGAAGCAAAATTACTCAGGAGTCTCCAATTCCCCATCCTGCTTGAAAGGGTCTTGTTCAACCAAAAAAGAAAGAAAAGAAAAGAAGAAAAGCGAAAAGGGAGACGCTCAGCCCGTGTCACAGACAGACAAGAGGACAACACCAATGTCTGGCGTGCCTCCGGAGAGGCAGTCCTTGAACTTTGCACACGTGCGTGCCAAGTGCCCCAGTATTGTCTCCTAAGCCACAGGAGTTCCCAGGGGCTGCCTCTGAGGAGCAAAGCGCTCTCTCCCCTCTGCAGGAAAAAAGGTGGGGCCTTGAAATCCCCCCAGAGTGACCTTTGACCCCTCCCTCTCCACTTGCCCTACCTTGCAGGGGCGTTTTGAGAATCTGAAGAAATTCAAGGATGGCACTCTACGCCTCTTTTTTACTTCACTTGCATGGTGGTGGCCACCATCTTGACTTTTCTGACCCCCCTGAGACGCCCCCACCAGCCTTGCTTGCAAATATCAGAAATGAACCTGGGACCTCCACATACCAAGCACGAACCCCCCTCCCCAAAATAAGCTCCACTCAGGGGCATCTGTGGGTCAAAGAAGTCAAGATGGCGGCCAGGACCACATGATCAAAAAGCCACCCTTCTTTTATACACAGTTTCATGCATGTTAAAAAAAAGGGGGGGTACTTTGATTCCATGGCTGTGGCCAACCTCTTGACCTTTTTCACCTCCCCTGGTCAACTGTCCAAGGAGCAAATACTTGAAAGGCATTTAATGTCTGCCAAATACCAAACAGCCCCTCCCTCCCTCCCTCCCTCCCTCCCTCTCTCGGTCTACACTGTGGAACCAAAGCCCCACAACTTTTCGGACCCGGCTGCGGGTGACGGAAAAGGCCCTGCCCTGCTCGCCGTGACCCTCAGAAGCCGTTGATGGACAAGCCGAGCCTGGCGGTTGTTGGGTGGGCGAGCAGCTGGCAGGGGATACGGCCCTCTGCAACGTGGGGAGGGAGCAGGTGGCCCCAAAGGGGGCACAGACGCTTCTTCCCCAGGGCACCGGCTCCCTCGTTCAGCTGTCTTGCTCCTGGCAGGTAGTTCAGCTCATGCGTTTCCCAGCGTAACTTTGGAGGCTTAAGGACTAGTAACTTTATGTTTTTGAGGGAAGGGAAGGGACGGGAAGGGAAGGACCTCCCCACTCCATTTTTATGCTCTCTTGATAAATCATGGCATATGACATCTAGCGTGAGTCTGCATGTCAATTAAAGACGGCTGTTTGCAGGGGAAGGAAAGCCAGAGAGAGACAGATGGTCTTGTGCTGAAGTCACATGCTCGGAAGATGATGTAGCCTCAAGGCGCTGAATGCTGCTTTTCTCCTGCTGAGCGAACCGGGTGGGGGTGGGGGTGGGGGCTACAACAACCCAGACGGCCACCAGAGGGCAGCAGGGAGTCGGAGTGTTTGCTGACCCCTAGCGGTCATCCGAAGACTGGCAGCTCCGCGCGTGAGGACTCAACCCAGAAAATACACCCACCTTTAAACCGCCTGGGGGGGCGGGTGGTTCAACCTCCTCCTCCGGAGAGCAGCTTTGCTGCCGCTCCAAACGGAATCGGGATAGGCAAGCCCTCTTTCCCTTCCGGAGTTTGCAGGGCCCTCTGCTTGTTATTGGGGGGGGAGCCTTCCCTCCCCAGTGCCCCCCCCATCTCCCCTCGGGCCACCTGCCACCGGACCGCTGTGAGGGTGGTGGCTTGAGCCCCCGCCGCCGCTGCTCCCGGCGAGGGTGCAGCGACAGAAGATGGGAAGGCGGGGGCGTTTGACCTTGAAAGCTGGGAGAGAGCCGTTACTGGGCAGGAGGAAGGGCGCACAGCTTCCAGGTTGCTTCCTTTTCTCCAGCGACCAGGAGGAAGAGGAGGAGGAAGAAGGAGAAGGAGAGGGAGAAGGACCAGCAAGGCAGGGATCAACCTTCCAGCCAACGAGAATTCAGCCACGCGGTTCGGTCTGGCCTTCACCCTTCTCATTCTGCACGATTTATCTATCTATCTATCTATCTATCTATCTATCTATCTATCTATCTATCTATCTATCATATTTTTATCACCGCCCATCTCCCCCACAAGGGGGGACCCTGGGCGGTGCACACTAAAAACAATCTAAAATTCAATAAAAATCATAAATAATACCAATAATCAATAAATATATAAAATCTGTCCTGGTGTTGATAAACTGAACTAGGGAGGACCTGACATCCTGTCCTGGGAACCCCCGGGGTCCCCTTGGGCCTCCCAAGGTTCTGCCAGCTTCGCCCAGGGTCCAGCGTCTGGTTTCACAACACAGAGGACTAGAAACCCGATCCTTTGATTTGCTCTCGAGAAGCTTTATTCATTGGCTCTGAGATCTTTCTCGTTCTTCATCATTGTTTCTTCCGGAGTCACCACAAGCTCAAAATAATAAATGGGACGCTAAATAATTAGCGTCCATAAATTTTCTAAAACGGAAAAACAAAGCCATAAATCACCAGCACGATTTAAACCCATGCTAGGAGCTATTTTTTGCTAGTTTTCCTAGCACTGGCCAAAGAGGACCATCTTTGGAGCAACGAAGATATCAACCGGATTCAGGAAAAGAAAGCGGCACATTGTTGTCGAATATGATTTATTTATTTAGCTAGCGATTCACTAAATATGTGTGGCCTGCCTGCCCTCCATTAGTTAAGTAATTAATTAATTTTAATTATCACAATGGCCGTCCCCCTATAGCTTTGTAGCCTTAATGCGGTGGAAGCGGGTTGCAGAATCCCATCTTGTCTTTTGTGTTTTCATCATCATAAAGACAAGCTGGACCGTGGGGGACTCAAGACGGATAAAAGGAAGGACATTTCCAAACAGCACGTACTTAAACTGCGGCACTCACTGGCACAAGGTGTAATGCTGGGCCCTAATTTGGATAGTTTCCAAAGCGCTCTGGATGGCTGCAGAGGGCCTTCAGGATCAGAGGCACCGTCTCTAAAACAGCCTTTCTCAACCTTTTGACCCTGGGGGAACCCTTGAAATATTTTCCAGGCCTTGAGGAACCCCTGCACATCCAGGCTCAAATGTAGGCCAGAAGTTACAAAACTTATATTTGTTTCACGGGTTGTTGTTAGTTGCTGTTGAGTCGTTTATGACTCATGGCGATCCTATGTAGAACAGAACAGAGAAATTCGAAGAACAAAATGCTGTTTGGTCTTGCGCCATATACCTGACTGTTCCAATGTTCCTTTCCTGGGTAGGCCTGTCTATATGCACTAACAGTGTTCTCAAGCTAAAAACGAAGAATAAAACTTACCTCTTTAATGTGAAGTTGCCCAAATTTGAAATAATTTTAAAAATAAATCGGGATCTCCCAGGGAACCCCTGGTGACCTCTCGCAGAACACGAAGGTGCCAGGGAGCCCTGGTGGAGAAACCTTGCTCTAAACCAGGGTTCTTCAACCTTGGCAACCTTGGCTGGCTGGGGAATTCTGGGAGTTGAAGACCGCACAGCTTAGCGTTGCCAAGGTTGAGAAACCCTGCTCTAAACCCTCAGGTTTCATTTCCTGCCAAGGAAATAATAAAGAGCCATGGTTCTGCTTTCATCAACGCTCCTAGGGCTATTCAACAGGGCTATTCTCTGCAGGGGAGGGGCCTGATCCTCTTCGCTTTTTAATCCTGCAAAGCGAATCACGTCACACCACGAAGAACCAACCTTTGCCTAGAGGCAACTGTTTCCTTGCTCCAATTCCGGCAGGCCTCCTTGGATCGGAAGTCCGAGAGAGGCTGCCGACCCGGAGAAGCCCTTTCTTCCCAGCCGGCCGGCTCCCCCAACGTGCTTTGTTTTGGCACCCCTCCACGCTGGCAGCTGGGCCGTCTCTCGGCTGCACAGACGGGCAGAAAATTGCCAGCTGCCAGGATGTTCCCTGTCCTTGTCTCACACGGTATGATTCAATCGGTTGAAAAGGAAGGCTTCTCTCTCTGACTTGGAATGCAGGGGTGGCCACCCCTAAGGCGCGGCTACTCGGAAGGAGAGGCACCCCCAAATTCCCAGGTAGAACCCCTAAGCCTGAATAGCAGCTGATCCATCAACACCCACCTTCCCGTCCTTTTGGATTCACAGAATAGTTTGCAGGGAGGTTGACTTGCCGGCTTTCAAGCAACCCAACCCGGCGTGACCAAAACACGGAAGCTGCCCAGGGCTGGGGGTGGCTTCCCCACCTTGTTCCGGGCACTCCCGGGGTCACCCGGTTGGCCCCGGCCAGTCCTCCTTCCCAGCTGCAAGGGGATAATTCTGCAGAAATGGCTGCATCCTATTAGAACACGAAGGGCCGCGTGGCAAATTGCCCCGTATCGTTAAGGATGAAACCGCTGTGGATGGTTAACCTGCTGCAAAAGGGAGAAAAAGCCAGTTACCCTTTTGCAAACACATCACAGCTGAAATTGTTCGCGTAGCGTCCCCATTACCGATACGCGAGTGCCAAAAAGAAAACAAAAAGAGGAAAATCTCAAGACGCAATTACGCTCCCTTCAGCACCAGGCAGAAACCGTTTTACTGGCCAGACAATAAAAAACCCTTCGGTTGTCTTTAGAACTTCAGGATTTAATTGCAACAATCATGGTGATTTTCTGCTGTAGGTATTGCCATCTTTTTTCCTGGCCCCCGACTCTTTATTATTTTTTTTTGCAGGGGGGCTCTGCTCTGTTGCTGGTTTTGATACTGTTTACTGATCTGTATTGATGTTAATATAGTTTTGCTTTTTTTAATAGCATGCTCAAATTGATTTGTACACCGTCCAGAGAACTGCTATTTTTGGATGGTGGTAAATCATACCAAACAACAAACACCACAATTATGGGCTGTGTTCCAACTAGATGCTCATACACATTTATGGAGAAAGCACTGCAAAATGTCCAGCAAATTTTTATTTTTTTTAATTTTTCCTTGCTGGTAGGGCAGAGAGGAATTCACTTGCTCGGCCTTCCCTAATCTGGAGGCCGCCAGCATGCCCCTCCACACCACCACCATCCTCCCTGGAAGCACGTTCTCGAAGAAGGCTTCAAGCTGCATATTTTGAGAGAGAAGCCGCGTCCTTAAGCGCTGGAAAGCCTTTTTCTGGTTTAATCCATCCCAGAGTCCGTGGCACATGGACTTCTCCTCCTCCACGTCCTCCATTTCTTTCCCCAACACCAGGCACATCTCCTGTTGTTAGGTCTATAAAAATTGGTGTGCATTCACTCCTTATTTTAAAAGAAACCTCCATTACGGGCGATGTTTCTCAACAGACGGGGGGTGGAAAAGAGAGCTCACCGAAGCATTGCTGGGCTCTTTGTCTGCGCCTGGCAAGCCACACGCTCTACGGCGGCTGCTGCTGCTGAGGAAGGGCAGTGCGTTGAAACACGTCCGGCGATTTGTAAGGGGTGTTTTGGGCATGTGTGTTAGTGAGAAAGCCTCGCACCGAGCACGACTCGACTGCACGTGTCTGAAGGAGGATCAATGTGCGCTTAATTCCTTCTGCATCAACAGCTTTGGGTTCATCATCTGCAGCGTTCAGTATAATTGATGTGGGACAATACGCAGATGTTCATTTAATAAAGGCCGCCCAATTTAAAGGCTTTTTGTTAAACAGACGAACCTTTGAATGAACTAGTTTTTTGCAATTTAGCAAGCGAAGCCTTAGCAAGCACTGTGGATTTGTGGTTGTGGTGTTTCTCACTGGTAATTGAAAATACAGAAGCAGACACCTTTGGGCCAATTCTGGCAGAAGCATGCCATTCCTGCGGTGCTTCCATGTCACACCTTCTCAGAAGTAAATCCCGATGCATTGAATGGGGCTGCTCCCAGGATGTAAGCCCAGGAATATGATATTCCCTGGCATGGAGGCAGAGACTGCCCCACTGGACACGCTGGCCTTCCGCTCATCATGGGAAGATTAGAAATGGCCCCAAGTGACGCCTTCTTCTGCCCCGTCCGTCCGCAAATAACACGCTTCATTTGGTGAATCTCCTGACTCTGATCTTTCACCTAGTAGGCATTTTACCCTATTCAATTTATTGTGCTCGTTAAGTATTTGGCCCTCACTTCAAGCCTGTAGCATGGAGAAGAATGCAAAGCAGAAAACAGACAGCGAAGAACAATATCTCATTTGTCACCATTAGCATCGCGGTGCCTAAAATTCCCCTTCCTGAATCAAAATCAAGAGGGCTTCCTCCTCGGTTGCCTGAGCAGACTCCCACCGCGTCTCTGATCACCCTGTTCAGGCTGCCATCTCGACTTTTCAGACCACACCCCATGGACGCCCCTGAGCAGGCATCTGACTGGGAGGGGGCAAGGCCGGGGCCGTGATTCTTGTGCAGTTGGGTGAACAGTGTCCTTGGGTTTTTGGCAAGGGGGCCTGAAAGGGGGTCACGCAAACCACGCTCAGCCCAGATTGCACCCCCAAAGTGGAGATGGGTTGGTAGAACCCATATCCAACCCAGCAAATCATACGGAGAAGTGACGGTCAGCCCCCTTTGTGAACCAGCTCTTTTAAACTTGGCAGAGCATCTTATTTTTTCGGCTGACGCTCCTGCTGTGAGGAATGTAGGAAGAGCAGACTTCGCTGGGATGGCCCTCAAGAAGAACGACTCCCAAGCGTGTCTTGATCCCTGGATGAGCCGAACCCCAACTCCAGCTGGGATTTGGAGATGGGACGAAAGGAACCAATTAGCCTGAATGTTCATCCAGCAACATCTGAACTTGAATTCTCAAGCCCCGGCTCCTTTCTTCCCTGGGTCAGAGCGGCTGATTAATATTTTAATTCTCCAGCATTTCTTGTTACCAGATTTGAATTATATATATGCTGGCACCTGCTGAGATCTGGAGCACGTCAGCGTCTCCAGAATGGCTTTTCAATGAATGCCAAAGAATCAGGGCAGCCCTCAGTGCCACAGCCAGAGGCTGCAGATTTGCACCTGGGCGTTGGCAGGTTCTCAGCTGCCAGCCTCTCTGGTTTTGTGGCCCTGAGTGGTGATGTGAATCGGTGCCACACAGGGCCTGTGACTTAGGAACATAAGAACAGATGCCTGTCCTGCTGGACCGGACCGCTGGCCCATCTTGTCCAGCAGTCTGTTCTCACAGGGGCCGACCAACTTAAGCGGATGGCAAACATGCCCAGAGAAGTAGGCATGGGCTTGTAAGCCCCCAGTCCACTTTTGCTGCCCCCTCAGCTAACTATGCTGAGCAAAGCAGAGCAGAACTGGGACTGGCTGGGCATTTTTGCAGGGGTGTCCACAGGGTGACGTGCCTAAAAGCAGGCAGAGCATCAAGCGCCCTGCTGTGGCCACCATCTTGACTTTTTTGACCATACTCTGCGGACGCCCTGACAACCTGCTACCCTCGCTTGATCCGGATATGTTGTGTGAATGGGCTCAGGTGTCCCATAGCCAGAACACCCCACCTCATTACATCAGGAAATAGATCTTAAACCTGGGGAATTCTGGGAGTTGGTCCCCACCCATCTTAAAGCTGCCAAGGTTGAGAAACACTGTCTTAAACGCTCTGCATGGGCTCAAGTCATCTTAATCTTTCACAGGTGCAAATCTGAGGTCTCCGTACGAAAACATTGCAGCATCTCAAATTCCACAGTGGTCCCCTCACCCCTTTGAGGCATTTTTTGTCTCAAGCCAGGTAAGACGCCCCCATTCTGCCCCCCTTTCCCATGCCTCCTTTTACCCAGCAATTTTAGAAATTCAGGGTGTGCCGGAAGCTCCCGATGAAACCCGAAAGAGAAGACACCCTCTGAGCATCCGAGTGGGGAAAGGGGTCTCTGCCGGCAGTGGGGGATCGGAGCCCCATCGCAGCAAGAAACGTGGCAAGAAGGTACGCAGCGTCCCCCCTCCGCAGGCGCACTGATGCAGCGACACCCCCGTGGGCACCCAGTGGCATTTCTTCTCCCCTTCCCTCAACCGAGGCGGTGATGGAGCTTATTATCTTGGTTTATTTTGCCGACTGCTTATTTCTCAAGCCGAAGCCATTACGGCACTGTTTATGGGCAGCGTTTCGAAAGGCAATCTTTCAATCGAGTGTGCTTAAAGAATTGATTGGAGACCAAATTATGCGCCCCCCCCCCCCCGTGTAAGCAGAAAAGATGGCGCATTCTCTCCGGTATTCAACCGCCTCCCTCCGTGGCCAAGGCCAGCCCCTCGGTCCCCAGTTGCCCCCACGATGAGCTGTCACAGTTTGAGGGCCCTCTTTCCAGCATTGTTGGCCAACTCTCAGGCTGCCTCCCTCCCCAGCTAGATGTGTTGGTCCATGTTTCTGGAATGGGACTTGTAGTCCAACGCATTTGAGGGGCACTACTCAAGGCTGAGTAGAGCGCTTACCCCACACTTTCACGGGGGGGGGCAAGCGACCCATTGAACTGTTTGGGATGAACGGCGCAAAGGGGACGGTGCAGCTCAAGACCCCACAGAAGCGTGGCCTGGCTGGACCAACAGCTCCTCCTCTCCTCTCCAGATGAGGGACAGGGTGGAGGGCTGGCCATGCCAAGCTAGGGGTAGCCAGCAGCTTAGGTCCACTTGCGTGTTCATCTCAAGATGGCCGGGGGGCCGAGGCAACCCTCAGCTTGTGGGCTTGTCTCATTTCCTGTTAGACGTCCTCAGGGTCCACGGTCCGTTCTGGGCCAAGGGTGGCTGCCCCTCAGCGTCCCTTCCTGGCCCTAGCCCTTGCGTTGGGGGTGTGGGGATGTCCTTAGAGGGACACCAAATTAAGAGGGCTTCAGGCTGGTAGAGATATCTCCCCAGCAGTGTTTCTCAGCCTTGGCCACTTTAAGATGGGTGGACCTCGACTCCTAGAATTCCCCAGCCAGCCATGCTGGTTGGGGAATTCTGGGAGTTGAAGTCCACACATTTTAAAGTGGCCAAGGCTGAGAAACACTGCTCCCTGGAGATGGGGGAACCCTCCGTCCATTTTATGATCCCCCAACTACACTGCTGACACCTTTGCTGTGGATGGCTGGCTGGAGAGGGCCCTGGTCCCTTCTCGGCCCCCCTCCTTTGATTCAGGGGATTAAAAGCGATTAACACCAGCCCTTTCAGATAAAACAACACACTGCTGTCAAGGAATCACAGGCTTGTTAATGGCAGAGGGCTAAGGAAGGCAGAAGAAGAGCATGCTGCTGGCCATCTGTTGCCAGTTCACTGGGCAGGAGGCTGAACTTCCACATTTACGGGATGAGGGACGGGCAGTCTGCAGCCCCGGGGCCCAAGCCCTCTTGGGGACTCCTCACAGCCCCTCAACACCATGCTGGATGTTGGCTTCCTCCCACCGTGGTGCCGGAAAGCACCCAACTTGCCCTAGAACCCTAAAACAGGTTTAATGTATTCTTAAAAGTCTTCCACACCCCCCTAAAAACAGCAGAAAATCTCCCCCACCCCATGCCTGCTGCAACCATGCCCACTTGGCCCTGGCACCTGCCCACCGCTGCCCTAGGCATCCTCAGAAGCATTCAGCCCAGTCCTTGGCCGTGCAAATGTTGCCAACCCTGGTTCGGACCCGGCTATCTCTGCATTTGGAAATCCTGACGTACAGTACAGGTAGTCCTCATTTAGCGACCACTCACAGTTACCACGGTGATGAAAAAGTAACTTTACGACCAGTCCTCCCATTTATGACCTTCGCAGGTCTGCAAAGCCAAGGAAAGCTGAAGTCAGATGGTAAGCACTGTTGTGGTTTCCCTTGGCGACTGCCTTGCTTAACGACTGAGTTGGTCCCAACTGTGGTCGCTAAATGAGGACTGCCTGTATAGCCCCTCCTCTGCTGAGAAAGCTGGTGAGGTGGGTTCCGATCTCTGCAGGCAGGGTCTCCACCATGGAGCCCCTCTCCCAGCACCTCCTGTCTGATGCTTTGAACTGGGGAGGCCGTCAATCCTGGGGGGGGTGCTCCAGGCATACCTCGCCTTCTGCAGCCAGCTCAAATGCCCCCAGTCAGGACACCCAGGGAGCCCGCGGGCAGGTGTCGCCTCCGGCTTCGGGCGCACCCTCCGTGAGTTGCTGAGTGACTTGGTGGGGGCGTGGCGTTTCCTGAGGCTGTCCCTCGAGCCAGCCGGATGCCCGCTCCACTCCAGCCCGTCCTCTGACCTCTTGGAAGAGCATTTCTCTGGAACGATATGGCGAGGGGAGAAACACACACAAACACACACACACACGTGTGTGTCTTTGGCATGGGAGGCCGAGGGGTTCCCCTCCCTCCGCCCAGCCGCTTTGCTCCCCAACCTTTTCCCTGCCAGCCTTTCTCACCGGAGAACCTTCCTTTTAATCTGCTGGCCACACCAGAGAATGACACATGCCGAGTTTAATTAACTTTATTGATATTCAGAAATTAGGAGAATGAGGAAAGGTAATTGCTCATTACAAATCATTAAACTGACACAGCAGGCATCAAGGAAGCTGCCTCCCTGCTTTCCCAGTTAAGGGGCCTTCCTCCTCCTGCCCTGGGCGCTCTCCCAGAGGCTGCGGGGGTGGGGGTGGGGGTGGAGGGCTTCCTGGGTTGGCTTGGCCTCCCCCAAGCTGGGATGCCGCCCACTGACCTCAGGGGGCCGGGGCTGCCAGCACTGGACCAGCGGAGAAAATGCACCCAGCTCCTCTGAACCTCTGCCCTTTTTGGAGGAGGGGGGTGCGAGGCAAGTCCCAGCCTCCCATGGCTGGGGAGGGGCAGGTGGGCTCCTCTCCAAAGTTCAGCTTTGGCTGTGGAAGGTGGAAGCCTAAAGGTCAGATTTCGCACCCAGTGCCTTGCTAAGGAACCCATTTGCTCCCCCCTCCACTTTCTGATTGTGGCCCTGCCTAGTTTCCCAGTTCCAGCAAGGGCTGAGCTCTGCTGCCCCTGAGATGCAGTCTCTGAGCATGTGCTGAGCCTGCTCATCCACTGGATGGTAGGGATGAAGCAATAGATTCACAGAGTTGATGTTAGCCCTGCGAGGTAGTCCAGGCAAGAAGCACACCCAGGAGAACGAGCTCTATTAAATTAGTAGAATCTTGCAAGACCGAAAGTATTCCTCTCCTCTTTCCTTCTACTCTCCAGAAAACCAAGGAGGGTCCCTCCTGAAACGCTTCCCATGCCCTCCCTCCGTCCATGGGCTGAGATGCCTTTTACACACTGGTTGTCCAGTCTGCAGCTCTCCCTCCTGTCTCCCAGGGTCACTCCCACAGACCATTACAGCTGGAAAGGGCTACTGAATCCCACCCCCTGCTCAGGGCAGACTCCAAATTAGAGCCTCCCGGGCTGGTGGCTGTCCAGCCTCTGCTCGACCCCTCCAGGGAAGGGGACTCACCTCCCCGGCTCACAGTGCCCCCCCAGCCAACATCAATTTCTCTTGGAAGCTTTTCCTGACGTTCCGTCGGAATCTGCCTCCAGGAGCTGGAAGCCAGGACTCCTCGTCCTGCCCGCTGGGCGAGAGAGGACGGGTCCTGCCCCCTCCTGGTGAAACCCTTCCTGTCTCTGGAGGGGGCTCTCCTCCCCCTCAGGCATCCTTCCTCAAGCTCAAAGAGCCTCAGCGCCTTCCGTGGCTCTTCTAGGGCTGACCCCCCCGGGCATCTGATCCTTCCTGTTGCTCTGAAACTTTTGGGTGGGGTCCAGAACTATAAATACTTATGGTGAGATCTCACCAAAGCAAAAGAAGTAGAATAATTTATTTCCTGTGATTTGCAAACTACAGGTTGTCCTCATTAAGTGACCACAACTGGACCGGCCACTCGGTCATTAAGCAAAGCAGTTGCTAAGTGAAACTGTGACCATGCTTATGACCTGACATCAGCTTTCCTTTCCTTTACAGACCTGCGAAGGTCACAGGTGTCGCAAAGTGACTTTTTCATCACTGTTGTGCCTCCGAAAGGTTGCTAAATGAGGCAGTCGCTAAACAAAGACGATTCTTCTGATGATGCAGCCTAATATTGCACTGACCTTTTTTATAGCCCTGACACACCATTGGCTGATACCCAGTTTGCATCAGCTACTATTCCAAGATCTTTTTCACATGAAATATGACAGAGCCATATATTCCCCATCTATACCTGTGCAACTATTTTCTGTGTCCAAGTAGTCTTTGGCATTTGTCTCTGTTGAAGTACATTAATCTTGCTAAGACCATGTCATTTTCATGGCATTTCTCTAATCTATCAAGATCGTTACGCATGTTATTTATGGCTCTCCAGCTTGATAAGGAACCATGGATGGACCTTGGAAGGTGATTTCTGAGCTCAATATATAAGCCATCCAGCTCATACTTAACTAGTCTATTAATCAGAACATCATGAGGCAGTTTGTCAAATGCTTTGCTGAACTCAAGATATATTACTTCTACAGCATTCCCACAGTCTACTACTAAAGTTACATTATCAAAGCATGAGAAAAGATTAGACTAACAAATCCCTGCTAATCTCTTGTAACTACTTTCTTACGTTCTTTTACATTGCATTATGTTCTTTTCAAGGTGCTCACAGATCAATTGCTTTATGAACTGATTTACAGTAGAATCTTCCCGTGTACTGCATGGATGTCAGACTGACATCTGGAGACTCTCGGCTCTTCTTTTTTCCTCTCCCTTTTGAGGGTAGGAACAATATTAGCTGTCCTCCAATCCTCCTTCACCCATTCTCCAAAACACCTTGAAGCAAGCTCCTTCCCTACTCTAAGATGCAATTCATCTGATTCTGGAGATTGAAATGAACCCAGTCTCACTGTGTTTCTGTATTGCCTGGTGGAAAACAAACCCTCTTCTTGGAGAAGACTGAACTAAAATAGAAGTGGGGTAGCATTGCTCTTTGTTTCTAAGCAGCTGGTGTACTGATTCTTTTCTTTTTCCTTGGAAACTATCTGAGGGAGGCGTTACGTTTTTCTTAACATCCTGAGATTCAAGAGGCGGTATCCAGGCTGTGATTCAGTGTGTCTTGTGAACATGATCAGAGTAATGTTGGCTAGATGGATTCAGTAGAAGGCAGTTATGTTATTCAGGTGACAAGGACCAGGTCCTTAATTTTTAGGTTGAAGGCCAGAGCATAATGGTAGAACGACTCCGTTCTGGGTTTAATCCTGGTCCTGCTAAAAATGCAGTTTCCTGCCTTCATGGGGCAAGTTCACTATTCATGCTAAGTCATGGTTTGCTTAAGCAAGGTTTATTACAGAAACCACAATGCACTAAACCATGGTTTGCAGATCACAATGGTGCTGGCGTTATACCACACAGGCAACAATATTTCGGGTTAATGAGAAGCCAGCATTGGCTTGTTTCCCAAGGCATATCTAACCAGGCTGGACAAAAACTACATGACCGCATTTTGTACTAAAGGCAACGCTTAGTTCATTTAAACTGTTTGTTTTTTGTGGCTCTGGGTGTAAAACCAGCTCCTTCAGTGGGCTGGTGGTTCAGTCCATCCTGCGAACTCAGAAAAGGGCTTAAGTCAATCAGCAGCTTAAGCACGTTGTGTGAACGGAGCCATAATGTAAATTAATAAAGACAAACTTCAAAACCCAGTTGTGAAAGGGCTGGATATGGCTAGGTGACAGGTGATTGCCTTTTATTTTATTTTGCTTCAGCTTAATCCTCTTTTCGGTTTCTACACTTGTGCTCTGTCATGCCTCCAAGAAGCTCAAGGCTGGATACCTGCGTCTCCTCACCCAGCCTTCATTTTACCCTCAGAACACCCCTGTGAGGTAGGTATGCCCAGAGGAAGCAAATGGCCGGAGCCCCCCGTGAGCTTCAGGGCTGAGGAGGGATTTCGAACTCAGTCCTGGCATCCCACCACAACTCTCCCTGATACATCTGAGGACCCCATTTCTCTGCTGCTGGTGCAGAGGCGGGAGCAGGCAAGGCCTCACCCCCATAGCTTGAGCTGGTGAGGAGGAACCTGGCGAGGGAGAAGAGGCACTTCCACGCCAGCCGCGGACAGAAGGCAAGAGCTGGAAAAGAGCAAGGAGAAGCATGAGGTGAACCTCACTCAGGCCTAGAAACTTGGGCATGGAGGTGACCCAGCCACAGAGCATCCTGAAGGCGGCTGACCTGGGCAGTAGGCCTTTGAGGAAGGGGAGGCTGCAGGGAGGGAAGAGCCCCATGCAAGCAGAAGCCAGCGGAGATGCGGCAGAGCTTTTCGGCACAGCTGCCTGATAGCCCCAAATTGAAATGGAGCAGGCCTCTGCCTGACTGCATCCTTGGCAAATTAATCTCCAGATTAAGCTAACGCGGCAGGGTGTGCTCTCCCGCCTTAGCTATTCTCAGCCGCCGAGGAAAAAAAACCCGCTTATCCCGAGTCCAGCAGCTCCCTACCCCGCACCCATGAAGCCGCTTGCTAATTCCAGGGCTGCTGCAGTGAGAACCCCCCCGCAAGCCCCCAGCCTCACCAAGCCTCCCCCTCCACTCCTGGTCTTACCCCAGGACTTTCCCCCATTGTGCATGGTCCCGCAATGGCCCCCCACCCCACAGACACCCCTGCGTGGCACTGCGTCAAATCATTCCTCTTCATCCTTTAAGGCAGCCTGGGACCAGCTCTGCAGGGGCTGCAACTCTGGTCTACCTTGTCAGGCTGTTCTAAGCACTCTATTAGGATTCAATGCTGTTTTCATTCAAATTCTGCCAGACTTCGCAACTAGGGCAAAAGACCCTTTCGCTCCTCTCTGCCACAGCCTAAGGCAGTGTTTCTCAACCTTGGCAGGTTTAGGGTGGGTGGACTTCAACTCCCAGAATTCCCCAGCAGGCATGGCTGGCTGGGAAATTCTGGGAGTTGAAGTCCACCCACCTTAAACCTACCAAGGTTGAGGAACACTGGTCTAAGGCTAGGGAGGAATTCACTGCCTGAATGAGAATTCACCTGGACTTCAGAATCAAAACGTAGTTATCCTTTGAAATCCACAGATCTGCAGATTTTCCAACACAGTTGATAATGAGATTTTAAAAATGTAGATTTGGGAAATGACTATACAGCATCTACATATTTGTGAAAAGAGCATACAAAAATAAATTATATTATGGAAATTTTTAGAAAACTGGGTACATGAGGCAAAATTGCAAACAAAAATATTTTTGTTTGGAGAAATATGAGCCAAAATACATTTGACTGTTGACTGTTGACGCAGACTTTTCTTTTTTTACAAAAAAAACAACCTTCTCGAGTTCAGCCAACCAAACTTGACATATTTGCAAATATGAGGAACTGAGAAAAGCACAGATCTGACACACTTGTAAAAATGAAAAACGGAAATTAAGAGATTCATTCTCTCCTCCCCATGTGGGAAACCCCGGTGAGCTGTGTGGCTCCAAAGGATTCACTTTCCCTATTCTGGATGAGGCCTTTCCGAGCCTTCCTCTGGCTAACCTTAACAAGGGAGCCACCATTTAAATGCATTCCTGGGAAGATATCGGGGTGGGGGAGTCAGAAAGGTTAGTGGTGTGTGTGTGGGGGGTGGTGGTGGTCCTAGAGTGCCATTCAAACAATTAAAAACTACGAAGAAAGACACAGGAGAGTGTGTTCAAAATCCTGCATGTGATGCAACCATTCTGTGGGCACCCTATTTCCATGGGATCCCCAAGTCTGCCGGCAGAACCAGATTTTAAGGGCTTTCTGAGAGGTCCATGGAGTCAGGATGAGAAGGCCAATCTGCCTGCTTCTGCTGGGGGGAACCCCACCATCTCGCATGGGGGCAGAAGCAGGCCTGGCTAAGGGAATGACTGGTTACCCCCTACCTACCAATGCTTGGGAGAATGAGAATGCTGTACTGTACAGGTAGTCCTCGCTTTTGTTGTTGTTGTTTATTCATTCAGTCCCTTCCGACTCTTTGTGACTTCATGGACCAGCCCACGCCAGACCTTCCTGTTGGTCGTCAACACCCCCAGCTCCCCCAGGGACGAGTCCCTCACCTCTAGAATATCATCCATCCATCTTGCCCTTGGTCGGCCCCTCTTCCTTTTGCCCTCCACTCTCCCCAGCATCAGCGTCTTCTCCAGGGTGTCCTGTCTTCTCATGATGTGGCCAAAGTACTTCAGTTTTGCCTTTAGTATCATCCCCTCAAGTGAGCAGTCTGGCTTTATTTCCTGGAGGATGGACTGGTTTGATCTTCTTGCAGTCCAAGGCACTCTCAGAATTTTCCTCCAACACCACAGTTCAAAAGCATCGATCTTCCTTCGCTCAGCCTTCCTTATGGTCCAGCTCTCACAGCCATATGTTACTACAGGGAACACCATTGCTTTAACTATGCGGACCTTAGTCCTCGCTTAACAACCACAATTGGAACCAGAATTTTGGTAGCTAAGTGAAGCGGTCATTAAGTGAATCTGACCCAATTTTACGACCTTTTTTGGCGGTGGTCATTAAGTGAACCATGTGGTTGTTAAGCAAATCATGGGATTCTCCATTGATTTTGCTTGCTAGAAGCCATCCAGGAAGGTCGAAAATGGCAATCACGTGACTATGGAATGCTGCGATGGTCATAAATGCCAAAAGCCCAAATTGTGATCACATGATCACAGGGATGCTGCGATGTTTGTAAGTGTGAGAACCGGCCATAAGTCATTTTTTCCAGCATCATCATAAGTCCGAACCGTTGCTAAATGAATGGTTGTTAAGCGAGGACTAGCTGTATGAATGGGATGCATCCGTGCAGGCAATGCAACCAGGGGCAGCTTAGCAGATGATATGGTGGCCCTCTTGGGCTGTGCTGGTGACCAGGTGGCATCTTCATGAGGGCTTGTCTAGCTGCAAGAAGAGGTTCTTGAAGGCCTTGAAGACTCCACATTCAAGTCAGTAAAATGGATCAGGGAAAACTTCATTCCATATTATTTCCATATTCGTGGTTTTCTCACCTTCTTGGCCACTGATTTCAGGGGAAAAACTGTAGGGGAAAATGTGATCTTGGCCTTGAATGCGGTTAGGAAGAAGCGTTTGCGTGTGTGCGAGAGAGAGAATCCAAAGCTTTGACACTTTGACACTTTGGTGCCCTCCAAAAGTGTTGGGCTGAACTTCCATTCTCCCCTTTCAGCATGGCCTTGGATCCAGGCTCCAGGTTTTCAAAGTTTACAAATCCTTCTCCAAGGAAATTCTCCAAGCTTCCTCTCCTGGCCGGCACGGGCATCCAAAACATCAAGATGGTGGCTGCAACTGCGCAATCAAAGCCCGCCTCTTGGTTATGCTGCAGTGTTTCCCACTGTTTTTGGAAACTAAGCCCCACCTCCACATTTTTAAAGACGCTCCCATCACAAGGAATGCAGCAACTCCAAGCTCTTAGGCTGTTCTAAAAGCTCCTCTCAAGCTTGAGTCCATCTTCACATTTCCTACCTGCTAGTTTGCTACTATATTCTAGAGGTGACGGACTCATCCCTGTGGGATCTGGGGATGTTGACGACCGACAGGAAGCTCTGGCATGGGCTGGTCCATGAAGTCACGAAGAGTCGTAAGCGACTAAACGAATAAACAACAAAGTTTGCTACTCCTGTCCAGGAAAGGTGGTAAAACCTCTGTGCGTGTATCTGGCACCTCTTTTCTCCAGGAAGAATGAAGGAAATGGAAAGGGAGGGAGGGAGGGAAGGTAGGAAAGAAGGAAGGAAGGAAGGAAGGAAGGAAGGAAGGAAGGAAGGAAGGGAGGAAGGAAGGAAGGAAGGAAGGAAGGAAGGAGAGAAAGACAACTTCATGCTGTCAAGGAGGAAGGTGAAATCTGCTTTCCAAATGCCAAAATGAGATGAATTACACCTTACATGGCCCAAGCTAAAAATACAAATATTTCTGGGAAGTGGAATTTTTCACTTGTTCAAGAATCACAGTGAACTGGAGCAGAATCAGACTCCATTGACAGGTTTGTCTTCTTCCTCTCCAAATTTCCTCCCGTGATGGAACTTGAGCTCAGCTAAATTCCCAGTGACTTTGTGAACCCTGAATAAATCCAGTGGGGTCTGTCAATAAGGAAGACCTTTGGGTCTCTTCTGACTCCCTAATGCTATGAATTCTATGGAGGAAGTAGTTGGTTGCGCTCCTTTGGGATTGTTCTTATGATTTCCCAGCCTGGCTACTGGGACCTCTTGAGGTCTCCTGTCCAAGGACTAACGCATTCTGCTTACTTTTTCACTTTTTCACTTACTTTTTAACCCAGGGTTACCTTTGCGCTGCCACAAGCGATGACTAAAAAGGCAGAGGTTGCTTAATCTATAGTGACAACCAGGAGACACTTAAATTGCATCCCGGAGGAATCTGGCTCTCCTTCCCATAATGTGGTGACATAAGAATAGTAAATGCAGGGCAGGCAGCCTCCCAGGGCCCGCCCACTCCTTGCTTCATGCCTTCCACAAATGGGGCACATTGACTCATTCATTCATTCATTCATTCATTCAGTTTGCGCATCCCCTAATCCCCAGTGAGGCTGGGCAGCTTATTGCCATGCCTGGCACTGTGAGGTCATCTAGCCCAGCCACTGCGCAGTACAAGAATCTGGCCAGCCATCCCTGACGGTGGCCACTGGTCCTGCCCTCACGTTCAACAGAGAACATCCCCCACTGTAAATTTCACCCTTGGAGTTACTTCTAGATTGCTGTCATGTTCCCACTTCATCTTTTCTTGTTTCAGTTCCATGAGGGCTTTGAGAACTGTCCTCCTAGCTGGGGTTGCCAGACTCCCAAGGTACAGAGCTGAGGCCTAGACACTTTCAGATCTCTGCCTAAACCCTAGAGAGCCACTGCAGTTCGCCTAAACCAAGAGGTGGCCATGAGGTGCCCATCACCCCCTGTCGGTCCATGGACCTCTCTTTTGGTGTTGCTAAGCTCCCTCCCCACCAGCTTTTAATTCTCCAAAATATATTTTAATTTTTTTCTTTAAAAAAAGGAGAACAGGCCTGCTGCAAGTGAGACACAAACCTTCAACATCACCAATATTTAGCCAACTTGAGTGCATAAAAGTTGAACGAGGGGATGTCAATTAAATTATGAATAATGGGACCCTTCTACGAACACCTGGAAGGCTGGTTTAAAGCGTCAGTCCATCCAGCTTAATGCTGACCACCCAGGTTTTCCCCAGCCTGGTGCCTTCCAGAGGGGAGGGAGTGGCAAACCAAAGAATTCTCTAACCAGTGTTTTCCAGCCTTTTCTAGCCCAGGTAGTGCTGGAAGTGGTGGACCACTTCTGCATCTGCAGTACATTATTGCCTTGCCGTGTCAGCACGTTGGCAACGGCTGGGTACCAGTCCAGGCCTTTGGTCTCTCTAGGCCAGTGTTTCTCAACCTGGGCAACTTGAAGATGGGTGGACTTCAACTCCCATGCCAGCATGGCTGGCTGGGGAATTCTGGGAGTTTAAGTCCACCCATCTTCAAGTTGCCCAGGTTGAGGAACCCTGGCCTAGGCAGTAGAATCTGTGCTGGCTGGCAGCAGCTTGCTGTGACCTTTCAGAGAGAGAAACACCAGGAATTAAGCCAACACCGCCTGTCTTCAAAAGAGGGCTCTCCCCAAAGGAATGGAGTCGCTCTTAGGGTGCCACCTGGCCTCAGATCATCCACTGCCTGGCACGGCACGGCACGGCCCAGCACTGCTGACCCTGGCAGGCAGCAGTTGTGGCCAGAGACTCAGGTGGAGAGACGTTGCAGCCAGGGCCAAGGACCGAACAAGGCCCATCCTGCCCATAAGCTGGTCCTCAGTGTGTGCTTTGTGGTGTTGGGCATTGTGGTTCCATGATTTGAGTAATGGTTTTTAAAAGACGCATCTCAGCCATTCCATCAAGAGATGGAATCTCTCCCTCTCTTTCTCTCTCTCCATCTGATTTACAGTATAAGACCACCTAACTCCATAAAGACTCTGGGCAGCATACAATATTAAAAACCAGCAGAAAAAATGCAGCAAAGGCAAGGATGATGTATCTGCAGGGGAGAAAACCCTCAGCTGAACATGTCGTATTATGTAAGAAGCTTGCCACCCACCCTCACCCAAGTCAGGGGGAAAAGCGGGTTTTTAAAGACGTTTTTAAACACGGTCATGGTAGGGACCATATGGATCGTTGATTCCCAGCTCTTTGCCTAGGTCTTCTCTAACCAGGCACACTGCTTGCTTCTTTACACCCCCCCCCCACACACCCTGCCTCAATGCACAGGCAAGAGGAGAGACCCTTCTAGGTGAGTCATCCTTCCTCTCTCCAGTGAGGGGGCTCCCCATGGGGAACCATGTTTTGGAAATAACCACTGATCCATTTGGAGCTGTCCAACTTTGCTGGCTCCTTAATCCCAAAGGTTGGCCTGGTTGACTCCTCCAAGAACACAGCTGTGGAGTGCAGTGGCATGAGTATTCACAGGGGATACATCTGACCAGGAGTTTTAGCTGGGACAGCTGAAATGAGCCTTCACATTCTGCAGCAGGCTATCTTATTTATTCCTCATGTTTCGTCACCGCCCGTCTTGCCAAAGCAACTCTTGGGTTCCCAAATGCTGGAGACAGCCCACAAGGACCATCTCTCTCTCCCTCTCTCTCTCTCTCTCACACACACACACACACAAACACGCACACACACACACACAGAGTCGGCTTCTGCTTGTGGTGCCTGGCTGGCAGAATATAAGAATTCTGCATAATATAAGCAGTTTCAGGGAACATTGCACACAGTAGCTGTCTACCAGAATCTGGGCTGGGCTGGGAATAATATGCTTGGATGGTGGTTCCCTCCCTGGCCATTTGTGGCATTGGCGGCCTTGTTTCTTGCTCAGGTATGTTGAAAATCACGTCTGACAACGCACTGCTGACTCCTTAAGGGCAGCTAGGAATTCCCAGCCTTGTGCCTTGCGTGAAGCGGCATAATTTGAAAACTGTTCTGATCTGTCTGCTAATCATCTTCACTGAACGACCTCAGGTTTCGGTGTTAGGGTATGCTAGTGAGAGACTGATTCATTCTCTTCCACCTCCCCAGCCTATGGATCTTTCCTGGAAAGGATAATAAAAAATCGATTCCAAGCAAGCCGCTACAAAGCTTTTCCCCATCTTTAAGACTCGTTCCACTGCATTTCCATGAGGAGGGATTACGTTCCTTTGGGACTTGTCCAGTGCAGGGACATTTGCGGGGATATTGAGGCGCAGGAGGAAACCAGTCTGCTGGGGAGATTCCTGGACAGATCCACTTGCCATGATTTTTTCCACTCAGCCCTAACAGAAGCTGCTCATCTTCTCCTGCTGATGTTCTCCAGATGTTTGGGGATGGCAGTTCCCAGAATTCCAGCAGCCTTTGGACAGATTGGCTGGGAGAATGTGGTCCCAGTGCATCTGGAGGACAGTAGGTCTGTCCCTGTTGTCATAACTGCTGAGTTCTGGATCCTGGAGTTTCTGGCCATCCTTTCTCCTCTTGAAAGCAAGGAACCGACTGGGTCAATCCCACTCAAGAGAGACAGCAGGGGAGTGCATGGGTGCTATTGTGACTCCAGCTGGGAAGGAGGTCCCCGGTCTTTGCCAGCAAGATAGCTCACCAACCTCAGAGTAAATCAGGCGGCTGGAGCCAGCCTCCCTGGCAAGAGAGCTAATATTGGAGCTATTTGCCAGGATCAAATCAGGGATTTGTAACACACCTGAAACTCTGATTCTTCCCCAACTGACAATCCATCCATTCATCCTCAATTAATGGCCAAGAAGAGGATCAGGGCTTAAGTGGCACCGGTGAGGAGAAGACAGCCTTTAATCCCACTGCAAGCTTTCTCAGTCTGGCACAGGCTGCGGCATTGCCTCGTTTCTCAGGAGGTCTCCTGCAGCTTCTGGGGGGGGGGGGAGGGGGGCAAAACTTGGCACCTGCGGGGCTTGCAGCCCTTGAAGTTTTAAGGAGCAAGTCCAGGGTGACCTGCCTTCGGAAAAACCACTGTCAGGGCTTAATGGTGTGCAATTCCAGCAGCATGCGTACTAGGAAGGGAATGCCTCCGTTCCACAGGCAAGAATCTCCTCCCGGGCATCTGAGCTATCCTGTTTTTAAATTACTTCCATGGCAATAAGCCAGCAGGAGTGGATCTGATTGCCCCAAACCTACCCGGCCATCGCCTCCTCAGCCAGAAATAAAGCGTCTGCTTTGTCCAGGAGAAGGAAAAGGAGGAATCTGCCTCCACCACAACGCACCTTTACGAACAGTGTTCCTCCCTGGGCTTAAATCCCAGCCTTCCCAGCCAGGCCCCCTCTCGGATGGCACATCTGAGGATACCCAGACAGGTAAGGGCATTCATGGAGGCGTTTGTGTCTGGAGGGCATCGGCTGAGGCGGAGCTTGACTCAGATTTTCGGGAAGGTAAACCCCCCTTAAGAACGACGCAAAACGGCTCCTTGTTCTCCTGTAGCCGTCAACACCCTTTTGCTGTCCTAGCATACTGTTGCGGGCCTGAAATGGCAGGCTTCATCGGTGACTTTCACCAGTGCTAATGCGGCTCCACATGGACAGGCTGACTTTTTGGAGCGATTGACGGAAAGTGCCAAGGAGCATCCACTTGTCTTTCCAGAAAGTAGATCAAGTCTGAAAGTGCACCCAGGCCAACCATCGAGTTTGCTTGTGGAGGGGAAAACCCTGGATTAATCTTCACTAAATCCCTCAGAATCAGAGTTCTTAAGCAACGGTGCAATTGAACCGTTTCTGAAGGATGCTATTTAGGAATTGTACAGAGCATGAATTCCATTTCCCAGGGGGCATATTTAGCCTTCACAAGCATCTCTCTAATCCTAGTTACCTAATATGTTTTTTTAAAGTAAGCATCAGCAATTTTTTTGCAGTGGGCTGAAATGTTACCTGAAGATACCCCAAAGCTCTAAGACTTAAATCATGGTTACTTCAATGACCACAGTTTCTTGAGAAAATATCATTTCAATGGTATGCAGCTATAGATCAGAAACATGGCTTTCCCCTGACATATTGATAGGAAAGCTATTAACCTTTGCTACATATTGACTGCCCTTCCACAGGACACTTGGCCTGATAGTTAAATTAACACGTTTTTCTGGATTTACACACAAAGTTGAACCATAAACTCACCAGGCAGTCTGCGTTTGTGCATCTTTTACGGCACAAAAACCCTAACCAGGGTTAACTGTAGCCAAGCTTAGCATGTTGTGTGAGTGTAGCTGCTCTGTCTTTATCTGACCAGGTTATGGGTATCATGAGAATACAACCACAGTGTGTGTGACAGAGACAAAACTCATCCCCTCCCGAGACCTTTACAGGACTTTGCATTTATTTATAAGATAACAATTTCTGCATTCTGGAGATTTATACCTGGGGTGCCTTAAAAAAGACCACCAAATCAAAGGCTTTATTTCTTTTTAACCTTTGCATAGCTTGCCTTTCAGTCTTATTAACAACCGCAGGAGAGATGCTGTTCCCTAAAAGAGGCTCCCGTTGTGAGCCGCAGACAACTCAATCCTGTGAGTGTCTACTCAGAAGTAAATCCGGCTGCGTTCCCACCTTACCAATTCATTACAAGGAGGCTTTGTGCCCATTAACAGTGGAGCAGTTGCCTCTTGTTCACGGTCAAAAACCCATTTCTAAACCTTTCTAAATCCTGCCTGAGTTTGGAAAGTGGGATCTTCCTCTCAGGCAACCCAAAATGCAATTGGATGCTCTAGAAATAGCTTTATCAGCTATTAGCTGTATTAGAAGATACACAGCATGTGTATGCAATGGATATATATATTCCTCCCATTTTTTTTCAGTGGGTGCGATTTGCCACTTCTATATTGATTTGTAAAGTAAGTTAATGGGAAAGAAATCCAGGCGGTGCTTTCCATGAACTCACCCAAACACAGGCACCCAAACACAGAAAGAGATTCAACAAAAGACTGTCTCCTTCACTTCCTGCTCACAGAAAGAACCTGTGGCTCCCAACTACGCCCCAGCTCCTAAAATCTCCTTCTTTTCCTGTGGGTGGGGGGTGTCAGTGAAATATCAGAGGCCACTGCCTGCATGAACCTGGGTTTAAGTAGCTGCCAAGCCTGGCTGGGCAAAACCGAGATTGGAGATGGAACTTGGATTCAAGGAAAGGTCAGACCATGTCCCTGGGAGAAGGGAGGGGCCACCAGGGGACCTGTGGCTTCCAAAGGGGGTCCTTCTGAGGCTGTATCTCCTCCTCCTCCTCCTCCTCCTCCTCAAAAATCTTTCTGAGAAGAATTTAGAGAAGTTTGATCCAAGGAGGACCCCTGGCTCTGGAAGCCCTGCAGGCTCGCAAATGCCACCCTCCCTGGGGAAGGAAGGAGGCCGCCTCTGAAGGACGTGCCACAGCTCCTTCCTGGCCCACCAGCGTTGCTATGAGCCAACCTCAACTTGCCTAGCGAAAGCTTCTGCCAGGCGCTTCGCTCACAGGTCTGGTCTGTAGAGATGGAGCGGGCAGAAGGGCGCTTGTGTTCCAAAAGGACCCGATCGGAGTGAAAGGCTGCCTTGCTCGGGCAAAGAATAGCAGTCAGAAAGAGAGAGAGAGAGTTTAAAAACGACCTTCTCACTTCTCACACGCAGCAGTTACAAAGGGGATCCCCCCCCACCCCGGAGCTCTTGGTTTCTCTACCACAAAACTGGGAAGGAGGGCTGGGTAGCGGGGGAGATGATCAGTGAGTCGGGCGGCGATTAGGACCGACAGCGATGGATTGTAGCGAGCGGGGAAGCAGTTCTTTCGTTCTCCTCTCTCTCTCCCCCGCTTCCTTCCTTCCCTTTGGTCATGACCCCAAAGGAGCCCCTTCCCCATAACAGCCAGGGGCTGGAGCACTTCCTCTCTCTCCGCTGCCAGGGATGCCTACCTTGTGCCCGGGCCCCAACGAGCGCAGTGAACAGAAGGCAGAATGCCGGAGACCCCTTCATTGCCTGATGGTGTCCGTGGCGACGGCGATGGCGGGATTGTCGGGGCGGGGGGGCTCTCCTCCGCGCGGCACTCCTGGAAGCCACTGCCCAATGCCCGGTGGCCCCGCTGCAGCGCCCCGGAGCTGGCCGGACTCCGAGCTGCTGCCCTCCTTTGTTCGGTGCGAAGCGGCCGCGCTCGGCTCAGCCTGAGCTGGCGCTTCCACACGAGGTGGGATCGGGTCCCGCTTGCAGCGGAAGCAGCCCGCCAGCGGCTGCCGGCTCCGCGATGCACCGCCGGCGAAAGCGCCTCCGTTCAGCACCGCGGACAGCGCCTAGCGTCTGCGCCGGGGATCGCCGGGCGCCTGGTGCTGAAGAACAGCTCCTTACCGTAAGGCTCCGAGTACAGCGCCTCCCCAATCTGGAGGGCTTGCTTGCCCCAGTCGTCTGGCGATCCCTCGAGGCGGGCGCCCTTCGGGGCTGAGAGAGGGGCGAGGGTGGGTCTCAGGCCCTGCCTCTCTTTGTATGTTTGGGGAGCTCTAGCAGGCAACATGGGATGGCTCTCTGTCCCAGTTCAGAAAGGCAAGCAAGTCGGAAGTTGAGTCTTCATCTCCTTCCTTTCATCCTGCAACCTTTGGAGAATTACACACATGCACCAAGTGAGACACTGACAGGCATAACAGACAGCCTTATAAGTTGGGCTGGAGAGTCGGGGGGAGATCCGCTGGTGGGGAGGAGGTCCTTGGCCACCGAGCAACTTGGACAGTGGACCCTTTGGCTGTGCTCTTCCAGCGTCCTGCTCTCATGCTGCGCACCCTCACCCCCTCCACAGCCTGCCGTCACCCCTGAAAATGCTGACCTAAAGATCTATTCTCTGGGCATTTTGGATTTGCAGGATAATGAAGATGGCTTTTGAGCATACAAAGGACAATAAATTATTACTTTGCACTCAATAAATGCCAAGGTTGCAGCAGCTGCATCAGCATCAAACTGTGCTCACAGCAGAAGTGGGAGGGGTAGGAGAGAGCGAGGGAACTTAATTATCATCAAGTCATAGTTCAAAGCCAATGGCTCTCCATGCTAGCTGTGGGAAGAACCTGGGAGTTGATTGGGAGGGGTATGTGTGAAGGAAGAAGATCTGCTCAAACCAGGGCAGTGTCCAAGCCTCACAAGGACAGGGGAAGACAGAGGGGTTTGTGGTCTCTGGTTTTTTCAGTCTGGCTGTTGACGAGACGTGTCACTTCTCCCCCTCCTCACTAGAGCTTTGCTTAGGCCAGCACTGGCACAGTATTGTCTGAGCACTAGGTGAAAATTAACGTTGCTACCTACCAAGTGCCCACAGTGAAAGGCAGAGATGGACCCGACTGCCTTATGCTTTCCCCCCCGGGCTGGCACATTCCTCCAGGTACCAGTCGCACTACCCAGGTGATCTCTGCCCAGGAGAGTTCCAGTCCGAGCCCTGGAGTCGCTGCAAGAATTCAGATTTGGCCAAGGCCAAATCCAGGTTCCGTGTAAGGGAACTCAAGCCCCAAATACCTCCTGGGCGTTGCTCAGGCTGACCCTGCTTCAGTTCCAGCCCCAGCCATCCAGATGGAAATGCAAACGGGGCTGATTCTGCCTTCAAGGCCTAACTGAAACAGGTTAGCTTCACCCACCTGAGTTCCACTGGGGTTGTGTGTGTGTGCGCGCGTGTGCACTGAGGGATGGGGTGGATGGGTGTAATACTTCACTGGGCTTCCAAGCCAGATTCCTTGGACTCCCAGGATGGCAGTGCAACCTTCCCCGGCCACAAAGATGGTGTTGACACAGCCAGCTTCAAGGGAAGGAGGGTCGAGTGTGAATGTAATATTTTCCCCTCTCCCAGATGCTTAATCTATACCCAGGGATTCATTCCATGTGATCTTACGAAGCATCGTATGATGACCAAACTGATTAGCTAGAGGTTCCTGGAATTTTGCTGCACAAGGGAGCAGCTGGCATTCCTGATTGAGCTGGGCTAATCTTGGCTGAAGTACAATTCATTTGCCTGGGTATTTTCAGGATTATTTTCAGAATGTAAGGTTGTTATTGACTGTCCTGAAACAGCACCATATTTCTCAACCTGACATCCTTTTGGGGCAGATATGCACAACTGCATCTGAGTGGTGATCCTCTTTATTTAATTCAGCTAATGGATTGCAACAGCTTCGAGAAGTCTGCTCCAATGCCCCAACTCATTTTTGTTGCACTTCTTTTTTAAAAAAAAAAATTACTTTAAATTGAATTTTAGCCTCCTACCGAGACTGAAAGATAGGAAGCAGGCACTGAGACTTTCTTTAAGCAGATGGTATTCAGAAAGCCCTAACAGTGAAATTGCTCCAAGCTGACTTCTGGACATTTCTTTCAGTGTCAGAGATGGGGGAGTAAGTTGTTTATTTAAAAGATACATCATTAATTGAAATCCAGATGGCCTTATGGGGGTGAGGGGGAGGAACTGATATGCAAAGTAACAGTGCTTGAAACCTTAATTTTTGCTTCATTAACATATTGGGACATTGTGTTCAAGTCTGCATATAGGAAAAGCTACTCAAAGTGTAATTCACTGCTGATATTGGGAACAGGGAGAGGGAGATTAGATTCTGCCACGTTTATGAGGACAAGCCACAGCCGGAGTACGCCAGAAGCTGGACGGAGGGGTGAGGACTACCAAGCCAGCCAAAACGGGAGCCAACTTGGCTCTCGGAATGGAAGCCCAGTCTCTAGAGCAGGGATTCAGTTCAGGGAGCCCAAGTTAGCCTTTGTAGCTGAAGCAGACATGGCTGAAACCTGGCAACATCTTCTTCCCATTCTTTTCTGCCCCAAGGAGCCAGTGAACGGAGTCAGGGCCACCCCTGGGTACGGGTGTGCAGGTCAAAAAAGTCAAGGTGGCAGCCACAATCAAAGCTCTGCTCCTTTTTTACACGCATCGCCTCCCTGCCAGCCTGATCAGCTCTCCTCCATTGTTTTCCCATTTGGACATGGAGAATAAATGATTTTCAGACAGTAACCTGCTTTCTTTGACCTCCCTTGGGACTAAGAGGAAGCCTTCATGAGCAGGGGCAGTATATCTCCAGATGCCAACTATTCTGGGTATTTGCATATGGAGGTGGTCTTCCCAGAGAGCCTGGCTGGAGTTGCTGCTACCAAAGGTTAGGGGAGGCCAAGGTCCCCTCTGAGCTGGGACTTCGTGGAGTTTCACTGGCGATCAGTTACAGAGGACTGTTAACCTTGACCTTGCCGGATCGGAATGTCTAGATGCCCACATTCACATCTGGGCACACTGGTGGGTGACTATTGTTGGGTGCTTGGTGCTCTCTGAGTTTGGTGGTTTTCCTGCAGAAGTTTTGTGACCAGGCTAGGTAACATAAACAGTGCATCATCAGTGGGGTTTGCTGGCTGTTTATATAGCATCCGGCCAATCTTGGTTGAGGTATGGATTCTTCTTGATGGTTCCTTGATTACGGTATTGTTCCTTCCCTGATTGTTTATCTGGTGCTGAGCCATTGGCTGTGATTAGTTGGACCTGGATCCACATCTCTCTTTATTCTTCAGACTCTGGTGGGGCAGAGCCACAGCGAAATGATCAAGTGCTCAGAAGAGGCTGGTGGATACAGGTAGTCCTTGCTTAATGACCACAACTGGGACCAGAATTTCAGTTGCTAAGCAAAGCAGTCATTAAGTGAATCTGACCCAATTTTATGACCTTTTTGTGGCAGTCATTAAGTGAATCATGTCGTTCCCCATGGATTTTGCTTGCCAGAAGCTGGCTGGGAAGGTCGAAAATGGCAATCATGTGACCATGGGTTGCTGCGACAGTCATAAATGCGAACCGGTTGCCAAGGGCCCAAATCATGACCATGTGACTGGAAGGGACATTGTGACTATTGTAAGTGTGAGGACCGGTAGCAAGTCAGTTTTTCAGCGCTGTCATAAGTCCGAACCATCACTAAACAAATGGCTGTTAAGCAAGGACTATGTGTAGTGTTGGCCAAGGGCCATAGGCTGGATTTCATGACATGCAAACCTGGGTTAAAAAAAACACAATTCCTGTGTTTGCATACCATGCTAGGACCCCAAAATTTAACCTGTGATGGCTCATGCTCAGATGAGGGCTCAGATCCCACAATGGACCAGAGCATAATTTCCCCCCTCCCCATTTTATCCTAGTTTGGCAAATTATGCAAATCCCAGAACAGATTTCAAACTTGGTAAGAGAAAAGGCTCTTTGGGGAATACCAAAATCTACAAGTTGGGATTTGGGAGTTTCCTGATTAGGTTGTGGCTTCTCAGTTTGAAAAGAAATCTGTGCTGCTCTCATTCCCAGCAGGAGAGCTGCGCGTTTAATTTTGAAAATTCCCCCGTCACAAAATGTGGGTTTTTTTGCTCTCCTGGACTTGAAGGGGTCTGAACACTTGGCTCCCACAGCCCAGCCCAGCCCAGTACTGGGAGGGCCCGGACTTTGAACCAAACAAGGGGAAATACCCAGAAAAATCCACAAGCAAGGGAGCGCCTTGAGGAAGGAAAGGTTGAGCACTTCTTCCAGGGGGGTCCATGGGAAGGGGGGGGGCAAAAAAATCAAAATGGCAGCTGCATCACTGAAGCCCTGCCCCTTTTAACACAGGCATAGCACATATAAGGAAAGGGCAGGAGTCCAGTTGTGCGTCCATCTTGACTTTTTTGAACCCCCATGGAGCCCCTGACTTCCTCTTTTTGCTCTAAAGGGATCACCCTGCCCCCCAAAAGTGATGTTTCAGTAAAATAGCAATAGATTTACTACTCTACTGATCCTTTCCTAGCAAGACCAACATTCTACCACAGCCAATCCCCCGCATCGTAACTTCTCATCCAATTTGTCCTTGAGATCTTCGATCTTCCTGTTGAGCCTCTGGTCCTTTGTGGCACCAGCAGAGATACGGCCTCCTCTGCCAGTCTCGGGGGTGGCATATAAATGCTCGCAAATAAGCAGACAGCGTAGACAAAAACTTGCAAGGAGCCAGCAGCAGCAGCAGCAGCACATCCAGCCAAACAGACAAGTGGTGGAGAGCCCACGGGGGGGGACGAGGAGTCCCCCATGGCCCAAGGGGGCAGCCAAATGCGTCGGCCTGGCTCCTGTTCTCTCCCACCCCCCCTTTGAAAGAGCTAGGAAGCAATTCCAAATCTTCAGTTCCAGGCAAGGTGCTCCTGGCATCTGCGCAACCACAAGGCCCGTCCGTCCACATCGGAATTCGCCTCCTTTAATCCTCGGCTGCCCCATAAATGTTTAATGCAATAAAGCAACTTAGGGGGGGGGGGAAAGGAAATGGAAACAGGGCATTTTGTCGGCAAAATGGAACTTTCTTGTATCATGATATTCAAATGGGTTTAATCGGGCTCTCTCCTCTGGAAGTGTGTTCGCAGACTCCTAATGAACCAGGAGAGATAAAGGAGTGGGAAGGACAGAAGCTGCTCTCCAAACAGGATCTGATTTTAGAATGAAAAGGAACAATGGCTTGGTGAGATCGGGGTGGGGGTGAGCCGCTGAGAAGAGTTAAAATGTAGGGCACATCATCCCCAAACAAAGGAGAAACATATCTGAGCAAGTGGGGAAATATCAGTCCGCACGCAGGGATTTGCGCATTTCAGGTACAGATCAGCATGCTTCACAGGCACTCCTGAAAGTTGCAACAGACTGAGGAGAGCGTTTTGTGGGAACGCTCCCCCTTTTTTCCCCGGCTTGAACAGGAGCAGCAGGCAGCATCAGGTCTGACGGTGGAGTGCTTCTAGCAGCGTTTATTCTCTCTCTTTCTCTCTTTCATTCAGTCTCACGCACACACACACATTTTGAAGCCTCCTATACTGATCAGGCCTGCCACACCTTGAAACAATCTTATGGCGTTGGAAAAGGTGCCAACCAGGGCAACTGAAATGAGAAGGGGGACCGAGGAGGCTCTGAGTCTGAGGTTCATGGAAGGAAGGACTTCTTGAAGGCCATTTGGACAGAAGGGCCACTGGCCGTGTTTCTCCACCTGCCACATTTCCTTCCTTTATCATGTGGGTTATTTTTGTCTGGCTGCCCCTGCGGACATAAATGCTGAAAGTGATGGAATGTAAACATGTAGGGGTTTTTTCCCCCTGTGGTTAGCTTTCCTCTAAACTCTCTATTGATTTATTTCCCCTTTTATGGTTTTAAATATCAACAGTAAACTGCCCTAAAACCTTGGTTTGTTGGGGAGTCATCAATCAAAATTTGACAAATACTTTTATCCCCAGTGCATGTAGAGGATTACAGAGGTTCAGCCTCAGAGGCCAAACTCCCTCCTTGCTTGCACCAACTTTTTCAAAATGTAGCTTTCTTCGGGAGATCTGGCTCAGCCTCCCTGGCCGGGGGCTCTCAAAATGTGTCCGGATTCCAGTTCCTGAAATTCCCCCAGAACAATCTTGGCCTCTGCACTCCAGAATTACCCAGGTAAACTAATTAGGAAGTTTGACTTACAGGTAGTCCTCACTTAATGGCCATTTGTTTAGTGATGGTTCAGACTTAGGACAGCACTGAAAAAAAATGACTTACAACCGGTGCTCACACTTATGACTGTTGCAGCGTCCACACAGTCATGTGATCACAATTTGGGTGTTTGGCAACTGGTTTGTGTTTATGTCTGTTGCAGCATCCCTTGGTCATGTGATCACCCTTTTCGGTCTTCCTGGATGGTTTCTGGCAAGAAAAATTGATGGGGAAACCACATGATTTGCTTAATGACTATGTGGTTTGCTTAATGACTGTGCTGATTTGCTTAATGACCGCCACAAAAAAGGTGGTAAAATCGGGTCAGATTCGCTTAATGACTGCTTTGCTTAGCAACCAAAATGCCAGTCTCAATTGTGGTTGTTAAGCGAGGGCTACCTGTACACTCTCCTGTGCCAAGGGGGACCCACTCCCAATCCATATGCCTGGGATTGCAGGTTTAAGTCACTCACAGGGTCCTGTGTGTGTGCGTGTGCGAGAGAGAGGGAGAGAATCAGGCTGGAACTGGTGAGTTATGAGACACCTTGGAGGACCCCAGGCAGGGAAGCTGGTTGAGGTCTGGTGGAAGCCTCTTTAACCCATCTGGAGATGTTGTCATTGGAGAGGACCCTTCAGAGATGAGGTGGCATATGTCAGTGGCTCTTGAAAAAGCCCATCGAGCAAGCAGGCAGGTCCTCCACCGAGCGCTCGGAAACCTGTCCTTCAACATTGAGGCCAATAAAAGCTTGACAGTCAAAAACGGTGAGGATAAAGACGGGTGGGCTGGGCAGACCATGCAAACTTGGGGAGGGGGTGGAGAAAAGAAAGCATGTTGCTCAGGCAATGAGGGCGGGGCTTTTTTTTTTCCTTTGAAAGAATGTTGATCGTAGCAACAAGGCCAAAGAAACACCACAGCAGCCCTGGGAAAGGATGGGATGCGGGGAATCCAAAAGGAAGGGGTTGCAGAAGTGGGGAGAGGAGAGGATTTTACATGAACTGCCCAGAAAGGAAGAGGAGTAGAAAAAAAGAGAAAGGGAACCTGGATTTTGTTTGTTTATTTATCAATCAAACTTTATCACTGCCCATCTCCCTCCCAAGGATTCCAAGGAGGGGAGAAAATCTCTCCCAAACCATCACAGGGGGGGATTTAGGAGGTACAAATGCTGAAGAAATACTGTACATTGAACCTTTGCAAGATCAAGGTCCCTGGGAAGGGTGCACAGCTAGGCTTGCCCCTAAGTCAGTGTTTCTCAACCTCAGCAGCTTTAAGCTGTGCAGATGTCAACTCCCAGAATTCCCCAGCCAGCTATGGTATGGCTAGGGGATTCTGGGAGTTGAAGTCCCCACAGCTTAAAGTTGCTGAGGTTGAGAAATGCTGCTCTAAATGGTTTGCAAGGAATGAATGCCAGCTCTGGCCATAGAACAGGCTGATCCCCGGTGAAAGCAGTGGCCTTTAGGCTTTGCGTCCTGCAATTCACCAGGCACAATCACTTTGTTGTGAAAAAGGTACGCCAGGCCCCATATAAATTTCAGAGCAAACTTAAAAAAAAAAAGTGAGAGAGAGAATAGATTCACAAAAAGGAGGAACTGACACACACTGAAATTGGTAAGCGCAGAAAAATGAGAACAGAAAAGGACAGATTTGCCCTGGTGGATATTTTGTTTTCCTGTTGCTTCTTCCATCACTTGAGATCTTTTCCTTCCCCCATCTCCTACCCCCCCCCCCGCATTTGCCGTATAGTTGAGACAGGAATTGCCCTTTGCCAAGTTTCTGGATTGGTTTGGTTCTTCAGTGGCACTGACTGCTCTCGTTCTTTGACTGCGAGCAGTAACAGCTGGATATTGGTGTGATTGTTACTGTATTCTTGCTGTTGCTGTTACTATTTCTACACAGAATCAGTGCCCCTAAGCCCTTTACCTCCTCCCAGTCCCCTACATGGACATACACTAAAGACACTAAAGATTTTTGTATTAAGACTCATCCGTGGCAACCCTGCCTGCTAAGAGCTTTCCAAGTATGCAAACGGAGTGATAACCAGGATGCAAATCAATGCTGGGATGTCACCCTGGAGAAGGAAACAAGGAGGGGAGGGGGCTGAAGCTGAAGGCAGGAGGGTATAGATTTCACGTCAGAGTAAATTTTCCTGCCAGAAACAAGATTCAGGCAGTGGAAACAGAGAAGAGGGCAGGAGCTGTCCCTTTTATGTGGCCTATGAAGGGGGCTTGGAGCCAGTCTGTGAGTGCAGAAAAATTTAGCCATCCATCCATCCATCCATCCCATGAATTTAAATTAAGAACTTTTAATATCTCCATCTTGGATTTTAATTTTAATATTTTACATTTATATTTAAGAAATACTGTTTTTATTGTACGTTAATCTGTATTTATTTTTAGTTTTATTGTAAACCGCCCAGAGTCACTCTTTGAGTGAGATGGGCGGTGATGAAATTTGAAATATAAATTCATTCATTCATTCATTCATTTTCAAGGCCATCTGACTCCCCAACAACTCTGGGTGGCTTACAATTAAAACATTTTAATGAAAACAACTCATATCAAAGAAACACTTTATAGTTTCCTAGTCCTTGTGAACTGAACTATTGGGATAGTTGCTTTTTTTCTCTGTTTGGTATCTATTTATGAATTTGCAATTCACTGTTTTCCCCCACCAATATTTTTGGTCATTTTATTAATCCTCCACTCTGGTTATCAGGTGGATTAGAAGTATACTATGTAAAGTATACTAAGTCCGCATACTATTACATTTTTGGTAATCAATAAATGCCTAAATAAAAAAGGAGTAAGGGAGCTCCCCCCACTCTTTTCCCTGTATATCAACTGCTTTTCTCCCCATGAAAAGTTTGGGTGGAACACAAAAGACCACATGGACACATAACATTGGTGAATGACCTGCGTGGCCTTGGGCGTAAAGGGCAGGCTAGAATCCATGCCTCTCCGGTGAAGCAGGGTGATAGAAGATTTTACACATACCAATATATATTTTGATATGAATCGGGGTGATTGATAGAAGATTTTACACATACCAATATATTTGTATGTAAATACAAATACATTGATTTGTGTACATACAAATGTATTTTATATTTAGTATTCATATATTAGAACACTTGCGCTTTTATTATGGCTCCGAACCATCTTTTATTTCCTTGAAGAGTTTTGTTGGCCTTCTTTCTCTTCCCTTCTCACGGATAGTCATAACCATAGACACAGGGTGAGGCGTACGTTCCAAGGACAGCTTCTTCCTGGCAGAAGGGATTGTGTGGCTGACGGTCAAGGGCCCTAGCGAGGACGGACGGACGGACGTTCCCGATGCGGAAGGAGGTCACGGTGGCGCATGGGTGACCTGGGGAGGGGCCGTCTTCTAAAGCAGGGGTCGAATGGGATGCGAATAGTCTGCTGAGAGGAGGGGGTCCTGCGCGGCCGCCCACCCAGCAGCTTGCTGTCATTGCTTTCGCTCTTGGGTGAAGAACAGAGAACTTAACTTCATGCAGCTGCCTCTTTCTTTGGTCCCAGCTCAGAAGCGAACTTGGCAAGGAAAGAGGATTCTGACAAGGGGAAGGGACGTGGAATGGCTTCCCCGTTATAAAATGAAGGGAGACGTTGCGAGTAAAGGGGCTGGCTTGAAAAGGGTTAGGCCGTTCCGAGCATCCTGACGTGCCGCTCTGCCTCCTTGCTGTCCCTCCCCAGCTGGGCAGCCGCTAATGGAGTTGCCCAGCAGGGACACCCTCAAAAGGCCTTGGTATTTTTACCTATTTCCAAACTTGCTGCTTGGCTGGAAGAGGAAATCCTTCTCAACCAGGCCTGGAAGACTGAAAATGGAAGCCAAGTGGGGCTTAACAGGGGTGGACGAAGGAATCAAGGTGGTGCCCTGACTGTGGGATTCAGGCCTCCCCCCTTTCTAATGTGTGTTGGGGGAGCTGATCTCAATGTGTGAGGCTGCCATCTTGGCTTTCTGGACCACCCCTAGGCTGGCTCCCTTGGCCGGTTGGCTTTGGTGCCCCTGGTTGCGTGCCCCAAGCTGGACAGGCCTCCAGAAGATCCTGTGATGCGCCTGCTTCTTGCGAGCGATCAGGAGCCCGGTCCTGGTGAGAAATGCATGAAAGCAGAGGAGAAAAGCAGTGCAGTGTAGTGGTGAGGCCCTGGACTGGGGCGAGGCAAACCTGGGTTCAAGCCCCCCCTCAGCCACGGAGCGTATGGCCAGTCCACCCTCCCCATCAGCCCTCTCAGGGGAGGAAAGAAGGGAAGCCCCCCCCCCTAATCCTGCCTCCATCTCCCGGCACAAAGCCCATGTCTTTCTCCCCAGCCCGGGGCATCCAGCCTCCCAGTTTGGGCTTCACCCACACCAGCCTCTCCAAGGAACCATATCTTGGCAAGCAGGCACGACTGGGCGAGGGGCGCCACCTCACTGCAACTGCCCTTCCTTTGATGCTCGGTTTGAGCCTGGTGGCTCACCAGCACCCAGCCACTCTTTCCTGGCCTCTGTCTCGCTCTCTTTTTCAGCCTTCCTCCGGCCCCGTGTTTCTCCCGGGCTTGGAGGAGAGGAATACTGTCAGAAGGGTCCAGGGCTGTGACCCCAATCCTAGACTGATCCGCAAAGCCATCTGGTGCAATCCTCATTATCGCCCAGCACAGAGGTGGGGAGATAATGGGAGGAATTGAGATCCTGCAGAAATGCCCTTTGAAGGCCCACCTCAAGACCCAGCTTCATTAGCCTGCAGATTTAATTCCCCTTCGGAGAGCTTGTCTTGTTTAAAGTAATTCCAGGAAGATCCGTTCCCTTCCCTTCGGATACGAGAAGAGGCAAGGCATGGCAGCAGAATCAAAGGGAGGCCAAAGGGGAGCCTGTGCATCTCAGCTCCAAATGGCACCCCCCTTCCTCCATTCAGGATTGCATGAAGCCATCTGCTCTGACCTTCGACCTTTCCTCTCCTTTGAGAGTCACCGCCAAGTCCAAACGAAGGTCCCCGGCAGCCGTGAGAACAGACATGGGTGCTAGACTTGGACCAATATTGGTGCCTGGGGGCATTTACTGCCTAAAAGGGGGTGTTAACAGCCCCCAAATTTACCACAACCTGACCGTCTTTACCTGAAAGGAGTATATCCCTGATTTGGTTCACTTGTTCATTTGTTGATTTGATAAAACAGAACCCAGTGGGAAAAAAACATGTGAAAACAATACCAAAAAGAAAAAAGAAAAAGCAATATAGTAAATTTAAGGATTAAATTACAGGAAGTTTAGAAAAAACTCATTCGCTGTGATTCCTATACGGTATTCTCAACAAATATAGGCTGCGTTATTTTGGAAGAAAGAGGTCCTACCTTCCAGAGAAATATAAGATTTAGGAAAAACAAGCTTCTCAAGGGGAGGTCCGGGGTTTCAGGCAAACTTTTGCCTTTTCATTCCAGCCACGCGGTACTGAAAGCAGATGATTATGCCTGGTAGGGGGGGAGGGAAATAACACTTTAGGTATTTTCAGAGGCTGAGCCTGTTGCCACTCTGAAAGGACTCTTGCTTATTGAAAATGAGGATATAAATACTTTGGCGGGGGGAAGGGGAGGATCCAAAGATATAAATCCCAGTAAACAGGAAGTTCCCAGCTTGAGCTGTCCCCTCCAGAGCCTTGGGGGTGACTCCCAGGGAGCTCCAGGAGTCATTAGCAAATTTCTTGTGCAGCATCCACCCCATTTTTGTTTAAATGGAACTGGGAATGGACTGGAAGCCCATTCAGCCTTTGTCTTGGTTCCAGCCGCTGTTTTATGGAAGGGAGTTCCTACCACGCCGTCTGGGCTAGGAAAAGGGCTTGTCTTCCAGGGATGTCTGTGAAATCAAAGCTCCACATAAAAAATAGGGGGGGGGGCTTCAATTGTACAGTTACAGCTGCCATGCTTTTCGACCCGGCACCCCTGGGGCCCCTCCAGCTGCAAAGCCACGCTGTTTGCCCCCAGCAAGGTGCCTTGCCCTGGCAGGCCTCCCAGACCCATCTCTCCTTGGCAGCCTCTTGGGGTGTTTGGAAAGTGGGTGGTCACCCCTCCTGCCCTCCTTCCAGCTTTGCAGGTCCAGAGCTGCTCCCCTTCTGTTCTCCCCCGCCCCCCGCCTCCATTCCCTCTGCTCTGGCGTCTGCCCCTCGGAAAGCTCTCCTGGGACCGGAGGGCCAAGCTCCCAGCTCTTCTTGGACCCTCACTGAGCCACAGAGCCTCGCGGTTCTCCCACCGCCTGGCATGGCTGGGGGGCCTCTGAAGAACTGGGACAGCAGCTAACCCAGGCTAAGGGGCAACCGGGTCCCATCCCAGGCCAGGCCTGCCTTAACATGGCGAGCCAGGATGCCATTCATGGAATGGTGCCAGGCGGGCTGGCATGCTGGCAACAGAAGCCCTGTTTGCAAAGCGGAGAGGGTACCAGAGATGGCCTGAGGCAGTGTCAGGAACGCTGCAAAGCCGCACGCTCCTTCTGAGCCACGTTGGCCTGTCTGGCTGCTTGGGGAGTTCATGAGTTGTCTTGCCCAGCCCAGGAGAAGCCACGGCTCAAGGTTTGCCGTGGCACGCTGCAAACTGCGAATGGAGCCCCCAGGCTCGCTCATCGCTGTTCACCCCGAGCTACCACAGACCATCCAGCTTTCAGAACAGGATTCTTGTGACTGAGGAGCCAAAGAACAACAGAAGCATCTTCCTGAGTCAGGTTCAAACCCTGATTCTGACCGGAGCGGCTTCTGATGGTTTTCCCTGTGTTTCCCAGGTAGACTGCTTCTAGACAGGGAGGGTCTGCTTAGCATCCTCCCGCTTTCCTCCAGGGAAGGCACCTCCTCCTTTTTGCAAAGGCTCCCGCATCTTGCGGGCACGACGGGCAGTTCCCCCAAGCAGGTCACCGGGCTGCGGTTCTCCTCTGCTCCCCTCTCTGCCCCCAGTTTGTAGCCATTGCTTTCATCCCTGAGAATTTAAGGTGGGCAAATTCCGGGCATCGTTGCTTCTCCTTCAGCAAAATGTGGCCTTCCCTCTCTTCGGACTTTTTCCGTGGGGGCTGTGGTGGCAGTTTCCAATCAACCTCTGATGGAAGTTATGCTCAGCAGGCCCACTCCCCTGTGGGAAGAAATTACAGACAAAGGGGCTGGCACATGACAGCTGGGCCCGAAGGACTTGCTGGCGTCCTTCCTGCAACGGTCTCCAGCTATTTTCAAAAGCAGGGGACGTGAAGCGTCGTTGTTTGAGTCAGCGGCGGCTGCAGAGACTGAAGCAGCCGCCTTGTTTCTTGCTGCGATAATAAGTGCCTGCCCTGGTGCCTTCCCAACAGGCATTTTAGTGCCTCGCCCCCCTCCTAGATAATTGCCAGGTGGAGCTCCGGGCCCTGCGCTTGGCTGAAGGCCACCCCCCCACCTCCCAGCTGCCCTGCTTGGCCCTGGGCGGCCGCAAAGCTCCTCTGGGGCCAGGTGCGCCCCTCGAACCTGCCCTTGGGAATGTGCTGCCACCGTGGTGTTTGGTCGGAGCCCGGCTGGGTGGGTTTCGGAACAAGGGAACTGAGCCAGTGAATGGGTGGGAAGGTGTGGAGCAGCCCTGGCTCAGTCAGATGAAAGAGAATTTGCTCCGGAAATGCTGCTCCACTCCCAGGAGGAGGGGACGGCGGTGACCCTCCCTGTGCCAGCAGAAATTCAGGCGGAGTCCGGCGGCACCTCTGCCAACCCACACGTTTTATTCAAAGGCAGAAGCCTTTGTGAGCTGCGGCTCGCTTCGTCTGATGCACAAGAGCAGTCAGACTGATGCAAGATTTAAATTATGCTCTGGTATTTTCACCTTTTGGATCGAGGGTGCCTAATGGTTGTGCGAAATCGGAAGGGGCCTGGGGGCAGCTTTTCAGACTGACATGTTTTATTAAAAGGCACCAGCTTTTATGAATGGTACGGATTGTTCATAAAAGCTGGTGCCTTTTAATAAAATGTGCCAGTCCAAAAAGGAGCACCCATTCTCCTGGGTGGAGCGTCAGGTTCTTGGACAAGGGGTGGTGGCGAAGGTCATGAATGTCTTTTATTGATACAGAGGTCTCCAGCAACGGTGTCCTGTGTCCGCAGTTCCCACTTCTGCATTCAACTCCTCCCTGTGGGATTTTTCAGACAGGAGCGGTGCAGAGAGATAGAAAGCCACATCGCAGAAAACAGGTGCACCAGTCGTAGCACCTTCAGCCACTTCCGACAATAAATGAAGCTGCAGAATAAATATTTCGACCCCTAAGAATCAGGTGGAAAAGCAGAAGCCTCTTTCATGGGAGGAAAACTCATGAGAAACTTCAAGAGATGTTTCCCCAGCATGAGGGCCTCTCTACATCAGTGCTTTTGAAACTTGGAAACTATAAGATGGGTGAACTTCGAATCCCAGAATTCCCCAGCCAGCATGCTTTAATATGGGTGGACTTTGACTCCCAGAATTCCCTAGCCAGTGTTCCCCAGAATTCTGGGAGTTGAAGTCCACCCATCTTAAGCATGCTGGCTGGGGAATTCTGGGAGTTGAAGTCACCCTGGAGAAGATGCTGATGCTAGGTCTTCTCATTATGTGGCCAAAGTATTTCAGTTCTGCCTTTAATATCGTTCCCTCAAGGGAGCAGTCTGGCTTTATTTCCTGGAGTACGGACTGGTTTGATCTTCTTGCAGTCCAAGGCACTCTCAGAGTTTTCCTCCAACACCACAGTTCAAAAGCATCGATCTTCCTTCTCTCAGCCTTCCTTATGGTCCAGCTCTCGCAGCCATATGTTGCTACGGGGAACACCATTGCTTTGACTATGCGGACCTTTGTTGTCAGTGTGATGTCTCTGCTCTTGACTATTTTATCGAGATTGGTCATTGCTCTTCTCCCAAGGATTAAGCATCTTCCGATTTCCTGACTGCAGTCAGCATCTGCAGTAATCTTTGCACCTAGGAATACAAAGTCTTTCACTGCTTCTACATTTTCTCCCTCTATTTGCCAGTTATCAATCAAGCTGGTTGCCATAATCTTGGCTTTTTTGAGGTTTAGCTGCAAACCAGCTTTTGCACTTTCTTCTTTCACCTTCATCATGAGGCTCCTCAGTTCCTCTTCGCTTTCAGCCATCAAAGTGGTATCATCTGCATATCTGAGATTGTTAATGTTTCTTCCAGCGATTTTAACTCCAGCCTTGGATTCCTCAAGCCCAGCTTGTCGCACGATGTGTTCTGCGTACAAGTTGAATAGGTAGGGTGAGAGTATACAGCCCTGCCGTACTCCTTTCCCAATCTGAAACCAGTCCGTTGTTCCGTGGTCTGTTCTTACCGTTGCTGCTTGGTCGTTATACAGATTCTTCAGGAGGCAGACAAGATGACTTGGTATCCCCATACTGCTAAGAACTTGCCACAATTTGTTATGGTCCACACAGTCAAAGGCTTTAGAATTGTCAATAAAACAGAAATAGATGTTTTTCTGAAACTCCCTGGCTTTTCCCATTATCGAGCGGATATTGACAATTTGGTCCCTAGTTCCTCTGCCTTTTCTAAACCCAGCTGGTACATCTGGCAATTCTCGCTCCATGAACTGCTGAAGTCTCCCTTGCAGGATCTTGAGCATTACCTTACTGGCATGTGAAATGAGTGCCACTGTTCGATAGTTTGAACATTCTTTAGTGTTTCCCTTTTTTGGTATGGGGATATAAGTTGATTTTTTCCAGTCTGATGGCCATTCTTGTGTTTTCCAAATTTGCTGACATATAGCATGCACTACCTTGACAGCATCATCTCGCAAGATTTTGAACAGTTCAGCTGGGATGCCGTCGTCTCCTGCTGCCTTGTTATTAGCAATGCTTCTTAAGGCCCATTCAATCTCTTCAGGATGTCTGGGTCTAGCTCCCTGACCACACCGTCAAAGCTGTCCCCGATATTGTTATCCTTCCTATACAGGTCTTCCATATATTCTTGCCACCTTTTCTTGATCTCTTCTTCTTCTGTTAGGTCCTTGCCATCTTTGTTTTTGATCATGCCCATTTTTGCCTGGAATTTACCTCCGATGGTTCTAATTTTCTGGAAGAGGTCTCTTGTCCTTCCTATTCTATTGTCTTCTTCCACTTCCGCGCATTGCTTGTTTAAAAATAATTCCTTATCTCTTCTGGCTAACCTCTGGAATTTGCATTTAATTGGGCATATCTCCCCCTATCACTGTTGCCTTTTGCTTTCCTTCTTTCTTGGGCTACTTCTGGTGTCTCAGCAGACAGCCATTTTGCCTTCTTGGTTTTCTCTTTCTTTGGGATGTATTTTGTTGCCGCCTCCTGAACAATGTTGCGGACTTCTGTCCAGAGTTCTTCCGGGACCCTATCTACTAAGTCCAGTCCCTTAAATCTATTCCTCACCTCCACTGCATATTCCTTAGGAATATTAGTGAGCTCATATCTAGCTGATCTGTGGGTCTTCCCTAATCTCTTGAGTCTGATCCTAAATTGTGCAATAAGAAGTTCGTGATCGGAACTACAGTCAGCTCCAGGCCTTGTTTTTACCGACTGTACAGATGTCCGCCACCTTTGGCTGCAAAGGATGTAATCAATCTGATTTCGGTGTTGACCATCTGGTGAAGTCCACGTATAAAGCCGTCTCTTAGGTTGTTGGAAGAGAGTGTTTGTTGTGCAGAGTGAGTTGTCTTGGCAAAATTCTATCAGCCTGTGTCCTGCTTCCTTTTGTTCTCCCAGGCCATGCTTACCTGTAATTCCAGGTGTCATTTGACTGCCCACCTTAGCATTCCAGTCTCCTGTGATGAAAATTACATCTCTTTTAGGCGTGTTGTCCAGCAGGTGCTGCAGATCCTCATAGTTCTGCTCTACTTCAGCGTCTTCAGCATCTGTGGTTGGGGCGTATATTTGGATCACTCTGATGTTAGATGGCTTGCCCTGAATTCGAATTGAGATCATTCTGTCGTTTTTTGGATTGTTTCCAAGCACTGCTTTAGCCACTTTCCTATTAATTATGAAGGCCACTCCATTTCTTCTGTGGTCCTCTTGTCCACAGTAGTAGATCTGGTGGTCATTTGACGTGAAGTGGCCCATTCCAGGCCATTTCAGTTCACTGACGCCCAAAATGTCTATCTTTAATCTTGACATCTCACCAATAACCACATCCAATTTGCCCTGGCTCATAGATCTTACATGCCAGCTTCCAATGGTGTGTTGATCCTTAGAACATCGGATTCGCCGTTCACCACCAGCACCGTCGGCCGCTAGCCGTCCTTTCGGCTTTGAGCTAGCTGCGTCATCACGTCTGGGGCTAGTTGAGCTCATCCTCTGTTCCTCCCCAGTAGCATTTTGACCATCTTCCGACCTGGGGGTCTCATCTTCCAATGGTATACCGACATATCTCTGGTTGTACTGATCCATTTAGTTTTCACGGCAAGAATACTGGGGTGGGTTGCCATTACCTTCCCCAGGGATCGCATTTAGTCTGACCTCTCTGTCATGACCATCCTGTCTTGGGTGGCCCTTCACGGTTTAGCTCACGGCATCACTGAGGTGCTCAAGCTCCAGCAACATGACAAGGTAACGATCCTTTGCTGAAGCCTGGTCTGATTACATCATACCTATTGATTTATCTTATTTAAATCATTTCTACTCTGTCTGCTGCGTTAACATATCTCCAGGCACTGGGCAATATTAAAATACATATTATGCAATTTGTAGGAAAACACATAAAAGCATTAGAAGCATCTTAGAAAGCATCAAACCCCAGGACCACAGGTAATGGAGCTGTGCTGCCAGGAGAGGGACGACAGCAAGGAGAACGCAAGGGTCCCAGACTTTCAGAGTCTCCAGCGGTGCAGGGAGAGCCCAGCAGCAGCCGTGCCCAGATCAAGGTCTCCGAGCCCACACCGATCTCACCGTCTTCTGTCCAGACTGGGCTTCTGGCCCCGTTTCATTTTTGTCTGATTTGGCTGGGAATACAACTGTGTTGCTTCCCTTTTAAAGCTGAGGGGCCCTGGGAATCCCTTACTTTTATGCACCGTCTATGTTGTACACAGGCATTGATTGTCAACTTATTGAACTGTTGATATTGGTTATTATTTCCTTGCTATTCCAAACAAATGCCATGCAACCTCCTGATGGGAGTCATGGGAGGGAAACAGGTGGGAAGTGCCCATTTCACCTGAAAATATGGGGTGGGAATGAGTTATATATGCAAGGCATTACCAAGGCAGGGCCTGTCTAAGCCATCTGTGGCCCTTCTCTGCCAACTGGGGGGCAGGCGGGGGAACTGAGAGCCACAGAGACCTGATCTGCAGTGGCAGCTCCCAGTCTGCACCCCAGCTTGCACTCTGTTCCATCAGCCCAGCGTTTCTCAACCTCAGCAACTTTAAGATGGGGGGGCTTAACGCCCAGAATTCCCCAGAGTTGAAGTCCACCCATCTTAAAGTTGCTGAGGTTGAGAAACCCTGTGCTAGCCTGTGCTTGGATATATCCCTATTTTGCTGCCACATGGAGCAAGGCCTCGTGTCATGCCCAATCAAGGCCCCCAGCCTCCAGAAAGATGAACAAAAAAACTACCTTCAAAGATCCAGTTGATTCAGCTTTTCCCAGCCACGCCTCTTAGACACTTCACTGCCCTTTGGTCAATCAATTAAAGAAAGGCTGTAGCCAGTTGACCGTTTTGGTTCTGCCCATTGGGGGTCATGGCTGTACAATACCTGCCCTTTCTAGCATGTGCAGTCTAGGAAGAAATTCCACAGAAATAGAAAGACTGCACGGGTTGGATTTCTGCCTGAAGGGTGGAGGAACTGAGGTTTTCTGCAGAAGCACATATGTTCTCACTTGCTGGGCATCTCCAGGTTAGGGCTGGCTAAGATTCCGGTCTGTTTCTTTGGAGAGCTGCCCGAGAGCAGCTCCAAAGCATGGCTCCTCCCAACCCATTGTTCCTAGCCAGCTGGGGGTGGTAGGACTTGCAGTCCAGCATTTCTGATGGGTATGGGAAAGGGCAGCGTGTCCATCCTGAGCTAGGCGGACCCAGGGTTTGGCTCGGTTTAGGTGGGAAAGGATGCTCCCCGTCCCTCCAGATCTCCTGCCAGAGCAGAGGGCCCTCAGCTGATCCAGTGCAGCGGAAGATGGGTTTTCTGGCTGCCCTCGTGAGCTATCGCCAGCCAGCTCTGGAGATGCCACCTTGCCAGGATGCTCATCTGCAGAAATTTGGACGGGTCTCTTTCTTAGCCTTCCCCTGAATTCCAGGTTCTAGCACGGCCCGACTCAAAAGAAGACATCCTGGTTGTCTGTACCCATACAGGACAAGCTGGATTCCAAAAACCAACGGTATGAGTGTGGGCCTGGGCTGGCCCAGGTTCAAATCCCCTGCTCAGCCAGGATGTCCTTTGGGCCAGATCCACTCTGATAGAGTGGAGAGATGCACAGGTATCTCCTAGACAAAATGGGGACATTGCAGGCCTAAAGAAAAGCACAATTGCTGAAAGTCACTTCTTGGAAAAGTTACTGAGGAAGAACTGAGGAGGGGATTTGTCCTTTCTCCCCCGCTCCCTCCTCCCTGGGCTCCCGGTGTCCTTCCTTTCCCTCCCTCCCCCTTTCTCTCCCGTGGCTGTCATCTTCATGCAGGGAATTGCCCAGGGCTAGAAGCCAAGTTCCTTGTTTACTCTGGTTCATTATTATAATTAATATTGAGTCTGACGAACCTTCACCTGGGGACGCTGACGGCCCTTTGGTGAATTACAGTCTTACCAGGATCAATAAGTTGAGAGATCAAGAGTGGAGGAGCTGACCGGTCCCAAGGCAGACGCGGGAGGCCTCCTGCAATCCCGACCAATCTGTTTAAATCCGCTGCGCCTGACATGCCAGCAGAGAAATCAATCTTATTTAGAATGACACTCAGCACAAACGGTAACAATCTGCTTTTAATTTTGGAAACGAGCAGATGAGTTTGCTTGGATTGCGAGGGAAAGCATGGGTGGCATGGGGGTGGGGTGGGGGAGGATGTTCTGGGAATGATGTGACACGGGTAAACAACAGCAGGAGCTGAAATGGTCCAGGCTGGCATACCAGCAAACACGATGCCGTTCGGTACTTAGCAAGGCCTTGTTCCCAGAGCGGGGGTGGCAGCAGGGCTTGGTCAAAAGAGTCAAGATGGCAGCCATTGAAGTGTTGCATATCAAAAACAGGTGGGGCTTTGATTGCACCACTGTGGCTGCCATCTTGACTTTTTTTGACCATGCCCTGAAGAAAGCCCTGCATTTGGAGGCTGGAGTTAGGGGCCTGGTCAGAGGTGGGGGCCTGGCCAGCCTTGCTGTTGGTTTTGACCCATTAGATCAGTGTTTCTCAACCTTGGCTGCTCTAAGATTGGTGGACTTCAACTCCCAGAATTCCCCAGCCAGCTATGCTGGCTGGGGAATTCTGGGAGTTGGACTCCACCAATCTTAGAGCGGCCAAGGTTGAGAAACACTGCATTAAATGCTGACAGTTGGTTTCCACTTGGTTTCCTCTGCGAATCTCTTGCCTGGTTGGATTGGGGTTAGGATTAGGGTTAAGGCAAACAGATTTTGCTCTCACAACCCTCGCCTAGGCCTGGTGTGGAAGTAATCGAAGAGGTTCCTTGGCAGGAGGTGGCCTCCTTTTCTGAGAAGGTGCCTCTCCCACCTGGCCTAAGATGGTCTCTGGGCAAATAAAACTAGATCTTCTGGGCAAGGAGCATGGCAGAAGGGCCTGGAGGGTTGAATTCACCCTTTTTCTAGGTTCGCACCACACAGTGGAGCATAAACTAACCCAGTGGAACAGCTTCCAACTGCATGCAAAGCCGCCACCCCCCCACCTAATCAACTGATCAAGCGTAAGAAATTGTGCAAATGAAGCTCTGGTTTATAATTGACCTGGTTAAGTGCGTGTGTGTGCATCTGGGTGGGTGTGTGGGCGAATCCACTAAGCAAAATGTCCCGTTTCATCAGCTCACAACGGATTCCAGGCTAGCTTTCAGCAATGGTAACCACAGAGCAGCCTTCTCCATCTTGATGTTTCCCAAAGATATTGGACTTGGGTTCCCATTACTCCCAGCCAGAATGGCCCATGGGAGCTGCGATATGCCAAATCCACCTTAGGACGGGCAGGGAGAGAGGCGGAGAATTTACCTGGGCAAAGTGCCCAGGATTTAAATGTCGGGGACGGCATTTGCCGCAGCTCTGCCAAGCGCGTCCAGAGATCCCTCCCCCTTCCCCCTGGCTCCATCTTTGTTCCCTCCCCTTCCCTAAATAATCTCCCCCTTGAAAAAAGCAAACATGGGGAAAAAAGGGGCAATCCAAATTGTTGGAAGTAAAATCCTTAGGAGAGAAGACTGAAGAATTTGGGGCTTTTAACATTCAGAAATTAAGGTGACATCAAGGGGCAGAAGAGAAGCAAATCGGACAGGAGAAACGGCCCCCCCCGCACCCCCGGCACGGGAGCTTAGATTTCTCCATTAAATTGTGACTTGGAGGGAAGGCCGAACACAGAGCGATATTCGCCCACGGGATTCCCTGCCAGGAGAAATGAGCGTCGTCAGAGGAAGCCGGAGAGGATGGCTGTAAGGCCGGCCATTTGCTATTCCAGCTAAAGGTAACAGATTATTCCAGGAGGCGAGGCAAGAAGCCAGAGACTATTCCGGGGGAAGGCAACGCATCTTCCTGCAGCCACGAAGAGGCCACTGCTGGGGAGGGGGTCGAGCTCAAGCAGGAGGAAGCGTTTCTCTGGGGCCCCAGGAAGCTTCCCAGGGCCTCCGGGGCCGTGGGTCACCAAGGGGAGGGAAAGAGCTTCCGGGGCATGGGACCCTTGGTGAAAAAGTGCCAGAAGCCCACCTTGGTGCAAACGTCAGGCGCACGCTCCATCTCTGCAGACCCGTTTCGCCAGAGATGCGGAAAGAATTTATTCCTTGTGAGGTGTGAAACTTTCAGGTGCGGGCAAATATGTGCAAGACGGCGCAGCCCTCTTTCTCCTGCCCCGATTCCCAATCTACGGGGCCGGGAAGGATTTCTGCCAGTATAAGAGGATCTCTGCAGCTCAGGGTTGACCTGTGGCGTCCTTGGTGCCCTCTGAGCTGGGCGGTTGGCTGGCAGGCGTTTTGTTGCCAGGCGAGGCAACTTCTGTGGGGCAACGAAACATCTGCCAGGCAACCCCCAAGCTCAGAGGGCACCAAGGACCCCAGAGGACCAGCGGTCTGGATTTCGAGAGACGGGGAGAACTGTCCCTGGGGAGGAAGAGCCCCCGGGCAGCTGCGCTTGCTGTCAGGGACCTCTGTCCACTCCCCTCTGGAGCGGGACTCCTTTCCTTTGGGGGGGCGCCGCTGGCTGGGATACAATCTCACACAAAATAGGCTTTGCTCCCCGGTTGCCAGGTGGGAGGAGAAGGAAGGGGAAGGGGCCTCCCTTTGGGCAGAAAATACCACCTGCTTTGGCCCCGGCCACCTTCTGGGGTTTCACAACACCGGCCCGCAGGAGCAGAGGGACCTCTGCAAGCCAGGCTGTCCAGCAGACCCCAGGCCTCCCACCCCAGGAGGGGCAGCACCCCGGATGGGGAAGGACAAAACCACACAGCCTGGGAAAAGGGCCCTTGGAGGTGGGTCCCTCTCAAGCCAACCCCTCTGCCGTGTTTTAGCCAGGGGGGTCCTCAGCCCTGTTCTTGCACGCACCCCCTTCCTGCAGATTCCTCCCCCCCCGTTCCTTGCACACGTGCTCTTCTTGCCCGGCCCCCTTCCTCACGCAGATCAGGCCCATCCACTTGGCCCACCACGTCCCCCTCGCTCGGCCAGCCATGGCCTCATCAGTCTTGCCAGAGCTGAGAGCGGCTGCATTTCATTTTCATGGGCTGCCATGGCAGGAACCCCTGACCTGACAGGCTTCTTCGGAAACTGATTTCTTGCTGCCGCAAAACTGATGGGCATTAATTTAAACCCAGGCCAGAGATAACGTGGCTGGTTGGGAACCCCTCTGCGGCTGCTTGGTCAGTCTGGATTGATGCCTGGCCGGAGGCGGCAGGAGGGGCCATGCCGGGCAGCCCAGAGAGAGGACCCTTTGGGGAAGGGGGAGGAACCGCCAGGCATCTCCAGTCACGTCAAGGAGGACACTGAGTGGGCATTGCCCGACCTGGAGAAGCACCAACTTTCACGTCAGGGCTAAGGGCCGGAGGAAAGTCCAAGAGCCGGCTGTCTAACATTCGTTCCTTGGGCCTGGGGGGCCTTTAACCCACCTGGAGAAAATTCAGAGGGGCTGCAGTTCCACTCCCAGACCACAGCAAAGGGCGCAGCAGATAGCGGGACAGCAGCCCTCTTCCGGCAAGTGAGCGGCTGAGAACCTCACCCTACTGCAAGAGATGTTTACAAAAGCGTGGCAGGGATGGGGCCCTCCTTGGCAGGGAGAAGTCCTGGGTATCTTCTCCACCTCAAGTATGAGCTGGTGGGGGAGCCCTCTTGGGCGGAGAACTGCAACGGTGGAAAGTCGGAGCGGACCGTCCTGGGCTTGGGAGATGAATCTGCTCTGGCAGGAAACAAAGGCTGCTCCGGGGCCACGTGGGATGTTCTGCTCTGACCTGGAGAACCTTCCCTCTTGGTACAGCAGCCTTTCAACCCAAGACATCTGCAGGAGAGGCCAGCTAAGTAAAAATGGCGGTCGCAGCCATGCAGTTAGGGCCGCCGTCTTCACCTTTTGACCCTTGGCCTCTCTTGGATGGTCCAAACCTGTATCAGGCCCCGCCACCGGTTCATTTCTCAAGTTGACTTTTCTAGTCTCAGATGGTTTGGATCAGGACTGCAGCATGCCAGGCAGGGGCTCCTGCAGTCTTCACCCTTGGCCAGGCCAGCTCAGGCCGCTGGGAGCTGAAGATGAGCGACGTTGGAGGGCTGTGCCAAGCCCCCTCTTTTGCAAGCCCCCCCAGCCTATCTGGGACTTCCAGTCTGGCTCAGATTCTGCTTCCTAGCCACCTCTAAGAATTTGAACTAATGGGGACCAAAGAGACAACACTTTTTTCTTTTTAATTTTAATTTTTCATTTTTCTAAGCATGTATACCTACACAATTAACAAGACAAGCTTTAAACATAAAAAAAATTAAAGAAATTAGAAGACAACCCCAAACTAACTAAAAATACGAACAAAGAATGAAAAGAAAAAGAGAGAAGAAAGCTATATTTTATACTTCTTAATAGTCACTACTTTACTAATAAATTCACTATATAATCAGTACAAAATATTATTGTAAAATACCACAAAATATCTGTGCCATAGTAAACAGTCAGATTCCAAAGCTTTGGTAGATAGTTCAATACTACATGAACATCTTTAACATGGAAAGATTTTCCCATAAATCTGCTTACAGGCAGTGCCTGCTTAACGACCGTTTAGCCACTGTCCTGAGTTACGACGGCACTGAAAAAACTGACTTACGACTGTTCCTCACACTTACAACCATCGCAGCAGCCACGTGATCGCGATTCAGACACTCAGTTGCACATTTACGCATTTGCAGTTGGGAGGGGCTGGACTTAGGTGCCCAGCTGGGGAGGCACGAGAACGGTCTCCCAGCCCTTGAAGGCTGCTGCAGGGAAGAGGGGTGGACTTATTCTCCATAGCACCTGAAGGTAAGACAAGACCCAGGGATGGAGTCTTTACAGGAGATCCAAAATTGCAGTTCAGAGGAATTTCCTGGCGTGAGAGCTCTTCAGCGGGGGAACAGCCTCCCTCCCAAAGTCGTGGGGGCTGCATCCCTGGAGGGATTCAACCAAAGACTGGACAGCCCTTCACGTGGTGTTGCATGAGAATCCTAGCCCAAGCACGGGGTTGGACTAGAAGACCTCCAAGCTTCCTTGCCACCCTAGGCTTGCCCAGCACGGTGACCTCTAGGTGTAGTCCAGCTCTGCCCCCCTTAAGTCCAGAGGCGGCTCAGAATTTTATCCCTGGGAAAGCGTCTGCACTGGTTCCTTCAGCATCTCCAAAACCAACAAGCATCAGCGTTTCTTGTTTGCACTCCAGCTTTTCTGAGGGAGAACAAGGCCAGCTCCAATCTTTGTTGATTTTCCCTGGTTCCTTTGCCAGGAGGGGGTGTTCGCAGATGCCTTGATCTTCAAAAGCAGAAGCAGAGGCATTTTTTTCCTGTCGGGGAAGGGGAAAAAAAGAGAAGAAAGTTGCTGTGTGTGTGTGTGTGTGCACGCACACACACACGCGTGCACACACACACAGAGCATGCGGCAGCATCGGCACAGAGCCCCACAGGACTGATGGCTGCTGCTCTCCTCGGGTGCCACATGTTGGTGAAGCCCTTGGCTGGGCTGGGAGATCTGCTAGCTGCTGGGCCAGGGATCTGGCTGGGCTGGCCCCTCTGGATCTCTCTTCTGCCTGCCAGGAAGGCTTCACAAGAACCTCAAGCCAAGGGTCAAAACTCAGCCATAGGACACAAGGCTCCTCTTCACCCCAGCTGCCCCCGGGCAGGAGACCCACTCCCACTCAAGTCACGGGGTGTGCCTGGGAGGGTCAGCAGGCATGAGTCCCGTGGGCTCACAACTCTTCCCTTTGGCACCAGTGGTATAAACTTCTGATCCTGGTCTGCAACAAGCCATGGTTTTCTGGGAAGTCAAGGCCAGAACCATGTTCAAACCGAGGCTCATGTGCACTTCTTGTAATATCAAACCATGATTTCAAAAAATCTGAGCTCTCTAGAATTAGAGTCATAATCTGACCCTGCTGAGTACCAGAATACAGATTCAGGCATCCCCAAAGTTGGTTTTCCAGCCTCGGTTGAGCCCGTCCCCTGAATCATTGCTTATTGTCCTGAAAGACCAGGCCTTTCTGGCCACAGAGAAGGTGAAGCCACCAGGCCAGCAGCCACCGATCAGCTGCATGTGGAATTGACTAATGAATCAGCCCCATGAATTCAGCTGATTCCGCTCCAGATCAACTCTGCACCAGCCATCCTTACATCGGTGGCAGTGAATTCCACAGGGTTGTTTCTTTTAAAAATGTATTTACAAAATTGCTGCAAACCACCCCAAAAGTGAGGCACTGGGCAATGTAGAGCAAAGCAAGAAATTAAGACAAGGACAGACAATGAAATGGAAGAAAACAAGCAAAAAGTGTAACCGTGAGATAAGACCATAGGGGATAAACACAAAATGGAATAAGAATTATTTTTACTGCCTTGCAAAATGCTAGAGGGAGGGCGTCACACGTACCTTTGGGGGAAATATGTTCCAAAACATGGTGGCCACAATTGAGAAGGCCTGCCCTCTACTCCAAGTCCCATGTACTTCCTATGGAAGGAGCAGCCTCAGCAGATCCTCTCCAGAGGTTCAGAATTGATTTTGGCCAGGTGGTGCCTGAATGTAACTCAGTGCTGCTCCGCAAACTGCCTGGAACCCTATAATGTGCGTGTAATCGGTGCAGCAACCTCAGAATCAATGTTAACTTGCAGTGGCGGGTTGTCCCACCAGCGGCCTGGCTGTGCTGTATTCCAGACAGTTTTTGCATTGTCTCCAAAGGATGACCCCTGTTCAGTGCATTGTGGTAGTCTAAGCACATGGTGATAAAGATGGGGTAATCACCACAGCACCCTGGTCTGGGTGGCCCATATGCTACGTTTTAGCCTGTTGGAAGTCCTGGCAAATCCAGCATGCCTCATTTGCATGTGAATTAACATGTAAATTGAGTTGTCCCACAGTGCAACTCTGAGGAAGCTCTTTGTTGCCACTCCCACTCCCTCTTTCTCTCCTCCTTCTTCTCCAGCAGAAGTCAGCACAGGGATGTGTGCTGCTCTCCTCCACTCTGGGCACCAGGTGGTGGGCCTGGAATTCCCCTTTCTTCCACGCAGCTCTTGGCAGCTGCAGGGCTGAGAGTTTAGGGCAAACTATGTAATTAGAAGGAAAAGAAGAACAAAGGAACTTCATCTTTTCCACCAAGATGGATGTAGCAGAAGCAACAATAAAGTCAGTAAGAAATTCCTTTTACTTATCTCAACCTAATGTGTCTAAGCGTGTGATTCTTTATGCTTGGGAGGGCTGAATGTGTAAGATCAATAACCTGTGTTTCTCTGGCATGCTCACTGAAGCTATCTAAGATACTTTTCTTTTTCTGTGCCAGCTTCTCAGCTGTGTTATAAGCTCTGCCCCATTTTTTGTGGTTCTAGCAGGCCACTGAATTGGCTTCACAGCCAGTATCCAGACTCCCTTTAACCCAGTGTTTCTCAACCTTGGCAGCTTTAAGACGTGTGGACTTCAATTCCCAGAATTCTGGGAGTTGAAGTCCACACGACTTAGAGTTGCCAAGGCTGAGAAACACTGCTAACCATTTTTTTTCAGGGTTTAGCCATTCTGCACAGGAGCATACATGCTTGCGGGATGCATCCATACATGCAGAATACATGCGGTCCAACTGAAGAACCAAGAAAACCAGTTCCTTTCCCACTCCACAGGCCTTCAAACACACCTATTTAATGGATGTGCACATTACCAGAGTGGTGTGTGAAATATTGATCTGTCTCTTCCAAAATTACAGACTGGCAAAATGTCAGGTTTGCAGCTCTCAGCTTACTGGAATCTCCCCAGTGTGTTATTTTATTCATGCTAATTCACTGATCTCTGCTCTAGAAACCAGAATCCGGGCTTCTAGACCAGGACGGACAGCCCGGATGATCAAATCGTACTTTACTTCGAAACCAAAACTTCCCACGATCCATTTCCTCATTCCTCCAACACTTTTCCCTGACAGGGGGTGTTTTGGGGGGGGGCAGAATCTGTAGGTTGGCAGGGAAGACTTTGATCATAATACTAGATTTGTGCTTCCTTGCAGATAACATAAGAACAGAAGCCGTGCCTGCTGGATGGGACCCCTGGCCCATCTGTTCCCCCAGGGGCCGACCAACCGCACCAGGAAGCCCATGAGTCTCCCAGCAGAGGGCCTTCAGAGGCAGTCCCACCACCAGCAAAGCCTTTGGTGCCCAGGACCTCCACAAATTGGTCCAACCCTTTTGGGAAGCCAACCGGACCAGCGGCCAGCACTTCATCTTGCGGTAATGAGTTCCAGAGTTGAATAACATGTTGTGTTGACTCCCTTAAAAATCCCCCTGTCCCTGGCCTGATGCTCCCCAGGGTTGTTGGATTCTAGCTGGGGATGATGGGGTTTGAAGTCCCACCTCCCTGACTGAGAAAGCCGAGATAGCAGATGGGCCGCCAACAACACAACGGAATTCGCTCCTTTGGGTCGCTACCTTTTACAAGGTTTATTTCCTGGGGAATATACAGTAGGTAATGAAACAGCACTAAAATTCAAAGGTTTTTAGTAACTTTCCCACTTGCTTCCAGAATTAAGCTCCTTGGTTTCCATTTAGACGGGGAAGGGATGCTGGGGACGAATTTAAGCAAAATTAAAAAAAAGTGTAGCTTAATGGACTTGTTTTGCTTGTTATTTGCTTTAATGGACCTAATTTGCGTGTTGCTAATTTTAAAGACCCCTGGAAAAAATCATGTCTCTGAATTATGAGGATTTGCAGCAGTACAACATGGGGGTGGGGGTGAGCATTGGCCGTGGTCCCTCAGCTGCCCCTTCCTGCTATAAATCATATTGAAATGGAAAGAGCCTTTTCTGGGGTGCTGCTTGGGGGAGGGTTAAGAAGTCAAGGCCAGTGTTTCTCAACCTCAGCCACTTTAAGATGTGTGGACTTCAATTCCCAGAATTCCTCAGCCAGCCATGCTGGCTAGGGAATTCTGGGAGTTGAAGTCCACCCATCTTAAAGCGGCCGAGGTTGAGAACACTGGTCAAGGTGGTAGCTATGTATGGTTGCCTGGGGCATTTTGGCTTTTTGACACCCCCAGCAGACACCCCTGCTCCTTGCCATTAACCCTTTTAGGGTTATTATTTAGTAACCTCACAACACCACCTAGACTGCCTTGAATTGTTCTTGGATGATCCCCACTCAGTCCAGTGCGGGATGAAAACCTTTTCACTGACGGTGACAGACCGAAAGTCTAAGGCTGGGATGGAAGGACTGGCCTCAAGACCCTCAGGGAGATTCTGTGACTGGTGGGGGGAGCTTGAACATGGGTCTCCCGACCAGCCCCTTCCTCACTCCCCCACTCTGGTTGGGGGCTGAAAGAATCCCCAGGAGCCCTCACGGCTGAACAGAAACTGAGTCTTGCCACTCATAGTCTGGCACCTTCACTACTATCCCATAATGGTTTTCATCATGAAAGAAAGAAAGATAAAAAGAAAGAAGGGAGGAGGGGGAGGGGAAGGAGGAAGAGAAAGAAGTAGGAAGGAAGGAGGGAAGGAGAGGGAGGGAAGGAAGGAAGGGAGGAAGGAAAGGGAGGGAGGGAGGAAAGGGAGGGAGGGAGGGAGGGAAGGAAGGAAGGGAGGGAGGGAGGGAGGGAGGGAGGGAGGGAGGGAGGAGAGATATAGATGATAGATGATTGATATATACAGTAGATGATACACATACATTTGTAGATGTGTATGTGTATATGTGTGTGTGTGTGTGTGTGTGTCTCTCTCTCTCTCTGTGTATAGTAAGTCTATAATAAACCCAGCAGATACACAGCAATTTTGAAATTGTCTGAATTGTGGCATCTGGGCAGAGTATTTTTATAGCGCTCTGAGAAGCCACACAGATTGGCAGTTTCTAAATGTGCAGATCTGATGTATGGAGCGGGTGAATCCCGAGGCTCCTGGCCTCCTCCTTGCCTTTCCTCCCCAGCCTTCAGGATTTTTTGTTTCTTTTTGGCGTGCCCAGTTCCCGACTCTGCTCCGGCTTGATACGTGCGTGGCCAGCTGATGATGCTTCTGAATTACGGCTTCCACCTCCCCCCCTCCTGCTTCGTAACGCTTCTCCACCTCTTCCCTTGCAATGAAGCCCTTGGCAAGGAGCATTGATCCTCCCCCTTGGATGAAACGTGGCCGCCTCTAATTCTGTGGGAATGCATGCAAATTCCCTTTATTGATTTATTTACACTTATTGAGCATTTTACCTAAAGTAAAAGATAAACCTAAAGAAAAAGAAAACTAAAGTTATGAAATTTAATGACTTCCAACCTTCTCTTCAACGGATAGTCACAATCTTATAATCCCCCCTCCCTCTTGGATGTTATGCAAATCCCTTCAGCCCCTCACTTAATCCACATCTTTTTTAGTCCTCAAACCCATAAATCGTCATATCATTTTTTTTTTCTTTCAGCAAAAAGTCCCTGTAAGGTTTACAGTCTTTCAGCAAAGTTTTTGTTGGTTTTTCTGTGGCCAAATAGGTCAGCTTTGCCATTCCAGCAAATTCTGACGTTCTCACAATCCATTCCTCCATGGCAGGGATTTCATCATTCTTCCACTGTGGAGCACGCAATGGCCTTGCTGCAGTTACAGAATCAGTCTGCCATGATTTTTCTAACTCATTATCCATAAGTCCCAATAAAAAAAGTTCTGGTTTCTTCACTATATTTATCTGTAGAATCCTCTGCGTGAATTTGAATCCAAAATGTCTTCGCTTTCTCCCAAGTCCACCATGCATGATAAAATGTCTCCTCATGTTTTTCACAGTTCCAGCACTGGTTTGAAATACCTTTGTACGTTGTTGATAATTTCTCTGGTGTCGTATACCAATGATGCACCATTTTATAAAAGTGTTGGCTTAAATTATGACACAGTGCAAATTTAACACCAGTTACCCACATTCTCTTCCAAGTGTCCATCTGTATATTGTATCCAAAATTAATAGAACATTTTGCCATGCAATCTTTAACCTGTTCTTCTTCTTCTTCTTCTGTTTCAAATCTTAGCAAAAGTTTGTACATTTTTGCTATGACGTGTTCATTGTTTGTACCTAGTTCAATTTTAAATTCGGTTGTGTGTTTTTCAATTCCAACTGTCTTTTTATCCATATTAAACCATTCTTTTAACTGAGCCTATGAAAACCATTGAAAATGATGTCCTTCTGCAGTCAATTGTTCTCTTGACTTCATCTTAAATTCTTCATCCTCCTGTTTTAATAAAACTTGATATGCTAACCATTTATCCCTATCTGCTCTTTCTCTTCTATAAAATGCTTTGTCTGCTGAGGTCAATAAAGGTATCTTTGAACACAGCCTGGGCTTATATTTATCCATTCCCTCAATATGGCACTTCTTACATAATTAATTTTGAAATCTACATTAACTTTAACTTTATCGTACCATGAAAACCTATGCCAACCAAACCTCAGGTTACATCTTTCCAATTCTAACATGCTTTTGTTTCTCCGCAACACCCATTCTTTCATCCAAACTAAACCGCAGGCTGCAAAATACAACTTAGGCGCAGATTCTCCCTTGGTGCCCGACTTGCCTCGTCTTCCTCCGTGGAATAGGATACTGAGACAGGAAGAGTGCAGGAAGGTAAAATAAGGGGTCCTGGATCTGGAGATGGCGGGTTAGGAAAATTGGCTTTAACATCACAAAGAGGAAGGAAGCCCAACAACAGCAGGTCAGTTCCTTCTCTGGACACTTTTGCCCATTTTTCTGGAAGCTCCTGGGGCCAGATGGAGAGGGACTGGTCCCCAAGGTGGACAGCCAGACAGAGTGCCTAGAGCCAAAAATCAGGAGGAGTCTGGTAGCCCCTTTCAAATGAACAGATTTTATTCAAAGACCACATTCATGACAGTTTATGCCTTTTAATAAAACATGTTACAGGTAGTTCTCAGCTTACAACCGTTTGTTTAGCAACCTTTTGAAGTTATAGCAGTGCTGAAAAAGTGACTTATGACCAGTCCTTGCACTTACGACCATCGCAGTGTCCCTGTGGACACATGATCAAAATTCAGACGCTTGGCAACTGGCATGTATTTACAACGATTGGAGCATCTTGGGGTCATGTGATTGCCATTTGTGATCTTCCCAGGGGGCTTCCGACAAGCAAAGTCAATGGGGGAAGTCGGGTTCACTTAATGACCGCACTGATTCGTTTAACTACCATGGCAAAAAAGCTTGTAAAATCGGGCATGACTCACTTAACGAGTTAGCAATGGGTGCTCTGGTCTACCTGTAGTTGGGAAAGGTGATATGAGGCTCCTTCTGCAAACTGGGCAATTAATAAGCCACCTCTCTTTCCTGCTCCCCAGGAGAGATGTCATCAGGGTAGCCTGGAATGAGATGCCTTCCTCTTCTGCAGGGGGAGAATGTGCCATATTGGCAGCGCAGATCGAGTCCCTGTCCTGTGGTTTGTCAGCTGGCCCCCAGGAGTCCGGCGGCATCAAAATGAGAGAAATGAAAGAGTTCTGGGGAGGGGGGATGGATTTTGTAAGGCCTTAGCTACCCTTCTCTTCTTACTCGGCTGCCCAGGCTGCAGCTTCAAAAATGTGTATAAGGTAGCAAAATTAAAAAAAAAAAAAAGCAAATATTGGAGTGCGCATTGGGGCCGCTCTCCTTCCCTGCCTCCCTGAATTAATAACTTTCTTTCCCCCTTTTGTTCTTTGCCCAGGAAACAGGCAGAGAAGCAGAGCCCAGGAAGGGCCAGGCCGGAGGGCGCACTCTCGACACACCCCAGCTGGCCCGGCACCTCTGAGAGAGCGCAGGCCCAGGCAGGAGGCGAGTAGCCCTGAAGCTCGGAAGAAGACCATTTCCTGCCCAACCAAGGAGGTTCCTCCCCCAGCAGACTTTCCCTCTGTGCTGGCCTGGGCTGTTCCCAGCTGCCAACTCTTCTCCATCATGAGTGAACGCCCAGCTCAGTTGGCTGTTTCATGGATCGTTAATCTTCCATCCTCCTGGCTCAGAGTAAAGTGAAGGCAGGTGGCAGCTTGTCAAAAATTGCTCAGGAGCAAAGGAGGCTCACCAGACGGGCAGCAAGATGAGCCGTGCCCAAAAAGGTGGCCGGCTGGTTTTAAGGAAGTCTTGGCACCCTTTGGGCGACCTTCAGCTGGAATGGGGAGCAAACAGGAGTGACTGCAGGGTGGGGTCAAAAAGGCCAGGATGGTGGCCCTGACGATGCAATGGAAGGTCCATCATTTTTTGATGTGTGTGGGCTGGGGTTGCCCCATCGCAGCCACCCTCTTGACATTTCGACCCTACCCAGCAGACCCACTGGGAGCAAAGCAGAGGTGGAACAGCCTCTTGCTGAAAATGTCCTCCCTTGGTTGTGAGCGGGCAGGCACCTCTCTTGGCAAAAAAAAAAGGTTGGGTGTTTGTAGACGTGGGCTCCATGCTCTGTAAAAAGACTCCTGGTGAGCGTGTGATCAAAGCTCCACCTCTTTTGTTGCAACACAGGTAAAAAGGGGTGGAGCTTTTATTACACAGTAGCTGGCAACCCTCTTGACTTTTTTGACCCCCCACGGATGTCCCTGGAAAGCGGCAAGTGGCTTGGGCTCTGGCCAGCCTCATTTCCAAACACACGCAGAGGCCTGCCTCAGGGCTGTCATTAGCCCCCCACGAGGAAATTAAAAATGAAAAATCCAGAGAAAACAGCACGTGACGATACATTACACTCGTTAGATGCTACAGGAAAAAAAACAAAAAACTAAAGAAGGCCCTGGGGAGATATTATCCTTTTCTACATAATGGCCAATTGGAGGGAATCAAATAGCAAAATGCAAAATTAATCTGGGGAAGGTTTATTGCAATGCTGAATCCCTAGCATGGAGGTGGGGGGAGCAGGCAAGGGCTGCTTCTGAAGAGGAACAGGCAGAGACTCCATCTTGTGCGCACAGGAAATGAACATGTTCCTCTGCAGAGCGTAGAACCTCCAGGGTCAGAGGCAGTTGGCTCAGGATGTCAGGGGCTGGAAGGAAACACAGGGGGACAGCTGCCATGTTCCTGCACATTTGGTGGGCTTCTCAGGGGCCTCCCACTGGCCGTTCCCAGGTGTTTGATGAGATGGAGCTTTGCGATGATCGGAGAAGGACATCGGGACGCTGGCAACATCGCAAAGTCCTAAGCGGGGGAGAGGATTTTAAGGTTCTGACCTCTTCTGCTAGATCCGGAAACCCATGGGCAACCTGAGGATGGCACCCTCTTGTCTCCCAGGAAAAACACCCAAATGGTTTATGGAACTAATGGCACAGGATATAGCAGAACAACTGAGGAATACCATCTTCTCCTTCTTTTCCTTCCAAGACCTGCTTTGTTACCTGATCCTCATCCAACTTCTCTCTTGGCCAAAGCCCCTCAAGAGAGGGCTTCTGCACCGGCTGCGTATTTTTGGGGGGGGGGGGGGTTAACCAATCGTATTTATTTATTTATTGAAATTTATTGGCCGCCCAACTCCAGCGGACTCTGGGTGGCGTTCTTCATTCAGCACCCATTCAGCCTTGACCCAAACTGTCTTTGTTTGACCACACAACCATTTTACTTCCACATTCCCAACCTCTCCATTTTCTTTTTTAATGTCCATCCTGACAAAGCCACCTCAATTTCCTGTAGCCCAGTGGCAGAAGCCATTCTCACTTCTTTTGGCAAACATTCCCAAAAGGCCACATGTCTTCCTGAGAAAGATTCGTGGCCTTTCTACCAGCATTTGCACACCTCGGTTTTCCCGTCCCTAGTAAACATTGGTCCCAGGGACAAAGGGGCTGGCTGGGGAATTCTGGGAGTTGAAGTCCACGCATCTTAAAGTTGCTGAGGTTGAGAAATACTGCTATTGAGGAATAAGGTGGCTCAATTATGAGTATTTTCCTGTCTATCTGGGCTAAGTTGATGCTTACATACAGTCATTGAATCCCTTCCTCAAGGCCAATTCCGTACTCCTCTATACCAGACCATGCCATGAAGGATTTTATAGGTGATAACCAGCATCATGAAGTGCACCTGGAAGCCCACTGGGAGCCAGTGCAGCTCCTGGAATAGAAGTGTAACATGGGGACACTGAGGTGTATCTGTGAATTCCAGTGCTGCTGCCTTCTGGACCATCTGCAGCTTCTGAGCAGTCTTCAAGGGCAGCCCCATGTAGAACTCATTGCAGTAATCCAGAAGGGAGCTGACCAAAGCATGAGTGGTAGTGAGCAGGGCCTCCTGGTTTAGGGATGAGCGCAATTGGTGCAAGAGGTGGATCTGTGCACCATCTCTGTCAGCGTCTCTGGTAGATGATCAGCCAGCATCTGACTGGACCTCCAATGAAGAAGAACCCACCGTATCACGTGGCAGCCTGTTCCACTGGCTGACAGCTCGTACAGTGGCAGAGTTCCTCCTGACATCTAGCCTGAACCTCCTGTCTTGCCATTTTAGCCCACTGGGGCAGCAGCGAACTGCCTACTTCCTCCGTGGCGCAACAGCCCTTCAGATATGTGGACACTGCTACCATATCTCCCCTCAGCCCTTCCCTTCGGTAGGCGAAGCGTACCCCGATCCTTTAACCATCCCCCACAGGGCTTGGTTTCCAGACCCCTCACCATCTTGGTATCCCCCCTCTCAACTTGCTCCAGCTTGTCACTGGGACAAGCTGAGAGAAGCAGAGCGTCCCTTGTGTAGACTCATGCATTTGTGTGTGTAGCACCTTCCGTGTCCCATTCACCAGGCAGGGGCCGAGGTGCTGCAGAAGGAAGACCCCCAGGTCTCAGTTTTGTGAGATGCCCAGAACTTTGCAATCAGAAGACTCAGTGAGATCCTGCCTCCATCCTGTTCCCAGGCTGGAAAGAATTTAAGCCATCGAGAAGCTGCTGACATTGAGCTCAGCCATGGAGAGACATGAATTACCCACGAAGGTGGTGGTGATTGTTATTGTTCGGTTGTTCAGTTGCTTTTGACTCTTTGTGACCTGTTGGACATCATTTGCCCAGGATTGCCTGTCAGAAACTGCCTCTGTGTGTTCTTGTAAGCCCCTGCTTGGCTCTTCGGTAACAGGATCTCGCCAACTTGTCTTCTGCAGGATTTTCTCCAGTGACCCTTGCCTTTGCATTATGTAACCAAAGCTTTCGCTTCATTATTAATGCTTCCAGGGAGATGTCTGGTTTTATTTCATCTAAGATTGAATGACGGAGGTACCAGCATTTTTTCCAGCACCTTTTTTCCAGCAGCAGAATTCAAAGACAAATCTTGGCTCGGCCTTTCTGATGGTCCAGCTTTCACAGGCAGATGTTACAACTGGAAAATCCATGGCCTTGATCATATATCCCTTTGTTGTCAGGGTAACATCTCTGCACTTGTTCAGATCTGTTGTGGTCTTTCCCCCAAGCAGCAGACGTCTCTTAATTTCATTTCTACAGTCGCCATCTCCATGTATTCCTGAGTTGAGGAAGATGAACCCCATTGGCCCTTCAGCTTCTTCCATGCCTATCTGAATTGGGTTGGGATTTTCTGTTGACCTCATCTTAGTCTATTAGGACTGAGCAGCAAAGTAGCTTCATCACCACCTTCTTTCACCTTCAACAAAAGGTATGTCTTAAGTCTTCCAGCCATCAAAGGGGTATCTGAGGTTGTGGATGTTTCTCCCAGCAATTGAATCCCGATTTTGACTTCTTCTGGTCTAGCATGTCTCATGAAATATTCTGCAGTACGATAAATAAATTAAAACGACTTTATATAACCATAGCACATTCCTTTCCAAAGTCTGAAACTTAGCTGCACCTAATTCCATGCTAAGTGTTGCTGGCGGTCATCACAGAAATTCTTCAATCGACAGATAAGGGGATCTGGTAGAGAGGAGAGGAGTTGGAAGGGACCTGGGAGGTCATAGAGTCCAACCCCCTGCATGCTGCAGGACTGGCTACGCCATTGCCGGCCTCTGTCTGAAAACCCTTCCCAGTGAAGGGGCAGAGACCCCTCCCTGCGATGACCCATTCCACTGGCTCTAGGCTCTTCCTGCCTAGGAGGTCTTCCTACTGTCTCCTCTGCATCTACATCCTTGAACTTTCATCCCGTGACTTCTGGGCTTACTCTCAAGTCTGAACCCTCCAGGACAGCCCTTCGTGTACCTGAAGACAGCCAGCAGGCCCCCTCCCAACCTTCCCTTCTATGAGCCAAACAGACCCAAGTCTTTCCGCCATTCCTCGTAGGACCTGGTTTCCAGCCCTTTCACCGTCTCGGTTGCCCTTCTCTGGGCTTGCTTTTAAGAGCTGTCCACAGCGTGCTGCTACCTGGACAGTCCAAAGTCCGAGTACAATCCAGTAAGTAGAGAATTAACGTCTTTTCCATTATCCACTGGGGGCTAGCAGTGGATCTTGGGTGCCCCTGCCTCTTCTGAATCTGGCTGGGACACCTGGCAGGCCTCGTCCCATGTCTTCTTGAAGTCAGGATTGTAAAATCTTGCGCATGATCTTAATAGCACACGAGATAAGTGCAATTGTCGGGGGCTTGAAGATTCTCTAGTGCTGCCTATTTGGCACTGGAGCATAAATTGATCTTTTCCAGTCTCTTGGCCACTGCCGTATTTTCCGTATCTGTTCACAAACTGTATATAGCACTTCAACCGCATCGTCTTGTAAGATTTTAAACAGTTCTGCTGCTATTTCATCAACTCCTGCAGCTTTGTTGGTAGCAATATTTTTTAAGGCCAATTTAATTTCACTTTCCAGAGTATCTGGCTCTGCTTCAGCGATCAAGCCTTTGTACACAGCAAGGGTTTAGGGATCATTTTTGTACAGTTCTTCCACACATTTGCACCATTGCTCCTTTATTTAAATTTATATTTTTAATTAAATTTATATAATTAAATTTATGTTGCTTCTTTATATCTTCTTGCTTGGGTACAGGTAGTCCTTGCTTAACGACCACAATGGGGACTGGGGTGCAGTTGTTAAGCAAAGTGGTCATTAAGCAAATCCGACCCAATCTTACTACCTTTTTTGTGGCAGCCGTTAAGTGAATCAACGTGGGCGTTAAGTGAACCATGTGGTTGTTAAGCGAATCACGCAGCTCCCCATTGATTTTGCTTGCCAGAAGCCAGCTGGGAAGGTTAAAAATTGTGATCACGTGACCACAGGACGCTGCGATGGTCGTAAATGCAAACCGGTTGCCAAGCGCCCAAATCGTGACCACATGACCACAGGGATGCTGTAACAATCGTGTGAGGAATGTTTTTTTCAGCACCGTTGTGAGTCTGAACTGTCACTAAACGAATGGTTGTTAAGCAAGGACTGTCTGTACATGTTTGCGTTCTTTATATTTGCGTACTGTAAAAGGTTCCTGTGATGTCTATCCTTGTTCTAAGAAATATCTCTTCTTCCCATTTGATTGTTATTCTCAGTTTCCTTGCACTGTTTGTTTAGATATAACTCCTTGTCTCTTCTTTTTTGAAACTTGGTGTTTTTCCTCTGCTTCTGCTGCCTTTCGCTTTCAGCCTTTCTTCAGATACATTTGACATATTGGCAGACAACCATTTCACCTTATTTTGCTTTTTTGCATTTTTAACTATTTTTGTCTGCTTCATTTTTAACCATGTCACAAATTTCAGTTCAGAGTTCTTCAGGCACTCTATAATATCCAGTCCATTATATTTATTCTCTACTTTCACAATCCTAAGAAATATTACAGAAGTCATATCCTAGCGGTTTGATGGTCTTAATTTTTTTTTTTAGTTTAAATTATAATTTTGCAAGGAGTTTGTGATTTGAGTCTGTCAGCACTAGGTCTCGTTCTGTTGACTGAATCGATTTTCTCCATCTTTACTTGTTGAGCATATAATCAATCTGAGTTCGGTGCTGCTCATCCTGTGATGTCCTGTCCACAGCTCTCTTTTTAAGTTTTGGGAAGAAGACATTTGCTATGAACATCGATTTTTCCTGGCAGAATCCTATTAGCCTATCTCCTGCTTTGCTGTCTTCTACCCTGGGCAAATCTTTTCATACGCTGTTTTTCTTCCCACTTTTAGCATTCCATTATTGGTACGATATCTTATTCTGGTGTTGCATCAACAAGGTGTTGCGAGCCATTGTGGAGCGGTTCAGCCGGTCTGGAACGCAGACCTGGAACACCGTGACGCTGACTGGGTTGCCTTGGACTCACGCTGAGAACAGTCTACCAGGCTCAGGTTGCATCCGAGCACTGACTCCGAGACTCTGGTTAAAGATGGTGCTTGGTCCGTTTCCTCTGCGAAGTCTGATACACCTGGTGCTCCCTGATGTAAAATGGCCCAGCCCAGCCCATTTCAGGTTATTGATTTCCAGAATGCCAAGGTTCAGCGTTCCCATTCCCACTGCGGCACAGAATGTGCTGTGGATTCTGACACACCACGTGCCCATGGCCTGCTTATCTTTGCAACCCCAAACTCTCCTTTTGCCTTCAGTCCTTCTGTCCGTAACCCAGCCACATCACAAGCAGCAGTTGGCAGAATATGTAGTGTATTTATACATATATGCATTTATTCAGTGGATTTACAGTAGTGGGTTGCCATTTCCTTCTTCATGGATTGTATGGATTGCATTTACTCTGCCCCTTCTTCTATGACCTGCCCATCATGTGTGACCTCCCAACGGTTTAGCGCTCAGCCTCTTTGGGATGCACAGGCCCCATGACCAGGCAGTCCTCACTTAACAACCATTCGGTTAATGACGGTTCAGACTTGCAACGGTGCTGAAAAACACTGGCTTACGACTGGTCTTCATGGCCATCACAGCATCCCCACGGTCACATGATCATAATTTGGGAGTTTGGCAGCTGGTTAACATTTATGACCATCACAGCATCCCATGGTCACGTGATTGCCATTTTCAACCTTCCCAGCCGGCTTCTGGCAAGCAAAGTCAATGGGGAACTGCATGATTCGCTTAACAACCACGTAGTTCCCTTAACACCTGCATTGATTTGCTTAACGGCGACCACAAAAAAGGTAGTAAAATTGGGTTGGATTTGCTTAATGACTGCTTTGCTTAGCAACCAAAACTCCAGCCCCAGTTGTGGTCATTAAGCAAGGACTAACTGTAGTAAAGTGGAATTCAACAGAGGATAAGGGCAAATTCCAGAAAATAGATCTAAGGATCAGAGAAAATGATTTTCTGACAATGCTGTCACTGCATGGCAGTTGGACTTCAGTTCCCATTATTCCCTCCTCACACAGCCAGCGTGGCTTGGAGGGCATGGCTGGGAATGATGGCAGGTATATTCCTGGAGGACAGCAGGCTGGTCTGCTCTGTCCTTGATGAATTCGGTGAGTGGAGGTTGAGATCTGCTTATGGCAGCCCACCTCTCTGGCTGGGGCAAGAATTGGCCTGATTCCTCCACTCCTTTTTTACATCCTTGAGATGTAAACCTGGCTTGGCCCATTTTTTTAGATTAATTAATAAATATTTTGCAGAGAGCGGGGAAAGAGGCCAACAGATGGCTGAAGATACACAGTCAGCAATTTGCGATCTTTGGCCAGAGAAAGGAAAATAAGATTAAATCTTGGATTATGTGCAGCTCGTCACTTGTACCCACCCCACCAATGACCAGAGCTGGGCCTTTCGCTGGTGCTTTGCCTGGCCAGTGGTGGGGTCTTGTTCTCTCTTTTTTTCTTGTGAATTTGGGGAAGGCATTCCTTGGAAATGAAAGACACTACATTCAAGCCGGGGGGGAGGGGGCTTGGCTGAGACAGAAGACTTGTGTTGGCTGTTGCTGTTGTTGTCCAGCATCATGGTCCCAAAGCTGCCAGTGGCTTGTGGGAAACCTGCAGGAAAGATGCAAAGGTAGCTGCCCACCCAGATATGTTGGTTGGCTGCCAGCAGGCAGAATTCTAAGATAGACTGCAACCGAAGGGCTTTCATTCTAAGCCCTGAAAGCTTGTTTGCTTGGTTTTTGCAAGCAAGATGGGGCTAGATGCTGGCTGGGGAATTCTGGGAGTTGAAGTCCACCCATCTTAAAGTTACCAAGATTGAGAAACACTGCTGCATTTTTTTTAATCCGTTCAATCGTGTCCAATTCTCAGCAACTGCCTGACAAGTCCCTGCAGTTTTCTTAGCAAGGTTTTCAGAAGTAGTTTGCCATTGCCTCCTTCCTAGGGCTGAGAGAGCTGGCTTTGTGCCCAAGGTGGGACTAGAACTCACGTTCTCCTGGCTTCTAGCCTGATGCCTTAATCACGACACCAAACTAGCTCTCAGATTAATATTACAGTACCAAAAAAAGGCTTGGGGGGGTGAAGGAGGGGCTCCAAATGAGATTCACTTTGAGCCTTGCAAAATGGATGGCTGCCAGTCACCCCTGTGTGGTGGGTGTCCTTCCTGATGCTCCCCTGCACATCTCTGTCCCCCAAAGCTGCAGGGCAGAGGCATCCTCTACAGCAGTGTTTCTCAACCTTGGCCACTTTCAGATGGGTAGACTTCAGCTCCCAGAATTCCCCAGCTAGCCACGCTGGCTGGGGAATTCTGGGAGTTGAAGTCCACCCATCTTAGAGTGGCCGAGGTTGAGAAGCACTGATCTAATAGGTCAAAACCAAGAGTGAGGCTGGCCATGCTGGCTGGGGAATTCTGGGAGTTGAAGTCCACCCATCTTAGAGTGGCCAGGGTTGAGAAATGCTGCCCTGGAGCCTCTGTGTGATCCTGGCCAAGGCAGCCAGCGTCAGACAGGTGGGCTGCGAAGACCAAAAGGCGGGAAGGGAAAGTCTGAGCGGGAAGGCGGGAAGGCCAACCGCAGCTTGGCGTAGTCTTTTTTCTGCTAATTGCTTCCTTGTAAAGGTTCCCTGCTCTCGCCCTCTTCTAATGCTATCTTATCTCCATCAGATGTTCACACCCTCCAGCGCCTGTGCAAACGAGTGCTCCTCCTCCGAGCACCTTCCCTCCATGCTTTCCCACTAGGCCAGGATGCGCCCGGCTCTTTTAATCATTGCCACTTCCGCTTCATGGTGCTCAACTTTCCCATTTGTTAAAAAGAGAGAGAGAGAGAGAGATGTGATTAAGGCATTCCTTGCCACTTAATAAATTACCAGAAGATTAGCTGTTCAGGGGCAGAGAAATAAATTATGAGATTTAACATTTTGTAATAACAACAATTAGTTGCTAAACAACATCTTTTCTTAAAAAAAGCAAAAGGCAAAAGTAAATTAATTCTGCTAATTAGCTGTCAAGCATCAAAGCAAATAAAAAAGGAGGAGTGGAGGACAAGCAGGATCTCACGTGCAAACCGGCACATGTGCAAATGTGCTGTCACTAGGCCCTCCGTTGCACTCAAAGCCCTGGCTGGCTCTCACGTCTTCCGCTTTTAAGTGACGATGCAGCCATCAAAATATTTTCCAGCAATGCTCTCACCGACAGTTTCTTTCCCCAGCCTGCCCCAATGTGGCTGAGAATACTCCAGCTCGTAGCCTTAACGCATCCAGAGTGCACGACGGTGGAGAAGCTTAGCCCAAGAAGGGGATCCTTGCTTTACAAGCATTCCTTTGGCTGTTCCAACCTGCCTTCCCTCTGGCTCTCTGCTTTGGAAGAAGCCAGCCTGACCGTAAAAAGTTTGCACCTATTCAATACAGTTAGCCCAGCCCGAAGGTGGGCAGGAGGTCACCAGGACCCTCCCTACATCATGAGGTGCTGAATTCCACAGGTTAACTATGCACCGTGAAAAGAAAAACGTCCTTTCCATGCTTTGAATCTCTTACCATTCAGCTTCGAGTATTTTGAGGGAGAGAGAAAGAAAAAAAAGTCTTTTATTTTCCACAAAGTTATACAGGTAGTCCTTACAACCACAGTTGGGACCGGAACTTCCATTGCTAAGTGAGGCGGTCATTAAGGGAGTCATACCCAATTTTACCACCTTTTTGCCACGGTCGTTAAGTGAATCACATGCTTGTTAAGCAAATCCAGCTTCCCCCATTGATTTTGCTTGTCGGAAACAGGCTGGGAAGGTCGCAAATGGCAATCACGTGACCCCAAGATGCTGCAACTATCGTAAATGCATGCTGGTTTGCCAAGCGCCTGAATTTTGATCATGTGATCACAGGAATGCTGTGATGGTTGTAAGTGCAAGGACCAGTGGTAATTTTTTTCAGCACTGTCATAACTTCAAAGTCACTAAATGAATGGTTGTAAGTCAAGGACTACCTGTAAACTTCTAAGGGCGAGGAAGTGTAGTGGCCCATCCTGCATCGGCTTGCCCTGTTGGGTCTGTGTGGCACGCCCTCGTCCCGTCTCCTCCACAGAGCTGCGGCCATCTTGCGGGCTACTGTGGCCCGAAGGAAGGCTGGGTGCTGAGACAGCCTCCCAGGGTCCATCCCGCTCAGCCCCAGGGAGCAGGCTGGCAAGTCTCCATCCTCGGAAGACGAGAAGTCCTCCCGTATTTGAAAGAGCTGGCTGGCTCTGCCAGCTCCGATGCAGGCTCAGCTCCCTCCACCTGGGGGGTGGGGGGACAGGGAGCCACTTCAGCCCATGAAATACGCAGGGCCGTCAGACGGGAGAAGCGCATTGGCACGGCCCTCGCCAGGCTCAGTTCATAAATTAACCAGCTGGCAGGCAGGCCAGAGCCCCCGTTTCTGCCTTCCCACAAAAGCTTTTAATTAACAGCTCCGGGAGCTTCAAGGGTTGAGGGTTGGAAGTAGTTTCCCCCCCCCCTCCTCTGGAAAAAAGTCTCCTTCCACATAAATCCACCTTTCAGAGGCTCCTCCGACGGGCGCATTGCACAAAGGCGCTCCGTCATCTGACTGGGAAGGAGAAGGTGCTCAGGAGTGGGTGCGCTGCATTTCCCCAGCAGGCTCCCGGGGCAGAGAAAATACCACGTTTTCCCACAAGATTGGTGTTTCTGGTCAAGGAGCCAAGGCCAAACACATCCGTGGTAGAGGTTAGAGAGGTCAAGATGGGGGCATGATTTTTTTTTTACGGGTGGGGCTTTGACTGTACAGTCAAGGCCCCCAACTTGACTTTTTTGACCCCACCCTGCAGACACCCCCGTTACGAAGAAGTCCTACCCCAAATGCCAGAAAGCCAGGCTCATTCAGGGAAATGGGTGGATCACACTTACCTGCCTTCAGACGTTCCCTCCCAAGCCTTCCAAAGCTGGTTTTGGACGCTCAGTTGCAGGGCAGCAAGTGGAACCTCAGAAGATGGATGACCCCAACAGCTGAGACACTGGGAACGTTTTCCCCCGAAGCTGTGTGCACACCTGCTGCTCTCCACACTCTACCCCAGCCTTTCTCTGCCTTTTGACCCTGGGGAACCCTTGAAATATCTTTCAGGCCTCGGGGAACCCCTGCACAGCCAGGCTCAGATATAGGCCAGAAGTTTCAAAATTATGATATTCGTTTCATGGGTAGGCCTGTCTATATGCACTGACAGTGTTCTCAAACTGAAAATAATGAAACTTCCCTCTCTAATGTGAAGTTGCCTTAATTTGAAATAATTTTTTAAAGAAATCATGATCTCCCCATGAACCCCTTGGGACCTCTCGCAGAGCCTGCGGGTGCCACGGAGCCCTGCTTGGGAAACCCTGGTCTACCCTCTGCAGTTCATTTCACAAAGTTTCCTCCTTGCCCTGGTCATGGTCCTGCAGCCACAGGTTGGCTGCCCTTGTGGAAGGGAAGGGGAAGGGGCCAAGGAGAAAACTGTCTACCCACCACCCCCACCACCCCAGTTGCCAGGGAAGATGGGGGGCCTCTTCAGGCAGGCTCAGGAAGCACTTGTGCAACACTAAAGAAAGAGGAGGCGTTTCCTGGATTTGAAATTGGACTTTACGGCTTGTGGTTTAGTGTGGATGAAAGACTGGGTGACTTTGAAAAACAGAAGATTGCTGGGCTTAGAAGACTATGATTTGAGATTTGGGTGGCATGGATATTTATGGTAAGTTAAAGTTAAAGTTAATGCCAATTTTAAAGACCACTTTGTCAGACGTGCCACACTGAGGGTATGGAATAGATATAAAGCAAGATGGTCGGAAAATTCCTTTAGGGTTGCATAATGATAATTCTGCATAATGATAGTTTATCAATAGGTACTGGGTTTTTGTACTGGGTTTTTCACACAGAGAATTAAAGTTAAAATCAAGAGAAGATTTGTCATCCGAAGGCTGTGTCTGTCAACGGTTTTCATATGCTCAGTTACTAGAAAGATTTAAACAGGACAATGCTTGATTCTGAATGTGGTAAAACTGAATTTGAAGTTGGTCTTTGTACCAGTGACGAACCTATTATTGCTATATGTGCCCACAGCTTCGGGGGAAAACGTTCCCAGTGTCTCAGCTGTTGGGGTCATCCATCCTCTGAGGTTCCACTTGCTGCCCGGCAACCGAGCGTCCAAACATCTGTTGAAATCAGAAACAGAAGGGGAACAAGTGAAAGACGGTATGATAAAGTGGGCAAAGTATTTTGGGCACAGGGAGCACGAAGTAGATACGGGAGGATGTGCAGGTGGTGCCGACAGGGACAGCTTCGATTCCCAGATGACGAGACACATTTCTGAGATGGGGACTTGCTCTCCTACCCCTGATTCTAACCGTCAGAGGAGAGCTAGTTGAAGGGGCAAAAGCCATGGAAAGCTTGTGGGGGAGAGATGTCATCTTGGGGTTCAGGCTATCACAGAAAAGGAATCGGAGCATAATTACACACGCACACCACATTTCAGGACAGCCAGTTTCAACACCCTAGAAAAATATTTGGCAGGTCAAACGGAGCACAGAAAGGTTGAGAATTTCTCAGAAATAAGATTCTGGAAGTTCAGCTGCACACCATTCCGATGAGGACAAAATGGAGGACAGATTTTCCCCATGACGATCTTGATGGCACGCGTACAGGAAATGGGTAATGATGGGTGTGATTACCAATGAGGTATACCAACAAGCAGCTAGTATCCGTAGGGAAAAAGTTAGAAAGGCTGAAACACAAAAGAAATTTAGGCTTGCAAGGAAAGCTAGAAGCAGAAGGGGCTTTTGGCTAAGTCAGCAGCAAGAGAAAGAAAGGGGGAATGGGGGTGGGGGGTCCTGCTAAGAGGGGAAGATGGGACAGAAACAATGGACAGGAAGAAGGCAGAGCCCCTCAACTCTGTTCTGCTGTGGTCTTGCCGCAAAAGAAGCTTTTGCAGGATGACAGAGAAAAGAAGAGAAGTTAATTCACTCTATGAATGAATTTAAGCCCCCGGGGCCGGACCCGAAAGCCAAAAGTCATCCAAGAGTCTTGGATGTTATCTTGGGACCCCTTTTGGCAATGTTGGCAGAATCATTTTCCCTTGAAAGAGGGGGAAAGGGGGGATCTGGGCAAGGGCAAACCAGGCCTTTGGTACCAGGCAAAACTCTGGAACAGCCTTTTGGAGCTGATTTTTGAGCATTTAGTGCGGTGACTCCCCTATTATTAATATCTCTTCATCTACTTTTTGTTTTAGCTCAGTTTTTATAGTTGTTGATGTTTTAATTGTCAATAATTATAATGATTTTTAGGTGTTTATCAACTGTTCTAACTTCTTGGAAGCCACCCTGAGTCGCTTGTTTGTGAGATGGGCAGCTATGTAGATTAGATAGATCAATAAGTAAACAAACTGGGGAAAGAATGCATAGCTTGGCAAGAGCCAGCATGGGATTATCAAGACTAAGTCATGCCAGTGTCAAACCGTCCGGATCACCTTTCTGATAGCATGACCAGTTTAGTTGACCGGAGAGGATGGGCACAGGATACCATGACTTCAGCAAAGCATTGGGCAAAGATTCAAAGGGTTTTGATACAATGGATTATAACCCTGCAAGATGAATTTCAACAGTGAAAAATTAAACTCCTTCATTTGCATAGAAAATTCCAATATATTAGTATCGGATGCACGGGGAATCATACTGGGCAGCAGTACATGTGAAAAAGATCTGGTTGCCCTGCTGGATCACGACCTGAACATGAGCCAGAAGGGTAAGGCAGCTGCACTGAAAACTGGGGGGGGGGGTGTCCCTTCTCCTTAGAGCTCTTAGCACAGCACCCACCTCAAAGCCCTGACTTGGGTCATCTCCCCACCTCCCTGTTCTTTTCCCCCTCACCTCAAGCGCAAAGGACCAGGTGGGGAGGAGGCTCGGACAGAGGCCAGAATCCATGGCTCCATGTAGAGTTCATGCCGTAGTGGAGGCATGCCAGCCGCAGAGCACATCACCCTCCCTTTTGACGCCCCCATCTCCACTCACGCATCAGCTGAACTGGGTGCCTCCAAAGTCAGCAGGGGAAGTGTATCCTGCCACCTCACAGCTGCTTTTTGGAATGCACCCCTCTCTGGGGCTCTGAAGCACCAAGCAGGCACCCGCCCAGCCCCAAAAGGGGCATTGAAGAGAACCCAGAGGGAGAACCAGCTTCAGCCCCACTGGCAATAGGGGGTGTACGGTGGAGGAATTCCTCTGCTCCTGCTCCAAGGGAGCTCTCAGGCGAGGGGCATAAATATCCAGCACCAGGGCTGAGCTCAGACAGGGCTTGTCCCTGGTGAGTAATGAAAGGCCTTAAATCCAGCAGCCATTTAAGTCACCCAAGAATTATGGCATGGCAGCAGTCGCTTGGCGGTGCAGCTGGACATCCTCTTGGGAGCTGGGGTGGAAGGGGGGGCTGAAGCAGGGGGCCTTCCACCGGCCGTTCTCAGAGATGGTTTTCTTGGCCACGTTGCTTAAACTGCAGGTGTTTGATGGCCGTGCACTGCAGCTGCCAACCTCCTTGGGCATCTCTGGGGAGGTGGAAAAGTTGGAGATCAGCATTTTGCGGGCCGAGAAATCAGACATCCAGTGCTGAGGGCAGGGAAATATATTTATTTATTATTTCAATGTATATGGCTGCCCATCTCAAATTCATGGCTCTGGGCAGCTGATGGTATTAAAAAACAGCATGAAAACATTTTTTTAAAAATAGCAAAAAAATAAAATTAGCCAGGGCAAAAAACAAACTCATTAATAATCAATCAGCATAACCAATGCACAGGCTCAGCCCCACCTCCTGAGCCCCAAGCTCGGGGGCCAAACCTCGTCTTCAAGGCCAACAGGGTTGGGACCCATCTGACCTCCGAGGGATGATGTTCCAAAAGGCGGGGGGCCTCAGCAGAAAAGGCTCTCTTCCTGGGCAATGAACGCTTCCTGGCTGCATGGGGCCTGGAGCATGCCCTGCTGCCAGATCTGATGGGATGGGTAGATGTAATGGGAGAGAGGCAGTCCCTCAGATATCCCGGCCCCAGGCCATGGAGGGCTTTGCAAGTCATCACCAGGACCTTGAATCACACCCTGAAGCCAACTGGTGGCCGATGCAGTTTGTGGAGCAGAGATGTGCCATGCGCTGATCCAAGAGTGCCCAGAACTGCCCGCCCTGCTGCATGCAGCTTCTGGATGTTCTTCAAGGGCAGCCACCTGTACAGAGCAGGGCAGTAGAAACAGTTCTCTTATCCAGGCAGAGTGGAAGAAATTTGAGATCTGGTTTGGAAGCCATGCTGGGAGGAGGAGAATCAGTGAGGCTCCCCTTGGCCGGATCCAGCACATCGCTGTGGTTCCAAAGGAAAGCTGCTGCTTACCCTTAAAGCCAATCTGGAATGTGGCTTTGGGCCTCCCTAGCATCCATTTCTCCAGCCCACTGTGGGGAAATGAATTCTCTGTGCTCGGAGGAAGCTAGGATTTCCTTCCAGCCTGCTTGCCAGGCTAAGCCCTGCCAGCCACAATGCCGTGGCATCGGAGATGACAGGGGATGGAAAGCAGGTGCCAGTCAAGTGGGCAACCAGCCTCTCTCTCTTGCCCCTCCCTCCTTCAGCCCTCTCAGGGCAGGAGAGAACGGGTGGGGGTTCCTGCCACTCTGCCCCCTCACCAGGGTTTCAAAGAGTCCTTTCACTCTCAGACCAAAAGGGACTTTAAACAGGGGCCAGTGTTTACTAAGGAAGAGGCCGAAGTCTCCCCCCACCCAAAAACACAAAGATCTGGGGAGGGGGGAACCAGGTGGCCATGCAGGAGAAATGCCTCCGGGAAGAGGCCGGATATCTGCGCAGAGGCCCTTTCCTCATTTCGTTCATGAGCCGTCACTGTGGCCTGGAGGTCCGCGTCTGACAAGTGCCTGGATCATCTCACTTGACATAGGTGGCCTTTCCGAGAGACAGGACAGCTCCGAGCTGCCTTTGAGAGCTTGTTAGATTTAATATTGGTGACACAGAGCAAGGCATTCTCAGAGGCGGAGCGCTAAAGAAATAAAGGAAGGCGGCTGGGTGGGAAGGAAGGAGGAGGAGGAGGAGGAGGAGGGGAGGCAGGGAGAAGAAGGGGGAAGGAAGGAAGGAAGGAAGGAAGGAAGGAAGGAAGGAAGGAAGGAAGGAAGTTTAAGATGGATGGATGGATGGATGGAAGGAAGGAAGAAGGAAGGGGAAGGGGGAGAAGGGGGAGGGAGGAGGGGATGGGAAAGAGGAAGGGGAAGGGGAAGGGGAGGCAGGGAGAGAGGAAGGGAGGAAAGGAAGAAGGAAGGAAGGGAGGAAGGTCTGGAGTGAAGGAAGGAAGGAAGGAGGGAGGGAGGTGGAAGACAATGGAAGGGAGGGAAGGAGCCATGGGCAAAGCCGAAGGAAAACTGAGGCCTCCCCCCCCCCCGCGTTCAGGGAAGGAGAGGGCCACTGGAGAGTAGCCGCTGGGCTGGCAGAGCCAGCAAATGAGGGGCGGGGGCAGCAGCTGCTTCTCTCCCACGGCCGGACCCCTCGCGGCGGCCCCGAGCCCCCTTCCTCTCAGACCCGTGAACCCCGGAGCAGCCAAGGTTCACCCCCCCCGCTTGGCCCGTTCACACGTTCTCCGCTGAAGCACGTCCCGTGTAAACAGAATCAGCCCCCGCCTGGAGCCTGCCCTGCCAGATGGTCCGTGGAAGGGCCGCTCGCTCGGCCAACCCGTCTCGGCTGCCTCGTCGGGGCTGAGACCGTCTCTTTTGCCAAACTCTGTTTATCTGGAAGACGGACCGGGGACTAATCAATCACGGCTTCTCCAAAGGACGCGGCTGACAGCTCAAAGCAGGCGCGCCGAGGAAGGGCGGCCGCATCCGCCGAGGCGTGCTGGGGATCAAACACAGTTTGTGAAGTGTTTAAATGTATTATTCATTCCGCCAATGAGATGCAATCTGTGGGGCTTAAAAAAATAATTTGGCGAAGTCAAAAGGAGAACGAAAACACACGATAAACTAGACAAAGCTCGCAGCATCTCCCGGAGATTAGTGTGTCTACAAAATTAAATCAGGTTGGTTTTCTTTGGCATGGATGGCGGGGGGACCCACATACAAACACGGAGCTTTTGTTTCCAATCTTGGAAGCTTCAAACCACTGCGCCGCGTTGGCGCGGGGGAGGGAATGGCAAGGCAAGGCAAGGCAAGGCAAGGCAAGGCAAGGCAGGAAGGAAGGAAGGAAGGAAGGAAGGAAGGAAGGAAGGAAGGAAGGAAGGAAGGAAGGAAGGAAGGAAGGAAGGAAGGAAGGAAGGAAGGAAGGAAGATGAGAAAGGGAAAAAGGGGAAGGAAGGAAGGAAGGAAGGAAGGAAGGAAGGAAGGAAGGAAGGAAGGAAGGAAGGAGATTAAGATAGGAAGGGAGGGAGGAAGGGTGGAAGGAGGAAGGAAGGTCGGTCTGGAGTTTAAGATAGGGAGGGAGGGAGGGAGGGTGGAGGAAGGAAGGAAGGAAGGAAGGAAGATGAGAAAGGGAAAAAGGGGAAGGAAGGAAGGAGATTAAGATAGGAAGGGAGGAAGTGTGGAAGGAGGAAGGAAGGGAGGAAGGACTGGAGTTTAAGAGGAAGGGAGGAAGGGTAGAAGGAAAAAAGGAAGGAAGGAAGATGAGAAAGGGAAAAAGAGGGGAAGGAAGGAAGGAAGGAAGGTCGGTATGGAGTTTAAGATAGGAAGGGAGGGAGGGAGGGAGGGAGGGAGGGAGGGAGGAAGGAAGGAAGGAAGGAAGGAAGGAAGGAAGGAAGGAAGGAAGGAAGGAAGGAAGGGGAGAAAGGGGTGGACTGGAAACTATTTCTTCTGTTGTTCAGCCACCCGCTTCCTCCACCCTATGCAGTCTGGCTGCTGGCAGAGACTCAGACCCCTTCGATCCAGGGAGGGGGCCTCACAGGCCTTTGCCTCCTCACCTTTTCCAATCCAAGCTTGTTTTTTATGGTTTTGCCCACGGCCTTGCGCAGACAACAGAAAGAGGGCCATTTGGCAGCTTTGCCTTCTGGAGCTGCAGGAGCTGGCACCGAAGCTGGGAGGCTTTGCCAAGCTAGTTAGAAAAATTTGTTTGCCTAATTCTGTACCTGAAAGGGTGAAAATATATATTGCTAGGATACCAACCCTCGGGGGAAGGGATGGGACACGTGAATGTATAATGGCACTGTACCAATCCATTAATATTTTACACAGGTCTCACTGCGTCCTCAGAAAGGAAGGAGCTAGCAAAGAACCAGAGAAGGTCCAAGGAAGGAGAGAAAGAGTGGCAGTGGGGTTCCCTTCGAGGACCGCAGGAAAACAAGAGGGGAGACTGTCTCCAGGCCGAGGAAGCAGCTCAGGAGGCAGACCACAGAGTTAGCAGGCAGAAATTCCCAGGATCAGCTCCTAGAGTTGATCCTGGGAGGTTCAGGAAGCTGCAACGATGACTCCTCCCTGTGGGAATAATTCTGGCCTGATCAAGCAATGCCCAGCTTGACGAGGAAGCTTCTGAGGCTCCTATTTAAAGGAGTCTCTGTTGTTTTCCATCAGTAGATGTAAAAATAAAATGTTACAGATAGTCCTCACTTAACAACCATCCATTTAGTGATGGTTCAGACTTACAACGGTGCTGGAAAAACTGACTTATGACTGATCCTCACACTTAAGATTGTCACAGCATCCCCATGGTCACATGATTATGATCTGGGTGCTTGGCAACCCGTTTGCATTTATGACCTTCGCAGCATCCCCACGGTCACCTGATCACGATTTGGGCCCTTAGCAACCAGTTCACATTTATGACTGTCACAGCATCCCGTGCTCATGTGATCACCATTTCTGACCTTCCCAGCCACCTTCTGGCAAGCAAAATCAATGGGGAAAATTCGCTTAATGACCATATGGTTCACTTAATGGCCGCAGTAATTCGCTTAATGACCGCCTCAAAAAAGGTTGTAAAACAGGGTCAGATTTGCTTAATGGCTGCTTCACTTAGCAACCAAAATTCTGTTTCCAGTTGTGGTCGTTAAGCAAGGGCTATCTGTACTTTATTTTTCAAGGAAGGACAATAGCTAATGCATTTTGCACATGCAAGAAGCCTACGGTCCAATCCTCCGGCCTCGCAGGCGAGCAGGGAGAGAGTCCTGGCTGTGCACCTGCAGCTTGCCAAGGTCTTGCAGGAGCAGCTAAGCCCGGGCCGGGCCGCACGGGACCTGGCGTGTCTCCCCCCAGAATCCAAGCATGGATAGAGCGCCTTGCATTAGTGGCATGTTTGGGAAGATGCCAGCATTCAGAGACATGTCAGTGGACATTAAGGAAGCCTCCTCTGAACGTGTGCAGCTGCCCGATATCAAGGATCGGCTGGGGAAAAAAAAGGATGAAGAGAAAGGGAAGCCAAGCCAAGGCAGAGGAGGGGTGGAGGGATGCGGGAACCAAGGGAAGTGGGATGCCACTGGGGAAGAGGAGAGAGAATGAACGGAGTGGCCTGGAGCGCTGGCTGGCTGGACCCCGGCAGGAGAATTTCTTGGGAAGGAGGTGAGGGTGTGGTAGGCAGTTGTTTTTGTTCTGGAAAGCGTCAGACCACGTCCTGGCCTCTCTCCTCTCCCCGCTGCAGGCTTGCTAGCCGGAGGTTTTCTTCCGTTCCTTCTTACATTCCGCTGCTCCTCCTGAGCAAAGAGTGGGACGCAAGGCGCCTTCTCCCCCGTGTCTTGGAAGTGGCTGTGCCCACAGCCAGGGGGGCAGCAGGATGGGGAGGGCAGAGGGATTAATTTAGAGAGTGCTCACCTGGACCAGGCCAAGCGCCCACCTCCCTCCCTCCCTCCCTCCCTTCTTGCTTTCTCTTATCTACTACCCAAGCTAAAGATGGCGTACAAGTGACGATCATATTGCTCTGAGGACAATTGCTGTGATCCCAACATCTGGCCGGGCAAGTACCTCCTGACCAGCCTCGGACAAGGGAAGCCGGCAGCTGCTACGGGGCCAAAGGGCGGGACCTCAACTGCCCTGTGGTAGCCCCTCTCTGCACCTCTTTGATCCCTCCCCTGCACACTCCTGGGAAGGCCTCACCTCTGCCCACCCGGGATCCTCCCAGCGAGGAGAGGCCGGTCCTCGGAGGGGCCTGGAGACCAGGTTTTCAACGTCTCACAACGCCCCAGGCCCAGCATGGTCTTGGAGCATCGCCAGACCTGGGAATGGCGGGTCCCAGAGTGCGGGGGGGGGGGGCTCTTAAGGACTACAAAGGTGGGGGCTCTGCCCCTTCCCACAAGGGGCCAGTCCTGCTTGCACGGAGAAGCCCCCTCGCTCCCCCTCTCCCCAAGAAGGCTTCGCGTGTCTCGGCGCCCGCGCTCAGCGCTGACAGCCTTCTCCGCGGATACGCCAGTCGTACGGAGCAGAGCGCGCCTCCCTCCCCCTTCGACCAAGGGCGGCAGGGGCTGCATATTTTCTCTGACATCACTCTCGCTGCCCCCCCACCGCTGGGGCTGCCCCCACTTGCTGCCTTTCTGCCGCTGCAGCCAGACCGCGGTGCTAAAAATACACGCCGCCGCCTGCAAAGCCGGGAGACGGCGGGGCGACGGGCGGGCGAGGGGAAGGCAGCCGCGGGTGAGCCGCCGGCTGGGAGCCGTCGGGAGGGAAAGCTCCCGCCCCTTCGTCTCTTGGCCCGCTGGGCTTGCAGTTGCCACGCCCGGGGCTGGAGCGGGGGGGGAGGGGCAGATGGGGCCGGAGGAGGGGAGAAGCGGGGCGCAGGACCCAGGGAGGCCCAGACCTCTGCCCCGCCTGCCCAGCGGTTCTGCGCCTGCCGGTGCAGGGGTGGCCTGGTGTCCCGCTGTGCTCACAAGCGACTCTTGGCCCTTTGCAACGAGACTAAAATGCAAACAATAAAGGCACGAACAAAACCCACCGAGAAAGAAAAACGAAAGAGGGCGTCCACAAAAGGGGGCGCTGCCGGGCTGCAGCCCAACTGGTAGAGCTGAGGTACCTTGGACTGTTCCCACTTTGCTTCAGGAGGAAATGACAGCTCTGCCAATGCCTGAAAGGAATTCAAGCGCGGGGGGCGGGGGGGGCCGCACCCCTTCCACCTGGCCGGGCAAAGGAAGAGGAGGCTTCCGAGGGCAGCCGATCGATGCCGCGGCTGCAAAGGCCACGTGGCGAGAGGATCACAGAATCGCCCTCAGGGTCCCCTCGTCCAACCCCCAGTTGGTGCAGGATAGGATAAGCATTTGGGGCAGATGGTTCCCCAGCCTCTGAAATCCTCCAGTGGAGGGAACAGTTCATGAGGCAGCCTGGAGGTGGCATTTTTCCAGCCACCGTAGCCCTCAAACAGAGGCCGGAACCAGCTCTCTGCCCCCCTAAGTCTCTAGAGGACTAGAAACTTAAGATTCCAGGAGGCTGGGCACCCTATTCCACAGACGAACAGCGACCATCTGCTAGGGGATGAGGCATTTTCCAAAAGCTGAAACTCCCCCTGCCTTTGCCTGACAGGGACGTAGGCCCAAGAGCATTAATGAGGGACTGAAGGTGGAGAGGGAGCCCTCTGGAGAACTCAGCGCAGGGACCGCGACTTCCCTTGCCACTTCGGTTGGCCAGAGACGGCAATTCAGACTGTAATTCTCAACCCCTTGGGGGGAGAGCCAAAGGACTCCCGTTTCTCACCCCCCCAACCCCAAGCTGGGACTGAGAACTGGAGAGGGGGAGGAAAAGGCCAGGAGAAGATCCAGGGCTGGCTGGGGGTAAGGAGTGAGAGGTGGCGCATCCCCAGTCGTTCTGGTTCTCATTGAGCCAAGCTAAACCACAATTGGCCGTATTTACACAAGCTGACATAAGCCACGGCTTGCAGATCACTATTGCCAGTTCATGGGTGAAGCCAAAGTTGCTGAATCCCCGGGGGGGCCCCTGCCCTCCTGCTCCTGTTCCTGCCGCCTGTCCCAGTGTATAAAACACGGACAGGTTTTCCCCTGGGCACTCACAGCTGCCATCTTGACTTTTTTTCCCCCTCCCCTCCCCTGTGGATGCCCCGGCTCAGGACTTGCTGCAAGGGGGGCCGCTCGCCCAGCACAGAAGGCAAAGTGCTTGTTCTCTGGGCACCAAGGGCTCCCGGTGGGGCGGGACCAGGCCACAGCCCTGGTGCCAGGCACAGAAGCTGCCTCCGACCCACCTCCTCAATCTGTGGGACAGGGCTGGAAGCAAAGACAGCGGAGACTCGGGCCAGCACTTGGAGAAACCTTCTCCCCGGAGGTGGAGAAGCTTTGAACCCCCCCGCCACCCAGATGCTGCCTGCAGAGGCCAGCCAGCCAATGGGGCAAGGCATCTTTCCTCCCACTTTGGGGCCTTGCTGGTCCAGCTTCAGCTGTGGGTGCGTGGGTGCGGGGAAGATGCCAGGCCCCAGGGGAAGAGGGGCTGCTGAGCCAGCCAGAGGCCCCCTCCCCTCCCTCCAAGGTGTGGGTCAGCCAAAGCCCCACCCTCCTCCCCCAGCAGCCAAGAGCATAACTCAGAGGGCAGAGAGTCTTTTTTGAGGGCTCAGCACCTGGCAGGGAGGGAAGAAAACTTAACAATGGCCTAATTATGTCAGCTCACAGAACCCTCTTCTCTAAATCAGAGCACCCCAGGGTTGGGATCCGGGGGTCTTCTGGTTCAACCTGCTTCCCAGAGCAGGAATCCTCAGACCATCCCAGATTCTGACTTTACGTGAGAACAGCTGAAGTTACCTGGGCTGCTGTTTTTGTATTATTTTTGTTGCTTCTAACTTTTGTTGTGTGTTTTTTTTACTGCTTTTATTCTGTTTTGATTGCAAGCCGCCCAGAGTCATGCAGATGAGATAGGCGGCCTATGCATTTGCTAAGCAAACAATAAATAAGCAACTGTTTAACGGTGGGACCAGTGACTTGGAGGGACAGGGCAGTCCCTTGGCTTGAGCCTGGGCTGGCCCCGAGGTTGCCACTTGAGAAGGCTGCTGCCTGGAGAAGCGGCCTAGAACCATAGGTTTGTTTAGTTGGAGGAGACCACGAGATCATCTAGCCTGACCCTCTGCAAGGTGCAGGGATATCAGCTCCACCACTGGTGGTCTTCTCCAGCCAGTTCTTAAAAACCTCTTGAGTTGCTTGCCAGGGTGGTTGCAAGGATAAGAGTGGCCACTTCCACCGCCTTGCACCCCTTGTAAGAAAAGCAGGAAAAAAATGGGCGAATTTCTGTTCTTCCTACAAATGCCTTCGCGCCCCCTCCCCTTTCTCGGTCCTTCGATTTGTACTTCTGCGCGCAGAGGAAGACAGGGCCTTTGCAGGCCTGGAAGAAGTAGCTCAGCCCCTCCATCAAGAATTCTGCCCAGGACTGGGATATTTCATCATTATGGCATGCTTCCCCCCCCCACTCCCCCCCTGGCATTTTAAAAATTGTACGTGCCGCGCAAACGGAATTGAAAACTTCTCGGTGATGAATCTATTTCCCCACACACCTTGGTGTTTCAGAGGCAGAAAGGCATCTCTCTCCCCCTCTCTCTCTTTGTAATGAAATGGGGGGGGGCTTCCAGCGGTACCTCCACCCACCATCCATTTTCTTCCAAAACTGGTCCCTCCTTCACTGTTCAATTAGGTTGGGAACCAATTTCCCTGCATCTGAGAGCCATTAAGACACTGAAGTGTAAACACAGCACCAATTGTTCTTATGCGCCTTCCACTTCCTGACAATTAAATTGCAGCATTGTAAAAAAGGAGCGGGGGGGGGCAGGGGGGAGAAGATGCGCAAACAATTAGAACATAAGTTGCACAATTCACTATCTCTGCCTCTTAAGCATGGAAGAGCCATCCTAGAGGAGCTGAGCAAGGGGGCCTGCCAGGTGTGGTCAAAAGAATCAAGATGGTGGGCATGACAGGGCAGTATTGCCCTGGCCACCATTTTCACTTTGTTGACTATGCCCTGTTGCTGGGCCAGGGAACCAGAAGGGGCTTGCCTATGGCACATCAGCTGCCCCCCAGTTCCTCTTCTTGGGTGGGGTCTTACTGCTGACTGGCCCACCTTACAGGGTTGTTGGTGAGGCTAGCTGCAAGAAGACATTCTCCTGTGAGATGTCAAAAGCAGCAATTGAGCTGGTGGGCTGGACCCTGCTTGGGGGAGAGTTTTACTTATCTCCCACCCTGTTAATCTTAATGACTCCCCAACCCCCTTTTTACCATCAATCTCTACACAGAAGACTCCCCCCCGCCCCCCGCCCCGCCAGTTAGGCTCTGCTCTGTTTGTTGATGGAAGGCACACCCTCCAACCCTCTTGTCTCCTGTCCCCGTTGCTTCTGCTGCACCCAGATCCCAGGCTGAATGGCCGAGTTCCCTTCCCAGCTGGGATCTCTGGCGGAAAAGGCGGTGCTGCCCGCCAGCCCCGGGGAAGGGGCAGCCAGAGCATCTCCAGCCCTTGCCGATCCCGCTGGCCAAGGCCGGCAGCTGGCCTCTGGTGCTGTTGGGGGCCTGGGCAAAAACTGAGGGGGCTGGAATTGCAGTGAGTCAGAAAAGCTTTTAAGAGGATTTTAAAATGCAGGCAGGTGGAACAGCATCTCCGGAACGGGAATCAGCGAGGCTCATTCTGTAGAAATCCACAGCCCACGGCAAAGAGGTCGCTGTTTTCAGTGCTCCCCAGGTCTGACGGGGCACAGATTTCTTCAGCTCTCGGACGACTCCTGGCTGCAGGTAGTGGGGGAAACAGCGGGGAGACAGGCTTGGTCTTAACCAACAGGGCTGCCCGTCCAATCTTCACCTGATTTTCAAGAATGAAACCTCTCCCTTCCGAAGCAGTCTACCTCCGAAGAGCAGGGCTGGCAGAGTGGGTCGCGGAGACATGCCACCTCTCCATTAGGGCTTTCCAAAGGCACCCAGTTAACAGAGGCTGCCCTTGCTGGGATCCCCCCCAGCACCGCTTCTCTTCCTGACACAGCCGAGACAGTAGCCGTAAGTCAGGCGCAGAGAAATATCTTTCTCCTTCTCTTGTAAAAGCTTCCCTTTCGCTCTTTCGGCCTCTCTCTGAAGCTGCCCAACATTTCTGCAGCTCAGATGCCAGCCCACAGGGCCAGGGGAAGCGGAGGGGCCCCGCGGACAGCGCAAGTCGCAAGTCGTGTGTTGGGGTGGGGGATGCCTGATCGTCTGGGCAACGGGCAGGAGATCAAAAAGGGATTTCCATCCCCAACTGTTGAATCACAGCTCAAAAAGGACACCCCCTTTACTTCTTTCTCTTTTTTTCTTTTTCTTCCGCGTGAAAATTCAGAGATAAACAACTTGCCCCAACCAGATTTCCTTGTTCCATTTGGCTGACAGACTCCAGTTGCAGCGTGTTGCTATTGATTGAGCCATAATACATTAAAAACTCTGTACCAGCTCACAACATCCATGTATGGGGATCATCCTGGTGTGTGACTCATGGAGACCAGAAGGAACTTCACTTGGTCCCCTCTCCAGTTGCTGCCAGGTCCCACCAGACTCTGCCCCCCACCATTGCCAATTATGGGGATCCTGCCTGGCTCCCCCCTGGCCCTCCACTCTCTCCCACTGGCAGACTGCAGCAAGTTCTGCAATCCTGATGTTCGTAGACCTTGGCCTTATGAAAGCGCAGCAGGGCAGGGAAGGGGCAGGACTCGGGGGGGGGATTTGGGTCCCCCTCTCCTCAATGATTGCACTTCCCCCCAGCCTCCAAATTGTGTGGGCTGCCCTACCACATGGGGGACATGGACATGCCATGTCTATGCAGTTCCTGGCAGGTCTCTCATGCCTGAAACACGCTCCTGTCCTGTTCATGCCCCTTCCTCTCTTACTCCTGCAGCAATTTTTTCCCAGGTCCCCAAGCCTTTCAGCTGCTTTTCCAGGGACCTGAGGAAGTGGAGGTGCAGCTGGAAAGGATTCCTCCTCCCATCTTTCTTTCTCTTTCTCTCTCTCTCTCACATTTTCATTCATCCACCCCATTCCTCCATCTGCAACAGAGTCAGGAGAACCTGTTTTCCAGGGGCATCAGCATGCCACCCACAAGGCAGAGCAGACACTGGGTGAAGCAGCAGGGCTCAGCCATGATGGGGTGGATGACCCATTTTCTGCAACAGCCATCAGGGGCCTCATCAGGACTGTCTGCAGCATGTGGTCAAAAAAGCCAAGTTGGTAACCACAATGGTGCAATAGAAGCTCTGCCTGTCCCTCCCTCCCTCCCTCCCTCCCTCCCTCCCTCCCTCCCTCCCTCCCTCCCTCCTTTCTTTCTCTCTCTCTCTCTCTCTCTTTCTTTCTTTCTTTCTTTTTCTCTTTCTATAGATTTAGAACTGCCCATCTCAAATATATGACTCAGGGTGGCTTACAGTTTTAAAATAATAAAAAACATATAAAAATATTGTATATTACATGTATCTGGGCACTGATGACCACACCCTGAGGCTACCCACCCTGGAACCTATCCCAATTTTTCCCAGTTTAGGGACCAAGCAGTGGAAACAAATGACAGGAAAGGGGTGGGGAGGGGGAGGAGGGGGAATGAAGAATGTAGACATGGACTACATTTCTGAAACATTCCATTTTTTAAAAAGTTACTAGTCCTTATGATATGAAGATACGCATGCAAAACATGGACCCAGGGAGGTGAATAAAGCATACAGGAGTTCAACGGTAGTTTTATTGCCTTCAGTGAGGGCTCTGTGAGACTGCCATCTCCTGCTGCAGATGATAGTCCCTTAATTTCATTTGGTCTGTGCTGACCAGCAAGGGTCTCCAAGATCAGACTCAGATCTTTCCCTGCTTAGTCTGGAGATTTCAGATTCAACTGCTGGAAGCTGATTTTCCCCCCGCAGCAGTGAGGGACAATTACAGGAAAGAGGCATTGCAAGTACTGAGGCTTTGGGGGCCCGGCCTTTGAAAGACACCCCCCCCTTTGCCCAGAGAAGACCCCAAGTTCAATGCCCACCATCTGTGGGCAGATCTGGACCAGTCCTCCCGAAACTCCTGCAGAGCCACCATTAGCCTGCACAGACGTTGCAGAAATAGGGGTGGTCCTCCGTAAGGCATTGCAGAGCCCAGACCATTCGCTGGGAAACAAACGAGATGCACCAAGGACACTCTTTGCTGCCTCCCTGAGTGATTTCTTGCCCTGGGCTTCTAGCCTTCCCAAAGGCCTACTTGGAAGACCTGTGTTAGTCGATGCTGGCCAACATTCAGAAAGGCCTGGTGGCACCTTTTGAAACGAACCATCTTACTCCGAGCATCAGCGTAGTCTGGAAAGGGGCTGCCCGCCTCTTTGTGCTTCGAAGGTGGCCGGTCTTGTGGTGTCTCTGCTTTGGGCAGGATTAGATTCCAGTGCAGGACATTCCGGTCCTTCAGTCCAGCTTTGAATGCAAAGGGGGAGGAATGGGCCCCGGAAGGCAAGACGTAAAAGATCTCACTTTTATAGTGAGATGGGCGATGCATAAATTTAATAATAATTTTAAAAATGTTTTGCTGCCTCCCCTTCAGAAACAGACAACATGCCTGCTTTGTGGACGGTGCAGGAGCAAGGCTTGGGTGTCCCCGTCCTTGGGTGAGAAGGCCCACGGGGGCCAGCTTTCCCCCACCCATCGCCCTCTAGGCGGCTGGCTGGGAATGCCAGGGCTGGCAGTCCCACCATCTCCAGAGGGCGCTGGGTTGGGGGAGGCGGGGGTGGAGGGAGGCAACGAGGATGCCAGGCTTAAGAAAAGGTCACCCAGACCCCCATTGCTCGAACTGCCCGTTGCAGCCAAAGATGCTTCCTTGTTCTCCAGGCCTGGGGGGCTGGGGGGGGGGCAGACCCAACCAGCAAGGGCAGCGCATCCTTCCAAGCACCCCTGCCAAATCCAGAACTCTCAATCCTCCCCCATCCTGCTCTTTGCCAGAGATTATATATAGTTTTTTTTTTTAATATAGCAACCATGTTGCTGTCATAAATCACTCCCCTCTCCCATTGCTGTGGGGGCTGCAGGGGGCCGCTTTTAATTTCTCTTGCTCGTTTCCTTCTTCCCTTTAGACACTTTTCTTAACACTTGATCTTATCAGCCCCTTATAAATCATGAGCGGGGGACGGGGAAGGGGCGCTTCTATCGGCGCTCGCAAGCCAGGTATCTCCATGGCCGGGAGTGGGGAGCGGCTGCTTCGTTCTCTGCCTTGACTTTTATAAATGTGGCAAAGAGTATCGCAGGATCTAAATAAATCAAATGGTTTCGGAGCAGCCGGGCAGCGGCTCCAGACGCCGGCGCTGAGCAGTGCGAAGGCTTTCTCGAGTGCGCATGGCAAGCTTGAGTTTGGCACTAGCCGAGGGGGCCTTCTCTTAAATAACTGCCCCCCCATTCACAGGACCCCTGGCTTGTGCTTCGTCCCAGGGCTACATTTCCCAATGGCCAAGTGGGAGGCTGCTGGCAATGCCAGATTAACCCAATTATTCATCCCAACAATCCTCAGAAGGGTCTCAGGAGTCCAACCAAGCATGGTGAGGATACGGGGGGTGGGGGGTGTTGAGGAATTCAAGATGACAGCCAGGACTGTGTGATCAAAGCCACATCCCATTTTTAAATACAGGTAGTCCTTGACTTATGACCATTCGTTTAGTGACCATCCGAAGTTATGATGGTGCTAGAAAAAGTGACTTACAACCAGTCCACTTATGACCATTGCTGCATCCCCGTGGTTGTGAGTTCAAAACTCGGGCACTTGGCAGCCAGCATTTATTTACAACAGTTGCAGTGTCCCAGGGTCACATGATCGCCATTTGCGACCTTCCCAGCCAGCTTCTGACAAGCAAAGTCAATGGGGGAAGCCAGATTTGCTTAATGACCACTGCAAAAAAGGTCATAAAATCGGGTGTGACTCACTTAACGACCACCTTGCTTAGTGATAGAGGTTCCAGTCCTGATTGTGGTCATAAGTCGAGGACTGCCTGTACACTGCACATGTAACACATGTAAAAAAGAGATGGGGCTTCAGTCATGCAATTGCAGCCACCACCTTCACTTGCTTTACTCCGCTTGATGGGCAATACTCACCTAGATGGGAAGTTCCAGGCAAAGCCACCAGCAACCCACATGAGCCTGCCAGATTCCTAAAATCTGGATTAGCCTTCCCTTCAGCTAACATCAGAGAAATGCCTTCTTTGGATGTTGCATCAACAAGGGGTTGCAAGTCGCCACGGAACTGGATCACCGTAACACAGACTGGCCCGCCTGGGACTCACACGCAGGCCCTTCCATCACATTCTGGGCCGTACCTGAGTGCTGCCTTTGCAGCCATATGAATGGTGGCCCTTCTAGGTCGGGTCGTTTGGTCCTGGGTGAAATCAGGGGGCAGGGGCACAAGGTCTGCATTTGGCGATGCCCCCCCTCCCCCAAGAGAGCAACCCCCAGGGCCACACAGGCAGGGGCACTCTTGTCTCCCCCTCGGCGGTCTTGCCTGTCCATTCAAAACAAGACACTCCCCTCCCAGGGGGGGTGGGAAATTGGGGAGATGGACCCCTCCCAAAAAAAGACAAGGGGCCCCTGGGAAACCCAGCCTGCTCCTGACCCTTCCATTTGCGGGCGGCCAGTGTCCACCTGGACCAAGAATTTGCCTGATTCCTCCACTCATCTTTCACATCCTTGGAATGCAAACCAGGGCTGGTCCCTGTTTCTTGGTTTTTAATGCAGAGGGAGGGGAAACAGGCCCCCAGACAGTTGTAGGCACACATCCAGCAATTTGCCATCTCTGGCACGAAGTAGTAAAATGTCGGGGAAATGTGGAAAATACAATGAGTAATTTTGGAGTGAGTGGGCCTGGGAACAGAGCAGCCGCCTTCTGCCCACACCTCCCAGAGGCCCCTCCTCCCCAGCAGTACAGCCAAGGCGAGTCTGTCGAACAGAGAAGCGTGGAAGGCTTTTTTAAGAGCTCGAGGTTTTAATAAGTAAATATTATATATGCCAACCCTCCAAACGGGAAGGAGGGGAGGGAAAGGAATGAACGTGGGGGACAGAAGTGTGTTCGATGAGGACCCACACAATGCATCCCCTTAACATGGTCTCCTGAACGGAGCTGTCCTTCTGTCATGAGGGCCCCCAAGGAGAGAATCGAGAGACAACTGGTTATGGATGTTTTAAAGCCGATTCCAGCTGGGACAGAAAATCTGGGGTTAGGCCAAAAGCTTTGCTGTAAAAATAGCCTGTTGAGGGAAGACTTAAGAGAGGTGACGAGCAGTTTGGAATTCAAACCCGCCATGAATGTAAAACAGCCTCTTTTTCATGCCATTTACTTCCCTCCTAGCCTGCCCCAAACACGTCTGCATTAGGAGTTGGGTGCCAAGCGGAAATTCAACAGGTACTGCTCCCCTTCTCCCTGGGAAAAGACGTAGTTGTGGAATTTCTGCCAACCACACAGATATTAGTGGGATGGAACATGTGAAGGGAGGGAAAGAGAATCCACCATGATACAGCCAACAAAGAAATATTGCTGTGTGCTGTGTGAGGGATATTTTTAAGATTCCCCCATGCCCCCCTCTCATGGAATGATGGCCAATTAATCCTAATCACAGAAACGTGGAATCATGATAAATCTGTTTTGCACCAATAGATAAGAAGGCATTTGTGAGGGTTATTTTTGCAGAGAGGAAGAGCAGACCAGAAAGCTCCTTTTGCTGGCTTGAAATGGGTTGGCTGCATTTGATAGGGAGAAATTCTAAAGAAGCACAGCAAGCCTCTTTCTCCCTAGAGAATGTGCTGCGGTTTCTTCCCCCATAGACCAGCTTTGGCAGCTTTTCCAACCTGGTGCCCTCCAGTTGCACAGCTCCTGTCCCAGAATCCTTGGAGGTGCAGTTCAGAAAGAAGAAATGGGTTTGTTGGCAAATTCCTCAATATTCAGCCAAGGGTTGCCCAGACTTGAATGCTGGTCCCTGGGCAGAGCTCATCCCCAGCTGCCTTTTACCAGGTTGAATTTCAGCCCTCTGACAAGCAGGGTGTGCGTGGGGGGCCTCGCTTAGACAAGATCTCTCTGACTACTGGCACCTTAAATACTCCCTCCCTCCCTCCCTTCTTTCCTTTGGCATTGGGGTCCTGATTATGGGAGTTATGATTCGGAGGAGCGTACTATGTGTCTTTGATTGGCTATTAATGGACATTTTGGTGACATTTAATTAGAATCATTCGTTTTTGGTTTTTCATCTGCCTTTAGGTTTATTTTCCCCTGCTCAGTGTTTGAGCTAGGTGGCCATACACATTTCTTAAACAAACAAGAAAAACCATTTTAACTGTGGGTGGGTTGGGCTTGCCATACAAAGCAGGGGCCCTTTCCTAAGCTCATACAGGGTATGAGGAAGAGGAATTCTGCTCTTATTTTTTGAAGGAAAGAGAATTTGCACATGAAATTTCTTTCAGAAGAGAAGTTTGCTAAGGTTGATTGAGTGAAGCAGACAAGAGGTCCTCTCTGGAGTCTGCCTTTTAACTCATTCCCAGGGGGAGACATCGAGGGAGGCATGTCCCCAGCTCAGGGAGAGTCCTTCCCTTGAAAAGGAGGTGGGGAATTTCCCCTGACTTCCAAGGAAGTTGGGAGAAACTGTCCGGCCCATTCTTCTCCCCCCAGATTTGGTGAAAAATTTCAAAAGTTCAGCTCTATTCTAGGCTGTGACCCTCCCTAAAAGTGGGCCCTCCTGATACCCCTATAGCCTGCCCAGTATAGCAAAGGGTGTCCAGAGCCTCTCCCCAACTCCTTTGTCAAGCCTTTCCAGGAGACGGGCTGAACCTGGACCATCTCCCACGAAGCAAGGGCTTGTCCGTCAATGAGAATCTCTCTCCGCAGCCTTCGGTTCTTGCTCCCCTTGTTCTCCCCCTCTTGCTCCTTCCCCCTGGCTTACGGCTCATTTGCAGACCTCCACCCACTCCCCACACCCCAGCTTAAGTTTTTGAAAGCCAAACTCTGGCCCAGGTTGGCCATGTGCAACGTGGTGAGGAGAGCCAAAGAGACGGTGTGTTCAGCACCACGGACAGCGGCCCAATTAGTCTCGCAGGCGGATGTCACGGCCCAGCAGGGAGGTTGGCCTCACCAGAAGGAGCGCCTCGGCGTACCCCGCTCACTTCATCCTTAACCAGAAAGGCCAGCCGTGCCAGCAAAAACTAATATGGCTACCCTGCTCCCAGCCCCCCCCCCCACCAATTTGCTAGGGGTGCCTGTGGTTTCCCAGTCACAGACTTTGCACTATTGTGGGCTGCTGGTCTCCAGTAGGGGCCAGCAAGAGTGTTCTTCATTACTTCCTTGACTTTTTAAAAAATTCATCAGGGAGAGCTGGATAAGAGTGAGAAGGTGGAATCAAAGGGACTTTGGGGTGGGGATGGAGAGATGAAAAGGCCAACTGCTTTCACAGGGCTTCTGAGACAGAGATAGATAGATAGATGATGGATGATTAGATAGATATAAATAGATAGATGATAGACAGACAGACAGATAGACATAGAGATAGAGATGATGATGATAGATAGATAAATAGATAGAGAGATAGATAGATAGATAGATAGATGATAGAGATAGATTACAGATAGATAGATGATAGAGATGATAGATAGATGGATAATAGATAGATGATAGATAGATTGATAGATGATAGATGATAAAGAGGATAGAAGATAGAGAGAGAGAGAGATGATAGACAGATGAAAGATAGATAGATAAATAGATGATAGATGATAGATGATAGATAGATAGATAGATAGATAGATGATAGATGGATAATAGATAGATGATAGATAGATTGATAGATGATAAAGAGGATAGAAGATAGAGGACAGATAGAGATAAAGAGATAGATAGAGAAAGAGAGATTATAGACAGATGAAAGATAGATAGATAGATGATAGATGGATAATAGATAGATAGATAGATAGATAGATAGATAGATAGATGATAAAGAGGATAGAAGATAGAGGACAGATAGAGAGAGAGAGATGATAGACAGATGATAGATAGATAGATAGATAGATAGATAGATAAATAGATAGATAGATGATAGATAGATAATAGATAGATGATGATAGATAGATAGATAGATAGATAGATAGATAGATAGATGATAGATGGATAATAGATAATGATAGATAGATAGATAGATAGATAGATAGATAGATAGATGGATAATAGATAGATGATTGATAGATAGATAGATGATAGATAGATAGATGATAGATGATAAAGAGGATAGAAGATAGAGGACAGATAGAGATAGAGAGAGATAGAGAAAGAGAGATTATAGACAGATGAAAGATAGATAGATAGATAGATAGATAGATAGATAGATAGATGATAGATGGATAATAGATAGATGATAGATAGATCGATAGATTGATAGATGATAAAGAGGATAGAAGATAGAGGACAGAGAGAGAGAGATGATAGACAGATGAAAGATAGATAGATAGATAGATAAATAGATAGATGATAGATAGATAGATAGATAGATAGATAATAGATAGATGATAGATAGATAGATAGATAGATAGATAGATAGATAGATAGATAGATAGATGATAGATGGATAATAGATAGATATATGATAGATGGATAATAGATAGATGATAGATAGATAGATAGATAGATAGATAGATAGATAGATGATAGATGGATAATAGATAGATGATAGATGATAAAGAGGATAGAAGATAGAGGACAGATAGAGATAGAGATAGAGAAAGAGAGATTATAGACAGATGATAGATGGATAATAGATAGATGAAAGATAGATAGATAGATGGATAGATAGATAATGAGAATAGCTGCAGTTCCATGGAAAATCGATGGCTCCATAGTCCTATGCCCATTGCTTTATCCCTCCACCTTCAAACAGGCCTGAGAAAGAATCTCCTCAGACTCAAAGTCTTGGATGCCAGTCAGCCTACGAGCCAATAAAGAGCTAGATTGGGGCCCTGCTACTTGAGCCCTGAAACCTTCTTCAGCAGCTCCTAAGACCCCTCTGACATTTTGATGCAAGGCTTACTTGGAAAATGGTCTATCAGCCCTTGACAAGTGGGAAAATCTGTGCCCTGCATCATTCCCTCCCCACACTGGCCATGATTCTCCCCTCCCCCAGTGCTTAGTACTGAGATTCACGTGCCCCTCCCTGGCCTGACCCAGAAGGCCGGGCCCTTGTATTTCCCTGTACTGTCTTTCCTCTTCCAGGCTGCCCTCCTGCCCAGGCCAGGAAAACCAGGACCGGGCTAGGGAAGGGGGGCAGGGATGCTCAGAGGCCCCAGGCCCCAGGCCTGGGCGGAGGTGCCCACCCCAGAGGCACTTTGCTGCCCTGGGTGCCAGGGACGTGATGCAGCAGGTGGGCCAGCCGGGAGCTGTGCCATGGTACTCTGGGGGAAGATACCAAAAGGAGGGCGCATCAGAATTTTCCCAGTATAGGAAATAAAAAAGCATCTGAAATAATAAGAAGTGTTGGCCTCGGTGTACAAAACCGGCTCGTGGAGTTCTGCGGAGGAAAGTCATTCCTTAGAGCAGACACCTTTTCCAACAACCTAAATGAGGGCTCTGCGCACAGTCACCACAAGACGGACAAGCCAAAATCAGACTGACTATCGACTCTGCAACGGAGAAGGCCTATTTCATCAGCAAAGACGGAGAGCTTGTGCTCCCTGTGGCTGAGACCACAAACACCCCCACGCAAAATAACAAATTAAAGGAAAGAAAACAAAATCATCGGACCAGCAAGATATCACCTCTGTCACATTCCACAGAATCGTGTGATGAAGGTAAAGAATAGATTTACTGGATTACAAACAGAGTGCCTGAAGAAATCTGGTTGAAATTTGTGACATCATTAAAGAGGAAGCCAACAAAAAATATCCTGAAATGCAAAAAGCAAACAAAAGCGAAGTGTCTTTTGACACCCTGAAAATGACTGAAGAAAGAAAGCAGAAGACAGAGGGAAATATGCCAACCAGATGCTGAGTTCCAGAAAAAAGCAAGAAGAGACAAGGAGTTACAGGTAGTCCTCGCTTAACGACCACTATTGGGACCAGAATTGGTAAGCAAAGCGGTCATTAAGCAAATCCATCCTGATTTTACAACCTTTTCACAGCAGTCATTAAGCAAACCACCCAGGGTGTTTAGCGAACCACTTGGTCGTTAAGTGAATCATGCAGTTCCCCACTGATTTTGCTAGCTGGAAGGTTGAAAATGGTGACCACGTGACCATGGGATGCTGTGATAGTCACAAATGTGAACCGGTTGCCAAGCGCCTGAATCATGATCGTGTGACCTTGGGGGTGTTGCGATGACTGTAATTGCGAGGACCCGTTGTAAGTTGGTTTTTCAGCTCCATTGTACGACTGAACCATCACTAAACAAATGGTTGTTAAGTGAGGACTACCTGTATGTCTAAATAAACAATGCAAAGAAACTGAGGGTCACTGTCAAATGGGAAAGAAAAAAAGATGTATTTAGGAAAATAATAGAAATCAAGGGGACCTTCTATGCAAATATGAGCACAGTAAAAGACAGCAGGCAACGATTACTGGAGAAAGAAGATACAAAGAAAAGATGGAAGAAATATATGGAAGAACAGCACAAAAATATCTCAGAATCAACGACTGAATGAAGGTTTGATCACTGAATGAGAACCAGACATTTGGGAAAGTGAAGTTAAACATGGCTAACAGCAAAGCTACATGAATTGATGAAGTACCTGCAGAATGTACAGAAGTGGGATCTGGAAGAGGCAGGTGCACCCAGGATCCCGTTGCTAGCACCTGATGGATGATGGGAAAAGGCTAGGCAGTTCCAAAAAGACATCTGTTTCTACTGAATGGATTATACTGAGGCTTCTGACGTTGCCAACCACAACCATGTGGACAGCCCTAAAAAAAACGAGGGTACCAGGCTATCCTATCTGCCCATCGAAGAACGTGCGTGATGGCCAACAGGTTGCATGGAATTTGGTCCAACTAAACGGTTTGTTTATTCTCATTTTATTTTGGTCATTGACCAGCAAACTGAACGGTTTAAATTTGGAAAAAGGGTGCACCAAGGCACCATACTCTCCTTTAAGGATTTAACTGTTTGCATGAGAAACGCTGAGCTAGAAGAAATGGAAATGGAATTAAAGTTACATCAGCCACCTCAGGGATGCTAAGCGACTGCTGCAAATTGTATGGTTCGTGGCATTTACAGTATGCTCTAACACCAGGAAGCAAATGACATCATTGGCCCTCTCTGCCGATGCCCGTGGATCGAACATTTCGCATGGGTAAGCATCAGATGCTTGGCAAACTCCGTAAGTTCCTTGGACAAGGGAGGTCCACGTTAGAAGTTACCAAGGACTTAGGAGACTTAGCAAAGAGCAGCTGCCAGGGCTCCTGGCATGACCAGCCTCCTGTTTCTCCATCCAAGGTGCCCAGGAGGGCCAGAGGCCTTTGCGCTGTGGCTGCTCTGGACGACAGCGAAACAGGGCCTGGCAGAGCGGAAGTCCAGCCTGTGCAGAGCTTGCATGATCCACTACCAGCATTAATTCTACTCTCAGATTTGATCTCCAATCAAGGAAGGAGAGATTCTTCCCCACGTCTGGTGGGCTAGGTAATTGCTACCCGAAATCATCTCCTGAAATAATTCCTCCTTCAGCAAAATGCAGCACTTTTTTAAAAAAAAAAAAAGATAAAGCGCGCAATTGACCTGTGCTGTGATTGGGGTTATTCACAGCCAGCTCAGGTGAGGGTTCTAGAAACTTAATCATCCTTAATCCATAGCCCTTTCTATACCAACAGCAATTTCACATTCAAATTGCCCCTCTTTTGTTCAAGGAATGTATCTATTGCTTACATTTTAAAGCATTTGAATAAGAAGAATTAATCTTTATCCTCTGGCAAATCAAATTTTCATGTTTCTTCTCTGAGATCTGGGCCCTTCCCCTTCTGCCTCTTCTTTTAGGGCTGCAACTTAAACTATTTACATTTCAGATGGAATTCTTAGTTTATTCACTGTTTCTTAAGCAACACAGTAAGATACACAATGCCACAAATTAGGTGGTTCTCTGGGATTTAAGACTCCATAAATCACTGGAATGGATGGCCTTTTACTTCTGTCTCTCTGGTTTGACTGGTTTCCCGGCATTCCCTCATTATGCAGATTGTCATCTAATGCCTCTGCTTTGACAGCCGGTGGATCAAGATATGTAGATTGCGGGGCAGGGTGGTGGTATAATCTGTGCACTTCAGCTCTGACTCTGGGTTGCATTCATTTTCATTCCCTTTTAATTGTTCTCTTAATTTGGAATTCTGACTCACGCTATACCTCCTTTCTTTGATTTACCTGTCTGGAAATATACCTCCCAAATCCCTTTTTGATGTGGGCCAGTGTGGGGTGTGGTTAATGCCTGGGACTAGGAGCCAAGACACCCTGCGCTATGCATGGAAGGAGGCTCATTAGGTGAACCAGGTCAGGCCCATCCTACCTCATGCTGTGGGGTGCAAAACTGGAGGGTGGAACACCATGCACAGTATGCTCCCTAAACCTCCAGGACCAAAGGCTGGCTTTAATTCTGGCAAATAAACAAAACATCTAAATAAAATGTCCAGAAATCCACTTGTGCAATCAGTTGAGGCTACATCAAGTTGACCAAAAGATGTGCAGTCCAGAACGTTTCACTGGTTTCCAAGGAGATTCCAGAAGCCTCCGTGCGTGATCTGGTGTTTGCCTAACAGCAGCATTTCCTAAAGGACCTCTGACCCTGTATGATTGTATGAAAAGGGATGTGGGTATTTTTGTTAAGGCTTTCCCAGTTATTCTTAGGAATTTCTCATGGCTCCATGAAAGGCATGGCTCATGTGTTGGGAGGAGAGAAGAGGGAGCATCATTAAGCAGTCAGCAAAGAAATGGCGCTGTGAATCATTGTATGTTTTTATGAAGTGTATTGCCTGGAGTGGTAATTACCCCCTCGCCCCCCATCATAGGAATGAGAGAGGTATGCTGAAGAGTGGAACTGAAACAAATGCTACAAAGAAAGGATCCAAGGGGAGAAAAAGAGATGAAGAGCAAGCCATAGACGCCATAAGAACGCTGAAAGAACGGTACGGCTGTAGATGTAGACGGTGTGATTGGAGGACGGTGAAAAGGTGGGTATGGTTGGCGGATGGCATGACTGTGCAGCGTTTAACATACATGTGAACACTCAGCCTGCACCTGATAACTGGAAGAATGCCACTTATTATTCCCTGCTACTAGAGAGAATGCAGAAACCAAAGCAGGATTAGTTTCTGAAGTGTGCGTGGGAAGGCGCTGGCAGAATTCTGACTGAATGGGGTACAGAAGGTGGGAGAGAATGAAGTTTGGGAAGCGCACTGTGGTTTTATGCCAGGCCAGGGGCGCATAGATCAGACTGTCTTCTCTTCAGGGGGTCACTGAGAAATGCATGAATGAGAGAAAGGAAGGTTATTGCATGCTTGTTGATTTAGAAAAAGCATGTTACAAAATGAATAGATTTCAGAAATCTTTCATGTGAAGATGGAGTTGAGGGTTGTTTGGTGAAAACAGTAAAAGTGGGGAGAAGAAGTGGAATGCCTACCAAATGGCTCAACATTGACCAGGGGGTAAGACTAGGATGGCTGTGTGTTGTGTGTGCCCCCTTGGTTGTTCAAGGTCTGTCTGCCATCAATGGGTGAAGAATACCTGGGATGAGAAAAAGGAGGGACCAGGACAAAATATAAATACACATGATTTGAGAGGGAGGGGAAGATCAAGAAATTAATGGTTGGGTGACCTGGGAAAAGAAGAAAGAGTTGAGGTTTAAAGAACAAAAGGCCACGTATAAAAACGGGGTGTGGGGGTGATGGAAGACAGCCTGATGCAGAAGGATAGAGGGGTGTTAGTGTAAACTTATCTTAACAGTTTCCTATTATTTCTCATCTCATGTTTTTAATTTGACTGTTTCTTATTTCTGTTCTGTTCGGCTTATTCCAGAATGGAATATTGAGATGAGGTGGAGAGGTGAATGTCTCTGTGCGTGGGAGGTAGAATCCTGACTGTCTGATTCCTTCTGTCATCCTCCCCTCAAGTTTTCTACCAGCTGTACATGCCAGTCTTTGGAAAATCTACCTGGGACTGTCAGGTTGCGCCTCCAGATCTTTACTCGCCTTTTTCAGTGACTTTGCTGTGTTCTAGAGAAGCTCGGAGGGAGCCATCCAGAGGTAGGATTCCAAAGCTGTGGAGTGGTGGCCTTACCCCCCCCCCCGGGGTATGGATCTGTGTGTGTCACCGTTGCCCAGTTCAGCTCCCTGGACCTGTGAGATTGCCTAGAATTAATTAATTCTCAGGTTTCTACAGAAAGACTGTCTCCAGTCTGTAGAGCAGTGTTTTTCAAATGTGGTAAGACACGTGGCCTTCAACTCCCAGAATCCCCTAGCCAGCATGGCTGGCTGGGAATTCTGGAAGTTGAAGTCCACAGGTCTTAAAGTTGCCAAGGCTGACCAATGCTGATTTAAAGGGTATCTTGCAGGTCCATCAAGTAACATCTGCCCACCTGATGAGATCCAGTAGGGCAGGTTTGCTAAAAGTCCACCTGATTAAAGATGGTCTCCTGCAGGAGCCACGTAATTGGCCACCTTGGTTGATGCTCTCCTCCTGTGGTGTAGCACTCCCCCCCCATGTGATTTCCTTCTGGGTTTTAGGAAGCTGCAGAAAAACCTAGTTCTTCCACTTAGCCAGGAAGGGTTCCCTCCCATTCATAAGATTGGGTTCCCTTTACAGATAGTCCTTGCTTAATGACCACAATTGGGACCAGAATTTTGGTTGCTAAACGAAGAGGCCATTAAGTGAATCTGACCCGATTTTATGACCTTTTTTGCAGTGGCCGTTAAGCGAATCACCATAGGGGTTGAGCAAACCACATAGTTGTTAAGTGAGTCATTCCCCATTGATTTTGTTTGTCAGAAGCCGGCCAGGAAGGTCGAAAATAGTAGTCACGCGACCACGTGATGCCGCAACGGTCATAAATGCGAACTGGTTGTCAAGCGTCCAAATCATGATCACTGACTGTGGATCACTGACTGTGGAGATGCTGCGATGGTCGTGAGAACCGGTTGTAAGTCGGGTTTTTTCAGCACCGTCTTAAGTCCAAACCATCACTAAACAAATGGTTGTTAAGTGAGGACTACTTGTGCTTTTGTTAATGTTTTTATCCATGACTCCTGGATCCATAGAAATAGTCCTAGCTGTTGGTTAATTCTTAACCAATTCCAAGGACCACTAGATCTTGGACTTTGTTTAATATAAGAGGGGAATCTTAAACCGATTGTATAGTTTTAATCCCAGTTATGCATTGTGGGACTGGGCACGGCTCAGGGTCAAGAGTCATCATTATAAGCCCTATAAATGGACTTGTCAGTCCCTCTTCTAAGATTCCCAGCGTGGAACTTGCTTTCTCCGCTGCTGTGTGCTCGGGGTTGACTGGGTGCTCCTCTGTGGCCCCAGGATCTTCTTCCCAGTGAGTCACAGACAGCTCAGAGCCACTGATGTACCCGGGGAGTTGGAAGTTTTGGCCTCAAGCTGCATCACTCCACATGGTTTTTTTAATCACTTATCACTTATATTTATAAAGCCACCGGATTCAACAAAGACGCTTCAGTTGAATCACATCTGCCACTGGTTGACCTTCCACCCAGTTGAAAGAGATCTTCTGAAGCTTTTCATAATTATTCGGGGGGGGGGGGGTAGGGGGTTAAGGCAGGTCTGCTTGTGCACAAGTTCAGCAGCCCCAACCCCAGCAGCCCTCTGTCTGGGGTGCTCCAATCTGAGAGGGTTGGACTAGATGGTGTCGAGGGGTCCTTACAACCGTGGAGAGAGGAACAACCTACCCTTGGTTATGACATAGATCAGAAACTCCCAGTATTAAATGAGGGAGGCCTGCGTTTCTCGTGGTGGGGGGGGGGGGGACAGGCGGCAGGCTTGGGGTCGCCTTCCTCCCTTTCAAAGCCACCCCGAGGAGGAGGAAGCCGAGCTGCCGCCGAGTGGCACCGAAGAGCCGGCCCCTCCGATCCGCCCTCGCCCGCCCTGCGACCCTCGGGCTCCTCGGGGGTCACTGGAATCCCCCGGCCGGGGAGGGGGCGGGGGAGGGAGCGGCCGGCGGCGGCGGCGGCGGCTCCCCCGACGGCGCCCCTTCGTCCGGCCAAGGCTGAGCCCCGCCCGGCCGCCCCGCCTGCCGGACTCGGCCTCTGCCCCGGCGGGAGAGCCGCGGCCATGGCGGACGGGGCGGACGGGCCGCCCTTCGACGCGCTGGTGCTGGGGGCCGGCATCCAGGGCTCCTTCGCCGCCTACCACCTGGCCCGCCGGCGGCTGCGGACGCTCCTGCTGGACCAGGTAGCGCCGGCGCCCCCCACCCGGACCGGGCTCTGCCCGCCGGCCGGTCCCCCGGGGGTGGGGGGGCGGCGGCGGCGGAAGCCTGGCTTTGCCCGCCGGGGGTCTGTGGGCCGGGGCAGAGAGCCTCCTGCCCCCGCCGCCCGGGGCGCCCGCGGCTGACCCTCGCTCCCTGTCCCCCCGCAGTTCCCGCTGCCCCACACCCGCGGGAGCTCGCACGGCCAGACCCGGATCGCCCGCAGCGCCTACCCGCGCGACCCCTACCCGGGCCTGATGGCCGAGGCGAAGCGGCTCTGGGCGGCGCTGGAGGCGGAGGCCGGCACCCGGCTGCACAGGTGAGAGGCCGGGGCTCTGCCCGGGCAGCCGCGGGTGAATCTCCCGAGGGGGCTGGACTGGATGTCCTCTGGGGTCCCCCCAGTTCTGCGATTCCCTGCACCAAGCCCCGCCCCCGTCGCGCCGTGCTGAACGCCGCCAAGAGGCAGATCCGACCCCAGATAGTCTATCTGTGACTGGGGGAGCCTCGGACTGCAAAAAGGGGAGGGGGCTTCTGGCCAAGGCCCTTGCTCTCAACAGACAGGAGCTTGGGGGCAGGGCGTTTCCTCCATGGCCTGAGATCAGCCCTCTGCACATGCCCAGAGAGCTCGGCCCTGGAGAATTGCAGCTTTCAATCTGATGACACATTCACCACAAGGAGCCTGGCATGTTTTTCTCATGCCTTCCATCTGACGCCAGTCGACCTTAGCCGACACGAGGGGCGTGTTCGTGCAGCTTGCATAACCAGGTCGGATCCAGGCCTCGTGGCTGCCTTGGCACAACATCCTGATCCCAGTTGAACTTTGTGAGCTTTGGAGGGCTGGGTGGCACAAGCCCTGCCCGCCCGCTTGGCTAACCGTTCTGTCCAGATGGGTCCCTGAATTCCCCCATTCACACAACGCTGGGTGACTGCGGTGTGGGCCTGGGCGCTGGGCGGTGCACTACAGGCACCAAGCTTGCGCTAATGCCCCAAATAGCATCCTGACAAGGTAGCAGCAGTTTTACCTTTTCTCCCTGAAGCTCTTTATTCTCAGCTGCCTCTTCTCAAAAGGAGTCAGTGGGACATGGGGGGGGGCTTAGCAACCCCCCTTTCTTCCCCTGCCTCCCCCAATGAGGCACAAAGGCGCTGCTGAGGGGGACTCTTTCCCAGAAGTGTTTCTTTCCCATCACGAACCACAAGAATGACACCCCCTCCCTGCAAAATGTGCTGAGCTCCCCCCACCATCCTTGCCCCCCAGCACAGCCACACACCGCGCCCCCCTTGCCCTGCCAGCAGCCGAGGTGGGTTCTCCCAGTAATTTATGTGATTCCCTGAAAGCCATTAAGGATATGCGCATCTCAATGATATCTCATCTGGCGGGTCAGAGGCGGGGAGCCATTTGTCTTGTTAGCGAGCAGCCTGTCACTGCCAGCACCACCTGGGGAGCAGCTGGCACTTCTTGGGAAGCATCTAAGGCCAGGCCAGGCCCGCCTGCTCGGACTGGCAGTGGTGGCTTGTCCAGGCCCTCCTCCACTGCCCTTCCAACCTGTGGCCCTTCTGCCCCGTCCTGCTGCCCTGGCATAACCGCCCTCCCTCTGCCACAGACCGATCCTCACCCTGGTGGTGGGGCACCAGGACAACCCTGAGTTCCAAAGCCACAGAGAGACCATGGAGCGCCACCGGGTGCCAAGCGAGATCCTGACCCCCCAGCAGCTGGCCCACCGGTTCCCAGGGATCCGCCCTTACGGCGGGGAGATGGCTGTAGCTGACCACACGGCGGGCGTCCTGTATGCCAACAAGGCGCTTAGGGTTGTGCAGGTACCAACTGTGTGTGTTTGGGGGAGGGGAAATGACCTTTATTCCTGACCTTGGTCTCCCCCTTTCCCTCCTTCCCCGATGTGCCTTTTGGCCAAAGCAGACCCTGCTTGCCCTGGGGCCACGCTTTGTACCCTGGCATAGCACAAATAAATTCCTTCCCAGGAAGGAAGGGGTCTTCCCCCCCCCCCAAATGCTGGTGCAAACCTTTAAAATATATATTTCTAGCCCTGGGAGAATTCTGCATTCCCTTCCTGCCCACCACAGAAGGGAAGAGGGGCTGCCGACTCTTGTCTGCCTTTGTTGTTTTGATACGTCAGAGCTTCCTTCGTGCCCAAAGGCCTTCGAAAACCCTCACAGAATGAAAACAAGTTCAAATCAAAATACAACAATAAAACATCACAGGGCCATTTAAAAAGAAAGAAGAAAGGAAAAAGAAAGGAAAATGGTTTCAGTCAACAGACAGGCAGGCCCATAAAACCAACAAGCAAATGTCATCAGAAGGTGAAATAAAACGAACTTTACAGCTTGCTTGCTCCCATCAGCAGGATTTTCCAAGTTTTACAGCAGCCTTTGGGCCCTCCAGATAGGTTGGATTCCAACTCCCATAATTCTCAGGCGGAGTGGCTATTCAGGGGGTTGACTTCCCAACCAGGGTTGGGTAAAGTTGCCTTAAGGGGGATTACAAATCCTTTCTTTCAGATAGACTACTACTGTTCAGCATGCTCATGCAACTGCCGGGTAACCTAATCCTGCAGGTTGCAGCTGCTACCAATTCAAATGCCACATCATTCCTGTTTCCTCCCTTCTTTCTCCACTCCTTCCACAGCCACACTAGCCAATGGGCTTCCCTGAATTGGGCTACCAATTCAATGAAAGGCTAGCATGGGGGGGGGGGGTCTCCATCCTGACCTTCTGCCCCACCAAGCCTCAAAGAGAGCCGAAATCCGAACCCATTCCTTTGTCACAGCAGTTTCTGAATTGCACCAGCTGTCCCAGACAGAAGGGTCATTAATTGACTATGAAAGCTTCAACGGTTAATGAAAGCCTTAATTAAATGATGGATGGTGCCCAGTGCAACTCTGCATGCCTTGCTGGGCTGGGCTGGCTCTTTTTCCCAGATCAGGGATGCACACAGGTGTGGAAGGGTTTAATCCTGGGAATGGTTGTTGACGGAATTGCACCACTTTCATGCTTGACTCTCTCTCTGACCCTTGCTCCAGAGCCTCCCCCCACTGTCTTTCCTACTGGGGCTGAATCCGGACCCCTGTCTGCACAGCTGCTGAAGATGCCAGGGCAGGACAAGGCTTTCCTCCCGCACACTCAGCGGGCGGGGACCCCCTTGGGCTCAGCCACAAAGGGGGTTTGTGTGTTGTGTGAACCAGCCAACGTGGCTTGCCAGAACAACCCACATCTTAGTGCAGAGTCTCTGGGTCATACGCAGTGGTGTGGGTCCTGGAACCTCCAAACGGGGGTTGCCGAGTTCTCATTTTGCACGCAGTCGGGGGGAGGGGAGAGTGATTAAATACGCAGCAGTGGAGAGCCCTTATATTAACCATATTTAATTTTAATTAAATTTCTATGGGAATGGAATTAATTTGAGTTCCGTTTTCTTCCTCCCCTCCCTCCCCACTTCCACGGGGATGCCAGCCCTTGGCCCTTCCTTCAGGGGCCTGGCAGAGGCACAGCATAAGGTGAGACCCAGGTGGATGCACATCCGGAGGACCCCCAGATTCCCCCCCCCCCGTGGGAGACTGAACGGTGCACAGGGGGCCAGAAACTCCCAACAGGGAAAGGGAGCCAAGCAGACCCACTATGGGGAGGGCCCCTCTCTCCCCCACCCACACACATGTACCCTGAGTTGTTACTCATGGCGGGGGGTGGGGGGCTTCCTGGGTGAGCAGGATCACATTGACATCTCTCCTTGCAGCCCAGGAAAACGGATAGACAATCTGGCCTCCGAAAGCCCATTTTGCTTCCTGGAAAGCTGAATTAGTATTTTTCTGTGGAGGCAACCTGAAATCGCATTGGCCTTTTTTGCAGCCCCATCACACTGCTGGCTCTTACTCACTTTTCAATTGGCTTTTATGCCAAGATCTTTTCCCCACTTTCCCTCACCAAGCCAGGTGCCCCCTGTTCATCCTGGCACCATTGATTTTTATTTCCTAAATGGAGAACTTTGCACTGATCTGTATTAAATGTCATTGTGTGATTTTCAGCCCCTTTCTCTAAGCCAGTGTTTCTCAGCCTTGGCAACTTGAAGATGGGTGGACTTCAACCCCCAGAATTCCCCAGCCGGCTGAGTTGAAGTCCACTCATCCTCAAGTTGCCAGGCTGAGAAATGCTGCTTTAAGCTATCAGGATCATTTGAATTCAATTTCTGTCTTCCAGGCATCAGCTCTTCCACCCAATCTTGTTGCACCAGCAAATCTGTTCCGCATTCCCTCCAACTCTTTGACACAAATCCTTTGGTGCAGGCTGGAACTCCCCACCCTGGCCTTTGAAGCGGGGAGGAGGGCGTTTACTCTCCAGGAAAGCTGCAGTCCTTATATTGCTTGGACAATGTTCTGCGTGTGCCTAAAATGATGAATTGTAACCTACCCTTATCCACCCAGGAAATCTAGGCCACGCTAAGCAGCCCCTTCCCAGGCGGTGCGGGTGCAGCCACGCGGTGCCCGAGCAGGGTCAGGGCGTTTGCGAATGGAGCCCTCCAGAAGCTGGGCATCGCTCCGCTGGAGCAGCAGAGACCGGGGAAAGACTGACCCCCTTTCGGCTTCTCCCCAACAGGACCTCTTTCAAAGCCACCAAGGGACCCTGAGGGACGGGGAGAAAGTTCTCCGCATCTTCCCGGGACCAGTGGTGACAGTCACAACCAATCGTGGCAGGTACCAGGCAAAACGCCTCGTGGTGACAGCTGGTGCATGGACAAGTCACCTGCTGGCCCCCCTGGGGCTGCAGCTGCCCCTTCAGGTAAGCAGGCCGCCCTGGAAGGATTGGGACCCAAGGACCTGCAACAATTGGGGTGCAAGGCTGGCCTTAGGGAGCATCCCATGGCATCAGTGGTGGGGAGCACCCTACATCTCTCCTTCCATCATTCCCCCACCATGGGGATATCAGCACAATCACACCCAGCTGTTTTATACAAGGGGCATCAGCAGAAGGGGTCAAAAAAGTCAAGATGGAAGCCATGGCTATGTCACAAAGCCCTCTTTGTTGTGTGCCAGGGGACTTCCACTATGGATGCCCATAGGGCGTGCCTTTGATGGAAAGAAGTCCAGAATTCCTGCACTAGGCAGGGGGTTGGAATAGATGATCTCTAAGATCCCTTCCAGTGTTTATATTCTACGATTAATTCTTGAAATCTAGGAAGAATCAAACTTTGGCTGTGCATTAGAATGTGTTTCCTTGGTAGACATAACTGCTCGATAATGGAAAAACTGTCTCTGGAGACACTTCAGTTTTCTTCCACCCTGTGTGCATCTGGTGTTATCTGCCAGGGATATTATAGTTATTTGTTAGAATTATATCCTGCCTTTGGTACAGGATCTCAAGCACTCGCTCCTCCTGTTCTTCCCTACAACAACAGCCCTGTGAGGCAGGCTGAGCTGACAGGCCCCACGTCCCCCAGGGAGCTTTTGGGGCTGAGGATGGGCTTGAACCCATGTCTGCCCACTCCTGGCCCCACACGGTCATTGCTGCACCACATGGGTCTTGCGGTTGGGCTGTGGACTGATTCCCTGTCGTGGCCTTTCCCAATAACCCTGGTGCATTTTAAGTCGGGGCAGGGGGAGGTGAGCCCCTGGCACCCACGACCCATGGCAGCTGGAGGGGGATCAAACAAGTTCCACCCGGCCCAGTGGGGGGAGGTTGGGGGGCAGGCCTGCTGGAGGCCATACCCCAAATCCTTGTGGGAGGGTCCAGGAGAAAAGGGATTCTTCTCATTTTATTTCACTAACTTCAAATATTGCTAATGTAACTTTCTCCATCCCGAGTTTAACAGTCTGAGGTCTCCAGGAGTCCCAGGCTGACCCAGGTCTCAGATTCTGCACTTCTGGGCTCCTGGGAGGATTTAACACCTGCAGTTTATGCAGAGCTGCCTTGCCCAGCCCAGCTACTTCGAATTACTTATTTGCTAATGGGGGATTGATTAATTTATGCTGTTGGTGGATCAGCCTGGGCTTAACTGCTCTGGCTGGTGTCCAACAAGGTCAGAACAAACCAAAGATAATGCAAATAATAAAAAACAATCAGTTAAAGACACAAGAAAAATATTCAGGTAGTCCTCGACTTACGACCACAATTGGGACTGGAACTTCCGTTGCTAAGCGAGGCGGTTGTGAGTCACACCCGATTTTAGGACCTTTTTGCCACAGTCGTGAAGTGAATCACTGAGGTCGATAAGCAAATCCGGCTTCCCCCATTGACTTTGTTTGCTGGAAGCCAGCTGGGCGGGTTGCAGATGGTGATCGCATGACCCCGGAACACTGCAACTGTCGTAAGTGTGAGCCAGTTGCCAAGTGCTTGAATTTGGAGCATGTGACCGCAGGGACACTGCGACAGTTGTAAATGTGAGGACTGGTCGCAAGTCACTTTTTTCAGCATTGTCACAACTTCAAACGGTCACTAAATGAATTGTTGTAAGTCGAGGACTATCTGTACATGCACAGAGAGATGCTCCTGTGCCCAAAAGTGGGTTGCTGCAGGACAGTGTTCACCATCTTCCTGAAAAGAAGACATGCAAGCAGTGCTGGCTGTGGGTGATGGGGGCTGTAATCCCACACATCAGGATGGCAATGAGCCCAGCAAGGCCGATGCAGGGAGGAAGGTCCCTGCTAAATGCACTAATTGTGGAAAACAAAGGCTGGTTTGGAGGGCGATTGCAGGATTCCAGCACCCTTTTTCTGCCCTCCAGGGAAGGGAGCAAATGCCACCCAGACAAGCTGGCAGAGGTGCGCTTGCCTCGCCGAGCTCATTCACTTGGGTCCCAGGCCCGCCCTAGACCCTTGTCCTGCTCTGAGTCCCAGCCCTGGTTGGGTCCCTGCCCAGAGTGAAGGGCACGCTGGGCATTGCCCACCTCCCTGAGCCAGCTTTCCCTCGCAGCCACTGCGCATCCGAGTCTGCTACCTGCGGGCGAAGAAGCCGGGCCCACAGGGCCTGCTGGGGCAGCCTCCGTGCTTTCTGGGCATCGGCCTCAACCAGGACAAGCACCACTTCTACGGCTTGCTGGCTGGCGAGTACCCGGACCTGGTCAAGGTGAAAAGTCACGGGGGTGGGGCGGAGGAGGAAGTGGGGGTTGCTCTGCGGCTGCACTTTTGTGCCAGGCTGCTCCAGGCAGGGGGCTGCCTCTTGGCCGCCAGATGGGAAATGGGCCACCTGGTCTCTCCCCCGCCCCACCAGCCACGCTCAGGCCGGGGCAGGGGGATCCAGTCCTGGCAGCCAGACAGGGCCATGAGCGTCTCACTCTGGCCTGGCACCAGAGGCTCTCACCCCGCTGTGTCTTTGGCCCTGCCGGGAGGCACCTCAAGTTAAATCCTTGGCTGACCACCTGCATCCCCCCAGGTCTGCTACCACCACGGCTCCCCCACAGACCCCGACAGGCCCAACCAGCAGGGCCGGGCCTCTCCCCCATTGCCTGACCTCCAGCGCCTGCAGGATTTTGTGAGCAAGTACCTGCCGGGCCTCGATCCGGAGCCTGCCGTCCAGGAGTGGTGCTTATACACGGTAAGGCGGGGCAGACTGCGAGGAAGACACCCGTGGCCCCCCTTGTCTTCCACACAAATCTGGGAACCCCACCGAGGCCCCTTTTTTACACCGACACCCACCCACAAGCATGCAGACGCGTGGTGACCTGCTGATGGTCAGTGGACCCCATGCAGCTGGAAGAGGGGACCGCCCCGCTCTCCCACCTCCATTCACACAGCCCGCTTTGCTCAGCCAGCCAGACTGAGCAGCCGCCTCACTCCTTGGGCAAAGCTGGTTACTTTTCACTTTGGTTTGCTGGTTTCTGGGGCCGCAGTTAAAATCAGTTTTTTTTCTGGGGACCAGTAATTGGATTAGATTAGGGAGTTGGTTAAGTGTCTTGGGTGAATCGGCTGGTACCTTAGGAAGGTGCCAGGCCCTCCAGAGACGGGTACATCCTGCTTTCCGGGCCAGCTCAGCCTCTGGTGTAAAGCAGAGAACTGGGGGGTGGGGCAGAGAGAAAGAGCTCCCTTGGCATATTTGAAATACACCCCCCTCCAGGTATTTTTGCTTGGAAAGCTTTTAAAAATGAGAATAGGAAAGGGAAGGAAAACACATAATGAGGTGGCTGTGAAGCTGTCTGATGGAACCTCCTTACAGGTAGTCCTCGCTTAACGACCACAATTGGAACTGGAATTTCAGTCACTAAGCAATGTGGTCGTTAAGCGAATCTGACCCAATTTTATGACCATTTTTGTAGTGGTCATTAAGCAAATCACGCGGTTCCCCATTGATTTTGCTTGCTAGAAGCCAGCTGGGAAGGTCGAAAATGGCGATCATGTGACGGCGGAGACACAGCAATGGTCGTAAATGTGAGGACCAGTTGTAAGTTGGGTTTTTGGTGCCATTGTAAGTCCAAACCATCACTAAATGAATGGTCATTAAGGGAGGACTGTATTCAGGAGGACAAGGGACAAAAAACCACCTTTGCTGCACTGCTTCTGTCTGTCCCAACAGAAGGCCAGGAACATCCAGTCCAGACCAAGTTTTGCCAGGAGCAAAAATGGGCAGTTATTTTAAGGGGAGATGGGTCAAGGAGGACCCTCTTTTTCCTTGGCTCTGGTCTGAAGCAGCCACTTCAGGATAAGTGCTGAGAGAAGATGCTGGCGGAGTTTCCCAGGAGATCCCTTTCACGGTTGCATTTTGGGTTCCGGCAAAAGGCCCCACGACAGCAGAGTCCGCCAAAAGGAAAAGCTGGCAAGCCCTGACCTTGGCTTGAGAGAGCTTTAAATACTATTATTATTCATAGACAACTGACCTTGCGGGAGCTGGAGATAGGAAGGTTAGTGAGAAAGAACTTCAGACGGAGACTGAGCAGAGGTGGAAAAAGTCACGATGGTGCCAAAAAGGGTTGGTGCATTTGGTGGCATCCCAAAAGATCTGGAGGAGCATTTGGGCACAGCAGGAACGGACAGAATCTCGACTCATCCATGACAAAAGGTCGCCTTACTTGGAACGGTCACTACCTAACAGTGGAAAGAAAGCTGAAATTGGGAAAACTCAGCACGCTGGTAAATGCTGGTCCGGCGAAGAACAGGAGGAGAGCGCTGAACCCCCGGGGTGTGGATGAGGGGAGGTGGCACAGATGGAACATTTGAAAGGACGCCCTAAGGTGTCCCCCTTCGTTCCCTGGAGTCTTAGCAGGAGTTGCAACTCACCAGCAACAAAAAACTGGGGGAATCAGATACAGGGAGTCCTCAACTTACAACCACAGTCGGCACTGGAATTTTCATCGTGGTTGTAAGTCGAGTCACCACCCGATTTTATGACCATTTTTACGGCGGTTGTTAAGCAAATCCAGCTTCCCCAATGGGCGTTTCTTGCTGGAAAATGGCAAAAGACTTCCCAAAACGCAGTCACATGACCGCGGGATGCTGCAGCTGGTCATAAATGCAAGCCGGTTGCCAAGTGCCCAAAATGTGATCATGTGACCTTGGTGTGTGTGTGAAGTTTTGCAATGCTCAGAAGTGCTTCACAGGCCATAAAGCACCCATTCCGAGGCCGTCGTAACTTCGGACCCTCGTTAAATGAACAGTTGTAAGTTGAGGACCACCTGTATTGAAAAATGTGGCCAAGAGCAAAGATGTTGAAATTGTGTGGAACTTCCAGTGTGGATAGACAGTGAGCCTGTAATAAGCTAGACTCGAGTGCAGTTACCAGAAAAAAGAAGAAAAGAAAATTGACCTTGTAGGAGCTGGAGATAAAAGGGTTCGTGAGAAAGAACTAGAAAAATTGGGGAAATCTGAAGCCCTTCCAACAGAGATTGAGCCAAGTTGGAAAAGGAAAGTTGTGAGGGTACCGATAACAGCTGGTGCATTTGGTGCTAACTCAAAAAGTCTGGAGAAGCATCTGGTCCCAACAGGAATGGACAGAATCAGGACAAACAGTTGCATTACTTGGAATGGAGCACGTTTTCCGACGGTGTCTTTAGTATCCGAAATCCTTGGGAAGGATCTGGTAGTCCAAAGTACCAACCCCTGTCAGAACTACCTGGTAGGCTGTGTGTAGATCAGTGTTGCTCAACCTTGGCAACTTGAAGACGGGTGGACTTCCACTCCCAGAATTCCCCAGGCAGCATGGCTGGCTGGGGAATTCTGGGAGTGGAAGTCCACCCGTCTTCAAGTTGCCAAGGTTGAGAAACACTGGTGTAGATACTTATACTGTTCCCTTGGGCAAGAATAAGGGGAGAAGGTCCTCCCCATGTATGTGATGGGTTTTTTCCACCCGGTATCCCATGACGTCCCAGGCACCGGAAGCTGACTCGGGCTCCCAAAAAGTCTGAACCTGAATTTCCTCTTACACTTTTTCTCCTGGTTTCTTATCGCCCCTTCAGAACACTCCTGACGGGGACTTCATATTAGATCGGCACCCACATTTTGAAAACATTGTAATTGGAGCCGGGTTTTCAGGTAAACGGGGCCATGGGGCAGGATGGCAGGAGGAGAGGGGAAGGATGCTCTCTAACGAAAAGGGGATCGATCCTTCTGTCGCGGAGGCTTGGAAGGGAGACCACAAGGAAATCCCAGGATTATAGGCAGCTGGAAATTAACAAGGTGCCTAGCAGCAGTGGCCAACCTCTTCCATCCACATCAGTGATTGTGGGAGTGTAATCAGATCACCTGGAGGCCACCTGTATCTTCAACTGGTTTCCTTTATAGGAAGGCGTGTCCATGAGGGAATCCAAAAAGTCAAGATGGTGCCCACCCTATTGAAGCCCTGCCCCCTTTTTACAGGTGTCGCCCAGGCGAAAAGGGGTGGAGTTTCAATTGCACAGGCACTATCTTGACTCTTTTGCCCCCCCTGCAGATGTTCCTGCTGCTTTTCTGATCTGAACTAACTCTAAACATCTCACACACCCTACTTCTTGCTGGTTGATTGATCCCAGGGACACCCTGCAGCAAAGGACTCTCGGCCGTTCACAGTGACAAAAGGACAGACTAAAAGTGCAGGAAAACTTCCACCATCCGAAGGAGGATACGAATAGAATACAACAACATGTAAAGAGACACACAGCCTCTGGGCCTCAGCCCCCCCCCCCACCTACCTCCCGCTAGCAGCTTCTCCCGAGTCGATTGAGCTGCCCAGGCCGATGCCAGCGGAGAATGTGGCCCTGCAGATGCCTTGGCCCGTTATAGGGCAGCGCCAGCCCTTTCGATTGCCCCCCGAGGTCTGCTGGCAACCAGTGCAGGGCGGAGTGCGCTTCCACTGGCGAGCACCGGCCGGCACGTGAACCACTGGGCTTTGAACCGGCTGCAGCTTCAGAGCGGTTGTCAGAGGCAGCCCCCCGGAGGGCGCATTGCAGCGGTCGGAGCAGGCAGTGACAAGGGTCTGAGCAGGCAGGGCTGCAGCTGGCACACTGGTGTAGTTAAGTAAATACGGTTAAAAAGTCCAAAGTCCAAAAGCCAAATAGTGATAAAATGTAGGGGAGGAAGAGGAAGCAGAGGCAAAGGGGGATTGTGTGTCTGTTTTTCCTTTCTGTCTCTTCCACAGGCCATGGCTTCAAGTTTGCACCAGTTGTGGGAAAGATCCTTTGCGAACTGAGTCTGGGGGAGGAGCCTGCTTTTGATCTCACCCCGTTTCGGCTTAGCCGCTTCCAGGCCCCGCTTAAAGCCAGCCTATGAGCTCCACCCGGCATTGCCAAGGAGAGGCCAAACATTCCTTCACGGCAATCCATCCAAACTGGATCCATGGCTTCAGCTCTGCAGTTCCAGGCTGCAAAGATCCTGATGGCTGCAAAGCTTCCTGGTGGTGCCAAGGGAAGGGGTCCCTTAAGGCTGAGGAAGTGAAGAGCCCCCTCCCACAGTGCTGGGCCAGGAGAGGGTCTCCCACGCGGTGTGCTTCCTATTAAAGGGATCTGCTGAACAGGCCTGCTGCTTCACCCTTCCGTCAGCTCTAACCCTGAAAAGAATTAATCATGTCAAAGGAAATGGAGTTTTTTTTTGCAGAGGCAGGAAGAGAAAGAGAAAACTTCAGAGCAGCGTTTCTCCCCCTCAGCCACTTGAAGACGGGTGGACTTCAATTCCCAGAATTCCCCTTGCTGGCTGGGGAATTCTGGGAATTGAAGTCCACCCATCTTCAAGTGGCTGAGGTAGAGAAACGCTGCTCCAGAGACATCTGAAGAAGCTTCCCACAGGGGAGGCTTTTATTACCCTATCATCGGCAGACTTCTGCAGACGTCCAGATGATTTCCTTTTCCCGTTTATCAATTTCCCATGTGCTCACAGACATTTCATTACCCATCTAGGCAACGTCATCAGTGCGGGGGAGTGTGGAGTTTTCTCCCTGTTTATATGCAGTGGCTTGCCCTGCCAGGGTTGGTGGGGGGTGGTGTTCTCCCTGGTAGTTCCTTGACTGGTGCACTGTTTTCTGCTTGGTTGTTTGTCTGTGTCATGTTCCCCGTTTCAATGTTGCTGAACATCGTAAGGGTTCGCATGCCAGAGTGTTGACGCGCGTTCCTGGCTGGGAGGGTGCTGCTGATAAACCTTGTATAGAAAGTTCTGGTTGCCTCAGCCGTGGAGGAATGTGTTTGGGTTATCCCTTTGATGTCAAGGTCTTTCTGCCCGTTGATCAGCAGAGCTCGTTGGGAGCACCTGGGAATGTGGGATTGTAATGAATGAAGGGGGGGGGGTGTTGTTTGAAGCGGGGCTATTTAGTTTGACTTTAGGCGCGCTTTTCTCATTCTCAGCTTTCCTTCTGTCTGCACTCTATTCTAAATAAAATCAGAACCTAAACTTTGATTTGGAGTCTGAGCGTTTTATTCGGGTTCAGGCAATCATCACTTAAAGCTGAGAATCATTTCACGAAAAAACCTCGCTAGTCTCTATCAAGAAATTTTCTTGCGAAAGAAGAAGTTAGCGATGGCAGAATCGAGGAAAGAGTCCACGGGGTTTGGAGAAGCGACCAGACAATTCCTGGAGTCGGCATTTCCGAGCAGGGACCCGAGCCCCCTCCCATCCCACCTCGCACCCCATTCCAGAGAGTCCAGCTCCAGCCCGGAGTTGGGGGACCTGATGGAAGGGGGGGTGACGGAACAGCCTGTGACAACTGGTACCCCTCCCCCAGAGATGATGTGGGATACCATGGGAGACCCCCGGCCGGGGACGTCTCACACCTCATGGAGGCTGCGTTGCCCCCTCACTCCCGAGAGAGAGTCCACCAAAGTGTCGGCGAGCCAGCAACCTGAGGCACCGGGGCTGGAGGACTCCGTCACGCCTGACAGGATTAGAGTCATTGGACCCAAGATCGAGTCTATGGAGTATATGCTACGATCCATTTCGACCGCAGGGGGGGACCTGGTGAGGATTGTTCATAGTCCAGGTGCCGCGATGGGACCCACCATCCCCCCTCCTCCATCGCCCGCACCAAGAGGGAGGGGCCAGCCACAGGACCCTTCCCTGGGTCTCCGGGGTCCCACTCTGGTGTCAGGGACCCCAGCTCGTCCACTGGTTGGGGCTGCACCAGTGGGTGCTGTCATGAGTGAGGATGGCGAGCAGGAAGGGGCTCCCATCCAGGCTGTAAAGCGCATGCGTAGCACTGAGGAATTAGGTGGCCATTCAAAGAGACACAGATCAGGCCCGCCTTAGCCTTTGGGGTTTATCTGTCTGGGTTTTTCCCACGCTTCTTCAGTTTGTTAGGATTCTGTTTATGTAGCAGTAATAAACACTAGAGAACTACTCCTCGTCTCAGCGTGTGTCTCTCTGTTAGGACAGGCGGGGTCGCTAAGGACTTTCCCGTGAAGTTTGATGGCAACCCCACAAATTTGTCATCTTTCCTCACCAACGCGGCAAATTATATGCAGCAATATGGACACTGCTTCACCTCGGAAGGGGCAAAGATCACGGCGGTGGCCACAAAGCTCAAAGGCAGGGCTGCTGACTGGTATGTACAGTTGTCTGAGGCGAAAGCCCCAGCGCTTGGTGCCTTCGACACGTTTTTAGCCGCCTTGAGACGGTACTTTGAGGATCCCCTGGCTAAGGCGAGGGCTAAGGAAGCTCTAAAGGAACTTGTGCAGGGGCAGAAGTTGGTTGCCGATTATGCCCTGGAATTCAAGGTATTGGCAGGTAAAGTTCCTGAATGGTCGGAAGCTACCCTGATAGACAGATTTAAGGACGGGCTCAATCGAGAGGTTTTGAAATGGGCGCTGTGCAGGGACGATCCGGACTCGCTTCCTGATTGGATCTGTCTCGCCGGTAAGGCTGAACATGCCCAGCGTACTTATATGCAAGCCACTAAAGGAGATAAGCCTCACTCCAGTGGAAAGGGCCCCAGACAACCATCTGCCACAGGGTGGGACGATGAGAAACGACGACGCTTTGCCCGTGGGCAATGCATCAAATGTGGCAAACCAGGTCACCGCGCTGCGGACTGTCACAAGACTAAAACTACGGATCGCCCATCTAAACCTCCGCAGAGGACACCTAACTTACCCCCCAGTCAAAAGAAAACTGTCATTTGGGTGGGAATGACAGTTTATCAGCACCACCTGGGAATATGGGATTGTAATGAATGAAGGGGGGGGGGTGTTGTTTGAAGCGGGGCTATTTAGTTTGACTTTAGGCGCGCTTTTCTCATTCTCAGCTTTCCTTCTGTCTGCACTCTATTCTAAATAAAATCAGAACCTAAACTTTGATTTGGAGTCTGAGCGTTTTATTCGGGTTCAGGCAATCATTACAGTCTGCTTGGTTGTTTGTCTGGTGTTAATCCCTGCTAATGTGGGTGTTGAATGGTGTGTAAGCGTCGTTTATCTCTGTGTGTATACTGTATTATACTGTATATAGACTATTATATATTGTGTTATGTGACGTTGCCTGGTCAGGTACTGCAACGCCTGCAGCTGACCACCCAGCTCAGAGAGCACCAAGGACTTCCCAGTGCAGACCTGAGCTGCAGAGGTTCTCTTCTCTTGCAGAAGGGTGCCAAGCAAGCCAGCTGAGCAGGGCACCAGATGGGCATGAGCGGGCAGCGGTGGCGCCCTCAGGAGCCCCCTCCGGCGTTGGGGGAGGGCTGCTGCCTCCTGGCCCTGCTTACGGGTGGCAGGGAGCCTCTGAAGGGCTGCTGCTGAAGCAGGGGCCGCTCTGCTCTGGCCCTGCAGAACTCCTCAGGCTGGATTTCAAATTGTGCGGCACATTCTTTGTCTTCACAAGAGGCGTGAAGCGTGTACGTTTTTAACACCTCTGTGCGCAGCCCAGTCTTCCTGGCTACATCCAATTATTCGTCTTTCATCTCCTCGATGAAGCAGCAGCAACGTTTAAAGGAAATGCACTGCACGGCTGTAAGAAAAACCTTGTGACAAGTTTTTTTTTTAAATTGATAGAATTATTTATTGAGCTAAATCCAGATTGGCCCACAAAAGCAATGCAGAAGGGGAAAATCGAAGGGGTAGAAATCGGTGTGATACACACACACACACCCATACATCTTGCACTCCAGTTTCTAGCCAATGGCTGGAGTGATTGGACTGAACCCAGCAAACTCAGTGGGTCTCTTATCTGCTGTGCAAATGTGGGCACCCCCTTGGCATGCAGTAAGGGAGGCTGCAGGCCTTCAAATCGGGTGTGACGAACGGAGTCCCCGTTATCACTCCAAGAACTTACAGCCACTCGCCAACAGGTGAGGTAAATAAGTCCTTTATTGATACAGATATGCACTCCAATTCAAAGATCAGTCTGAGAAAAAGTGTGGCGCAAAAGCGAAATTAAAACCTTCCTTACAGCCCTTGCCCCTCCCAAAGCCTGCAAACATCTCCATACATCAAACAGCGAAAACCCCCTTTTCTGCTTAACTAACGAACGGTAAAATTCCATTCCATCTCCTGCCAGTTCTTCCCCTCCTTCTCACACTCACACTAACAAGCACCAATAACTTCACACTCCTGACCTTGCAGAGGCTCAGGCCCTCTCCGCCCCCCTGCAAATACCCAGCCCTATTGCTACTAATACACTTACTGCAAATCCCATTTCAAAATCTCTAACCCTTAAAACGTCACATCCTGACATCCTGCCACCCTTAAACAAAATCCCCACCTAACTATTCTCTGCCCCCTTAATCTATGAATACACAGAAATATGCATAAAGATCAGGAAAGAAATAATAGGTTACAGTGACAGGACCCTACATCCAACCTTGGTTGATCTTGAAAAAACTAAGCAGGATCAAAGTGGTTTAGGACTTAGATGGGAGACCACTGGGACATCTCACAGCAATGGCTAGACAACAGCAAAACACATCCAGAAGAAGACAAGGGCAAACCACCTCATCATAGAATCATAGATTCCTTGGGTTGGAAGGGACCTTGAAGGTCTTCTAGTCCAGGGTTCCACAACCATGGCAACTCTAAGCTGTGCGGACTTCGACTCCCAGAATTCCCCAGCCAGCTTTGCTGGCTGGGGAATTCTGGGAGTCGAAGTCCGCACAGCTTAGAGTTGCCAAGGTTGAGAAACCCTGTTCTAGTCCAACTGAGTGCCCAAGGCAGGAATCCTCATACCATCTCAGATAATGGTTGTCCAATTTTTTTCTTGAAAACCTCCATAAAATGTCCCCAGGAAAATGACTTGGCCATGCTAATGGCATCACTAGGTGACCTCTCAAGGGTCCCCCAAGGGCTGCTGGGATGAAGAGGCAAACGAGCCAGTTTATTCCCAGAATAAATGAATGTTTAACAGTAGAAGATGAAAAGCCTGTTCTGCGATGGCTTCATTCCCAGAACTTTAGGCCCAGATGTTTACAAACCCCCACACACACCTGTCCCCATTTTCCTTTTCTTGTTTTCCTGCAACAACATTTAGGGAAGGAGAAATGGTGGAATAATTGCACAACTGGTTGGGGCATGAATTGCCACCTACCTGGAAGCCCCCAAGAGTCTGGATTTCCCCCCTGAAATTCCCTCAGAGTTGGTACTCAACTTTCTGCCTCTCAAGCGTAAGAGTGCAATAAACTTTGGAGAAGTCATTCCACATTCAGCTTCATTAAAGAGAAAGGGAGGGGGAGATGAGGCCTCCACCCACACGGCACACTTCACAGAGTCAAGCCAAATGTTTTAAAGTTAAATGTGCCATTTTATTATCATTAGATAGCTTAGCTTAATCGAGACACATTACCGTCAGGCCAGCTTTATGGCTCCAGGACAGAGCGAGGAAGTGCCTGCCCATGAGCGAGCGCTTGGCCGGAATAACTTGGGTCAGGCGGAGAAGGCGATGTGCACATCTCAGCCCGCCCCACCCGTGGGCGTTCTTTGCACCACGTGCTGAGTTTGCACAAAGGGACAAGGGCAACATCTGAAGAGGTGACTGGTTTGCACACGTTCACACCTTTGGGCCTGCTTCCTTGAACTATCTGGGGAGAAGATGGACCAGAACAACAGTGGGTGCACCACTGGAAGACCTGGAGCACCAGGCTGGGGACAGATCCTCCTGGAGACAATCCATCTGTGGGGCCACTGATTTGATGGCACCTAATCAATCATCAGACCTTCAATGTAAAGCTTGGTGCGTTCGCTCAGGCACCAAAACACCCTCTGGAGATGACAAGGTCCTTTTTTTGCCTCTTGGTCAACACTGGCCTTCATCTGCAGCCAAATTCATCATGACATATGACTTGATCATCCAGCTGGTCAGTCCTGGTCAGTCCTTGATTCTGGTTTCTATAGCAGAGTGAGATATCTGTGAATGGCTGTCATAAAACCACTTAATAATTAAAAATAAAGACAAGATCATGAGAGGGTTAAAATCAAAATGTTATACATGGTGCAGCTGACACATGGGCTCCCTGCTGCCAGGGGATCCCCAGGCCTGATGAAAAAGCAGGTCTTGAGAGCTTTCCGGATGGCCTTAAGGGTTGGGGCCAACCCCACCCTCAGGGGAGATGATGTTCCACAAGGCAGGAGCCATGGCAGAAAAGGCCCATCTCCTGGGTCCCGCCAGATGGGACTCCTTAGCAGGCGGGACCCACAACACGCCTGTCCTGCCAGATCGGATGGGACGGGTAGACTTAACCGGGGAGAGTCGGTCCCTCAGATGACCTGGCCCCATGCCACAAAGGCCTTTACAGGTCATCACCAGCACCTTGAACTGTACCTGGAAGCAGACTGGCAACCAGTGCAGCTCAGGGAGCAGAGGTATGACATGCGTCCTCCTAGGGGCACACATACCTGCCCGTGCCGCTGCATTTTGCACCAGCTGAAGCTTCCGGATACTCTTCAAGGGCAGCCCCATGTACAACGCATTGCAGTAGCCCATTCAGGAGGTGCCCAGGGCACGAGTGAATGGGAGCAGAGCCCCCCCCATCCAGGAATGGGCACAACTGGCGCACAACATGAAGCTGCGCAAAGGCCCTCCTGGCCACAACAGCCACCTGCTCCTTGAGCAGGAGGGAGTCCAGTGAGTCCAGGAGGAGGCCCAGATTTTGCACTGGGTCTGTCTGGGGCAGTGCCACCCCATCCAGCATCAAAGACGGCATAGTCCCGGAACCAGAGGGCCCCAAAACTCAGAGCCAGTCAGTCTTGCCGGGGCTCAGCCGAGGCCTGTTGTTCCCCGCCCAGACCCTCCCAGCCTCCAGGCACCAGCAGCATTATTGGGGAAGGAAGATGTGTGAGAAAGAAACTCAAAATACCAATCGAAGCGAGTATTTGCAGCTCAGGGTTGAACTGTGGAGTCCTTGGTGCTCTCTGAGAGCACCAAGGACTCCAGAAACTCAAAATAGCACCACTTTAATTTTGTTTGCTGCAAGATGGAGTAGAGACAAGCATTAACAGGCTTTCGGGATCCTGTTATTATACCTACCAGAATATGGAACATCCCCGCAAACCCTGCTGCTCCTCTTGTTCCATGACCTGGCCTATTGTGGGCAGCTGACAATGAGGGTCATTGCTGATGGATGTGGTTTACAGCTGTGGGTGGCGGTTCTGTCAGCAAGGAAACTGTCACCCACAACTGTGCTACTGAAGTCACAGCCACCATATGGCTGAATTGTTGAAGAACAACACTCGAGGTGTTGTTCTGTCTCAAGACCAACGTTACAATATTGGTAATTAGATCCATCTAATATGTGAGGCAGGAAGGACTGATGGAGAGGTGCTATGGTTATACACCGATGCGCAGCCTGCAGATCTGCAGATGCCAGCCATCTCTTCCTGCAAGGGGGGGAAGAATCGTCTTAGAAGAAGACACCGCAGAAATGCACCCTCCTCTTTACGAACGGTAAAATACGTAGCAAAAGAGACAGGAACTCGGTTGCTGAGAGCAAGCTCTAATCAACCCTTTTTGCATGAAGGAAACTTCTTGATGGAATACTGGAGATGCCCTAGAAGTGACCATTTAGGGAGGGGAGGGGGTTAGCTGGTAACTGGATTTAGTATCCCTTCAAAATGATGGATAGCACCCCAAATCCATTAATGATAGAAGTCCAAATGCCTTTAAAGGGAGCCAGGGGGTCCCCAAATGGCTACCATGGATGGCCTCAAAGACAAAAAACCCATTAACTTGAGGTTGAGCCTACAGCTCTGCTGTGCCAGCTAGGCAGACTCTGTTCCAAATGCTCAGAGCCGGGAACGTAAAACAGGATGGTTGTCCTGACTGGCACTTGTTGGGCAAAACGTGAGCAGGACCACGGATGGTGCCTGGAGGAGGCCAAAGAGCAGTGTTTCTCAACCTTGGCAACTTGAAGACGGGTGGACTTCAACTCCCAGAATTCCCCTTGCTGGCTGGGGAATTCTGGGAGTTGAAGTCCACCTGTCTTCAAGTTGCCAAGGTTGAGAAACAATGCCAAAGAGGTGCCTTCATTTCCGCACTGCAATAAAAAAAGTTCTGAATCTTCTCCAGGGTGTCGTCATTTCAGAATAATCCGTCCCCCCTAAAGGGAAGGGTCTCTGTTCTGGCCTCCAGTGCCAGTTCAGTGGGTGGAGCTAGGCGCAACACCAAGCAACAGAAGATGCTCTCATCATGTTGGCTGCAGAGCCAGTCGCAGGACAAGCCACCTTTCATTTCTGCTCGGCCAGACAAGCCTTTTTCGTATGAAAAGCCTGGACTGTCTGCCGCCTGTCCTCTGGCAAATGAACTAGGAAGAGGGATATCTTTTCCCCAAAACAAGGATGGCATCTGACCATGTGTGCTGGCTAGTCAGCAATACGGCAGGACAGAGCATCCAGGGGTATCAAAAAATCCACCCAAACTGGTCCAGGTTTCTGCCCTTTTTCTCCACAGAGGCTGAAGGTGGTTGACAGTGAGCGCAACAGGGAGGCCTCCGTTTGCTGTAGATATGGAGGGCCAATTCCACCCCCTCCATTACCCTTTATAGATTCCCACTACAGCAGAAAGTGAATGGCACAGACTGTGGCTTCACCCAGGGGTCTCCCGCTGACTTCAGCAACACTGAAAGCACTCAGATTAGGACTGGTGACATGCAGGAGCCCACGTACGAGATTCTTCATCATCTAAGAAGACAATTCAAATTCAAGGCCAAAAAGGAGTGCCAACCTAGATTTGTTCCCTGCGGGAACGGAGCGCTTCTGAAGGAGAGCTGAGCTCTTGGTCTCCTCAAGGAGAGTGCGTGACATTGCTAAAGGGGACCATTTGGGGGACATAGCAGAAGGTTTGGCAGGAGACCAGGGGGGTATAATAAACTTGGAACCTGCTGCCCTTCAACCACGCTCCCAGCAAACGGCTTGCAAACAAGGATGGTCGCACCGAGCCTCTTCAGTAAACGCCTGGCAGTGCTTGCAAGTGTCTCAGCCTGACCTTCACCGAGGCAAAGGAGGCGCAGATCGTGCCTCCGGGAGGGGCGACGTTTGTTGCCAGGCCACCCTTGCAGAATGGGAGCTGCAAGGTCCCTGCAGTGGGTGGACAAGGTGTTCTGGGGAGCTCTAAAGGCGTTTTGGGGAAGACTTGAGAGACGTTAAGAAAGGGAAAATAGTTTGCATAGAGCCGAGGATACCCAGCTGGAGAAGCAGCGGAGGAACTCCTGGTGGCTGGAAGCAAGCTGAAGGGGTTGGCGGGAGCCGTGCCTTGCCATGGGATGAGTGAGAAGGCAGGCCTCCCCCAAGAGCGACAGGAGCTTCTCTGCCGGTGTGAATTTACTTACCAAAACTCAGTAGGAATTGGGAACTGTAAAAAGCCCTAGGGAAGACTTCATATGTAGCCTCCCAACACAGCAGTGCTGAGCAACAGAGTCTACTGAGTGAGCAGCCATAACAAATAGAATAAAACCATCATCAGCATCATCACCACCATCAGCATCCAGGCTTTAAGCCAGGGTGTCTCCACCAGGGCTCCGTGGCACCCTCAGGTCCCGCGAGAGGTCACCAGGGGTTCCCTGGGGATCATGGTTTATTTTAAAAAATTATTTCAAGTTCGGGCAGCTTCACATTAAAGAGGAAAGTTTCATTCTTCATTTTCAGTTTAAGAACACTGTTAGTGCATACATGCAAGCCTGCCCATGAAACGAATAGAATAATTTTGTAACTGTGGCGTCCTGGGTGCTCTCTGAGCCTTGTAGTTTTCTTGCAAACGTTTCATTGCCAGGCTAGGCAACATCCTCACAGTGGGGAGAGCACCAAGGACTCCACAGTTCAATCCTGAGCTACAAATAAATATTCTCTTTGATTAATTTTGTAACTTCTGGCCTCTATTTGAACCTGAATGTGCAGGGGTTCCTTCCCTGAGGCCTGAAAAATATTTCAAGGGTTCCTCCAGGGTCAAAAGGCTGAAAAAGCCTGCTTTAAGGCAAATTTATTTATTTATTACAAGCCCTTTTGAGGTGACGGACTCGTCCCTGGGGGAGCTGGGGGTGTTGACGACCGACAGGAAGCTCTGGCGTGGGCTGGTCCATGAAGTCACGGAGAGTCGGAAGTGACTGAACGAATAAACAACAACAACAGCTTTGTGAAATTGTTTTATAGTGTATTTTATATTGACATTTTATTATATATTTATTGTTTTATATTGTAAACCACCCAGAGTCCCTACAGTCAGAGGAGATGGGCGGTGACAAATTTGATAGGGCTTGTTGAATGGTCCCTCTGGTCCCTGCAGATGTTGCCCAGAGCCTCCCCCAAGCCCTTGCAAGCAGCCTTGAGATAAAGCTCCTCGGGAACATCGATTTGGCTGCGTCTAGACAGGCTGCGTCTAGATAGTCCGTACTCCAGGAAATAAGGCCAGGCTGCTCACTTGGGGGAATGATATCCAAGGCAAAACTGAAATACTTTGGCCATATAATGAGAAGACAGGACACCCTGGAGAAGATGCTGATGCTGGGGAGAGTGGAGGGCAAAAGGAAGAGGGGCCAACCAAGGGCAAGGTGGACGGATGATACTCTAGAGGTGACGGACTCGTCCCTGGGGGAGCTGGGGGTGTTGATGACCGACAGGAAGCTCTGGCGTGGGCTGGTCCATGAAGTCACGGAGAGTCGGAAGTGACTGAACGAATAAACAACAACAAACAAGCCCTTTTATACTGCCCAGCCTAGGCAGTTCTTCTGAGATTCCTAGTCAGCCCCCAGGATTTCACAAGCTTCAGGAAGCTAGATTTTGCACCTTCTTAGTTTGCTACCAAGCATTATCTAAGGCTGCGTTCCTCGACCTTGGCAAGTTTAAGATATGTGGACTTGAACTCCCAAAGTTTTGGGAGCTGAAGTCCACATATCTTAAACTTGTCACGGTTGAGAAACACCGGTCCAAGGCATAACTGGAGACACACCTGGAGGCATCTGCCCAGCCAAGAGAATTGTGGCCAAGAGACGAGAAAAACAGAATTATCCCAAGTGCGGAGGGAGGGCTTTGCATGCTGGAAGGATCACCGCCTTGAGGGAGGCCCAGTCCCATTTCGCCCTCTCCCCCTCCGAAGGATCTGTAGGCCAAACTGTATCCCAAAATGAAAAATGAAAAGCCGACAATATCCAGGTTCTTGCTGGGAAGGCTGAATGGCAGAAACGGATGTGTCCGCGGCTGGAGAAATGGGGTGGGGATTTGAATCATTTATAGACCTTAATAAATATGCAGATGAGGAGCAGAAAATTGGAGCCCTCGAGCTGTTCTCATTAATTATTGAAAGTTATGATAATGTGGAGGCTGCTCATTTGCATACAGCCATAGCCTGCCGCTCCATGGCACCATGTGAAAGGAGGCAACGCTCACACCTTCGCTGCTCGAAAAGGGCCCTGCGCCTTCTGGGCTGTGGGGGGCACGCTGATGGCAGAGAGACGGGTACAGCTTCCCTCTTCAGCTCAAGCTGCTTTTCCACCAAATGGGGCAACCCAGTGCAACTCCAGACCGTGGATGAAAGAACTAATTACATTCCCTAATGGCGTTCCCAAATCCACCAGCTGCTGCTTCCTTTAATTTTGTACCAGCCCTTGCATTAGGCAGCTCAGGATTGTCCCGAAGTTTTTTGTTTTTTTCAGGTAGGAAGCCAACCAGCACTTTAAAAAGAATATTGGCTAGTTCTGGGGTAATTAATTGGGCAGAATGTATTTATCCTGACCTCAAAACGCTGCATTTTTCCAATTAAGCGCAGCACGAAGGTCTCCAGAGCAGCTGTTGCCTTTCCTCAAAGTCAAAGGGAAATACTTGTTAACTGGGGGAGATGTTAAAAATGTAAGATAAGAGAACAGAACATTAAAAAAAACACGAGTTAAACAGATTTTCTGGCCTCACACCATATGTCTTTCTAAAGAAAATAGAGTCCAGCACACAGATTGGTGTCGGGCAGGCAATGCTCTATCAAGAAAAAGGATTGGCCCAGGCAGGCTGCTGAATGTCGACTCTGGCAGACTCGGGGTGGCGCCTGCCATCTGATCAATGAACCAGGGTGGTGGTTTCATCTGAGCTAGCGAGAGGCCAGTCGGGGTCAACTTAAGTATGGCAAGACCCCTGACTCTCTGAAGTAGTGTTTGGGTCCAGAAGCCCATGGGGCACTGCATGCAAATCAAACCCTCTGTCTTGAAGGGGCTTTCCACACGGGATCTGGCCGTTTCCACAAGCCCACTGGAGAGCCGGGGGGGGGGGCGGCTTCGGCTCCTGCAGAACCGCACTCCCCACACAGCGCCTGCCTCTGCCCCGCACCTCTCTCTGGAAGGCCGTGCCAGAAGAGGCTTTGAGATGGAGGCCTCTTGTCACAAACCTGTTATTCATGCCTCGCTGTTGCTCGGGAGGATTACGCTGTGCGACAAAGCTGGTGGGGGAGCCCACAGCACCAGAGCACTCAAGCCTGGGCCATCTGTTCCAAATAAGCCAGGATTTGTGGCCCTGACTGGCGTTTTCCCACAACGCACACGCCTGAGTCAAAGCCACCCGCAGCAGCTGAAGGTGGGGAGGAGACAACCTGAGATCCTGTGGCATCCTTGGAGTCAGGGGCTACCTTGTTCCTAACCACCCCCACCCCCCCAGAGCCGGGCACCCAGTCCCCGTGCCGTCCTAATCTGATGCGCAGAGGAACCACACTGGCCTGCCAGGCCTCCTTTCAGCCCCGGAAACGGTTCCCGGAACATCCCCAGCTCACTTTTCATTAGCAGAGTAAGGCTGCAAGAGGTCTAGACAGACCTGCTCTTGGGATTCGACAGCCAGAAAAATAATTATTTGCAAATGCCGGAATTAATGCCACATAATGCTTTCAGCAACGTGATCATGGCAGCTCAAACACATTTCTTAAAAAATGTAAAGGGATTTGAATGTTTAGCTTGCATTTTTGGAAGACAAGTCCATTTAATTGAGATTCTAAACTTTTGTACGTGGGTATTGCTGAATGGCGGAGCGGGCGAGAGGTGAAGTGGGGGGGATCAGAGGAGGATCCGGGGCCAATCTCTCATCACCCATGGGAAAGAGGGCACTTTGGGGGTGTTGGGCATTAACTCCTTGGGCTGCTCACAACAGCAGATTCCCACAGCAGCCAGAACACGAAGCCTTTCCTGTGCCACCCTCCCCACATGTTCTGCTTGTGGGGATCAGCTGTTTTCTGCCCTCCAAGGTGGCTCTTGGGTGGGAAAAAAGGGCGTCCTGGGTGAATCCGACTCAGCAGGGGCTGGAGGCCAAAACGCTGAAGGAAGGGGGCACTTGTGATCGTGGCGTCCAAGGCCCAATCCATCAGTCACGGAGTAACTGCCTGAATGGCCCAGGGCATCCGCCAATGCCCTCCAATCAAAGCTGTCTGTGCTGGAAAAGGAACCAGCCAAAAGCCCAGCTCTGAGTGACAGCCCACCTTGGCTGCGCTGCCCAAAGCCATGCGTCAGCTTTCCCAGCAGGTTGGGATCCTGACACGGGGGAGAGGTTTCCTGGACCGGCTGGGGGACAACCGGCCCCAGGATGTAGCTGGAGATGAGCAGGGAGGAGCAGCTGGGCTAGTCCGGACCCTGAGCAGCCCCCCCCATCCAAAAAACTAGTCCTTTAAAGACCACTGCCATGTGTCAGAAAGCAGAATAAGGGCCATCAGGAAAGAGTAAAAATAGTGACTGGGGAGTTGAAAGGGGGCAGTAGACCCCCCACCTTCCTTCAGCCATTATTCCCAGGATGCAAAGGTGGCAGGCCAGGCCAGGTGTCTTTAAAATCACTGTCAGTCGGTGGGATCCATCTTAAAGACGGGCCAGATATTTAACAGCTTAGCACGGGCCAAGGGCACTCACTTCCGGCTTTCTGAAGTGGGGGATCCCTTGCGACGCCAATGTTCCTGTCTCCCCACACCCAGCCGAAGCCAGGAAGTGGCCTGGGCAACTGGGCAAGTTCTCGCCTCCAAAAAACGAAGGGAGGCCATCCAGAACCATCCCAATCCTCGGCCCTCCCCCCCCACAGGGCTGGGAGGCCCTGGGGGTGGGGAGGGATGCCTCACTGACCCTCTTCCAAAGTTGCTTCAGCCAAGGGAAGGCTCAGACTCAGCTGAGTTCAGGGGCTGGATTGTCCCACCAAATGCGCCCGGACGGGATCTTCTACCACCAGCGGCGGGCACCTGCGGCATCCACGCAGCTCAGAATCTTCTTTTACATTCCTCCAAACACACACAGTAGCTCTGCTTTGATTTTCTAGAAACAAACCTTTGAGAGCACCAAACTGAAGCACATTCTAATTATAGTCTGAGGTGAGGGGTGGGTGGGTGGGAGGGAGGGGGGAGAGGAGAGCCTGTTTTGCTATCAGCATTGCATGATGCATGCCCCCCCCTTCTTGTGCAAGCAGACAGGTAACGTTCACTCCAAGAAACGAGGACAGCAACAAGCAGGGGTATTTACCAGCCTTAAATGACATTTATTTTCTTATTTAAAGTCGATAGATTTGGGGGGGGGAAATAAAATAAAACGCACAATTGAAGTAGTGCAAAAGAAGTCTAAATCCAACCCAGACACAGGAGAAGCAAGACTGCGCAGGACACCCTCTCCCCAGCCACCCCCTCCCACAGTCTTAAGCAAGTTTTGAGGGGGCGATTGGGGAGGGGGTCCTGGCCACAGAAGGGAGGTGGGAATTTTGGGAAGAGGGACAACGACCAGGAGGGGGCCTGAAGAGGCTCCTTTGGAAATCTGCCAGAGTCAACGGTGGGCTCAAAGGGTGGGAACGGTTCCGGGCAGCCTGTGAGCAGATCTAGCAGGTGTGGCCCTTCCCGACTCTGGACCTCGTGCGTCACGTGCAAGTGTGCGGGGTGGATGTGCTGCCACAGCAGAATGGGGGAGGTGCTGATTTTGCTCCCAGGTTCCACTCAGGTGGCAACCCTGGGAATCAAGTGCCTGGAAATGGGGGAAGAAACCACGACGTGGGGACGTGCGCAAGTGCTGGGAGATTCGGAGGGCCGAGCAGATGACCCTCCAGGAGGGCAGACCGCTTTACCCCCTTAACTTTTTCTCTCCCCATCCCACCGAAGGGAAAAAGAAGGGGAGGAAAAAAGGGGCAAGAGAGACTGGGCATGTGTGTGCAGAAACACCCCCTTCGGGTTTTACTTTAATTAAAATTAAATTCCAGGAGCAGGGAGGTTGGTCTTTCCAGAGACCAGATGAGGATCGGGATGGACTTAAGTTAGGGGCTCGAGGGAGCTGATCGGAAGGACAGGCGAGGCTCCCCCCACCCACGGCACCCACTGACACCACAGGCGAGCAGCAGCAGCTCCCCTCCTTCGCTGGAGCAGCCCTGCAGTCACCAACCAGGCCATCGGAGGTGAACTGGGCGGGAGCACAAAACCCCTCGGGCACAGACAGGTCTGCCTGACGGCAGCAAAGGCGGGCCAGGCCTCCCCCCACCTTCCAGCCAGCCCCCAGGCTCTCCCTGGCCCCAAAGGATGGCAGTCTTCTAGCACCCCAGCAGGGGGCAGAGGGGTCCCCCCTCCAGCAGTGCACTGGCCAAGGGGCCAACCGGGGGGCCTGCCTGGCACATCCAGGAAAGGGCACGTGGCCTGCCAGCCGGCTCCCACCCGGGTCTAGGCCGTGGCGTCGGCTGGCTTGCTCTCTGAGTCGCTGTCGCTGAGGTAACTCCGGCAGAACTGGGACCTGTGGCTGCTGTCAAAGGCGTCTCGCTCCTCCTCATCCGATCGGTCACAGGCAAACAGTTTCCAGTGGCCGGGGGGGCTGAAGAGGAAGACAGAGAGTTACAAATCTGGCAGGGCCGAGCGGCATTTACGTCGGGGGCTTGGAAGTTTCACGCCGGTCATCCATGCCAACCCTGCCTGGGTGCCCATGACGGCTCCCTTCAAAAATGGGTTCTTTCTGCATTCCATCGCCATGACGTTAGTGCAAGGCCACACGTGGATGTGCACACACCACATGCACACACAAGCACAGAGAGATGTTGACAAAAGGATCCGTTAGTGTCCCCCATCTGCACGTTTCCCCTTCCACCCTCCTCCCAGAAAGCCCCTGGTTATCAAGCTGCAGTGGCCCTTTGTGAAGGACCACAACTGACAACTCCGCAGTCTTGGGAAACCTCCAAGGACCAACATTTAAGGGCTCCCCCCTGGTTCTGCAGCCCAACCCATCCTCTTGCCACGATTTCCCTTTGAAAAGTCCACCCCCTCCCCAGTTTTAGCCTGTGGCTGATTTTTGTTGACCGCTGATTCCCGTGATGTTGGGAACTCTCTCCCAACCCGTAGAAGAATTCTGCAACACTCCTCCCCAGCAAAAACTTCAACTTTTAATCTAAGCAGAGGGGAAAAAAAATCCACATCTGCAGGGAAGGTGTGACTACCCCCCACCCGTTCTTCCCTTTTTGTGGGGGAAGGGGCCGGCCAGAGCCCCGTTTCCAGTGCTGTGCGAGTCGCCACCATTGCGGCCTTTGCTCCCATCGCTGGTGCGAGTGCGGGAGCCCACGCGACCCTTCGAACATTTCCTTTTTGCCATCACAAGATCCTTCACTTGACTGAGTTTCAAAGGCAGCAGATTCTGTGCTTTATTGGCTAACAGGGGACAATAATGTTAATGTTAACCATGCTGGGTGGGGAAAGCAAGTACCGACAGGCTGGTGCTTCAGAAAGGACGCCAATTCAAAACGTAGGTGGCCAGGCCTCGGTTGGGCAGCCTTACCTAGCTGGGTGGGCCCAGCTTGGCAAGGTCATGGGGGAGGCGCTGCCACCTTTGCTCTTCTGACTAAGATATGGTGCCTACAAACTTGGTGGGTTAAGAGACTTGGAGATGCAGATTCCTGTGACACCAAAAACTAAATGCTTTTGCACCGCAGTCAGCCATGGTCAGTGAGCAGAAACCTACTCTCTGCAGGACCTTGTGAGCTTTCCCACTCTGCAACCCTTTGGCTCTTCTGCATTACATAAAGGAGTGGCAGAAGGCCCTGAAGCGACCACCTTAATGTGCCCAGGCTGTACCTTGCCCCCGTCTGGGGGACAGATCACCAGGTGCAACAGACTCGCTTGCAGAAGGAACCGGCTGAATCCGAGGCCGGCCCCTCGACGGCCTTGAGGAGCTTGCAGTGGTGGTCAGGGGGGACACATCTCTGGATGTATTCAGGCGGGGGCTGGACTGCCATGTGCCAGGGGCGCACTGATTTGGACTCCAGCCCTGAGTCTCAAGGGCCCTTTTGACTCAAGGTCCAATGACCGAGAGAACGTAAGTGTGCCTGTAAAATGGAGCAACTGTCTCGCGGGGATACGAGAGAGAAAACGAAAGGTCTGAGTGTGGCAAACATGGCAGCCGAATCTTCCGCCCGCTCTCCGGCAGCCCCACCTGCGCCGTCGATCTTGGCTCGCTTGGGGAGATGGCCGAGCTAGTCGCTTGCTTTCACAAGACCTCGTTATTCATTTCTTCCTACCTCCCAAAGATACTTCCAGGGCATTCAGTGGTGATTTGCTCCCCCTCACAGTTATCAGAGCTAAGCAAATAATCTGTAGCAAATCAGGCATTTGTTGAAAATTTCACCCTTATCTGTTGCGAGCCACGTTCCGAGAAAAAGAAAAGAAGAAACAACCTCACAAACTTGCTCATTACATGAAGCTATTTGCAAAATTCCCTCCCGGCATGCAGGATTTGCTGGTGGGAAGATTTGCTACTGGAACCTTACAATTGATCCCTCCCGTCACCCCAAATGTGTTAAGCTGCTTCCACCGCAGCCTTGCCGGCTGCAATTAGGAGAGCCATAATGCACACACAGCGCAAATTCGAATCTGTATCAACCCAAACGAGTAAGCGGGAATCAACTCCTGATTCTTGCGGAAGCTGAATGGGAGACTCATGCCGCGCGTCCTGGCACGGCTTGGGGGCCTGGCCCGCCAGCTCCCAATTCCTGCCAGATTTAAGGACCGTCCCAGCCTCACCTCTGCAACCCACAAGGGGACCCACAAGAGGGAGAGCCCCCTAGGCCTCCGGACTCATCGCCTGACGCTTCTCCAACAGGCTTTGGTAGCCCTATCTATTAGAGAACTTATGAGTCACCCTTCAGCGTGAGCAGCTAATAACGAAACAAATACGGTCACGTTTGACAATAAAAGAACACCAAACCACAGAAAAAATAAGAGTGTCCTCATTCAGCAAGCCAAGCCAAGCCAAGCCATGGAAAGCAATTAAAACCTGTTACTCCACTCATTCAAAGTGGTTGCAGAATGTGCCAATGAAGCAAGTAAAAGGGGCCCCTCCTGGTGCCAGAGACACGTCAGGCAAGCGCAGGAGGCGACGGAGACACTTCCTGCCAAAATCCGTCTGAGCAGGGAACAGGCCCACAGAAGATCCCTCACTCGCAGCCAGCCGAAGAACTGGCCGCTGCAAGCGACGGGCACCATGGAATCCCCAGCTCAGCCTGGGATAAATACCTGCCCCCGTTGGCAGCAGGTGGGGTTTGCCCACAGTGCCTAAGCTTTTCAGCTCCAGCAAACACCCCAGGAGCGTTGTGAGAATCGGCTTCCGACGCCTCGTTCCCTAGAACGGCCCCCCGGATTAAAAGCAGCCTGCTCCCACGATGCACGCTCTTTGAGGGGCATCCGTGAGACCTCTGTACACAAAGACGTGCAGCGCGAAGAAAGGAGGTGGGTGCACAACGGCCACTCGCACGTTTGTTCTTGCACCCAGGAGAAACGGCATCCAGAGAAGCTGAACGCGGAGACGCTTAGGACGGAAGGAGGGAGCGCAGAACCGATCTGCGGAATGGCGACGCAAGATGTTGTGGGGGTGGCCAACTTGGCAGGGGATGAGCTGTTGCGGGACACGCAGGATCTCTGACAGCAGGGGCAATCTGGAGTGAATCTAGTTGCCAGGGAACACCCGTGTCCCACTTGCGGCTTCCCACAGAGGGTGTCCAGTCGGCTACTCCAGGAATGGAATGCCGGACTGAGCGGGGCCAGTGGGCTGACCCAACACGCTTCTCCTGATGTTCTTCGACACTTAACAGGCAGGACCACGGGCAACCTGCTGTGAAGGGCCATAGCGGAGGGGGACTTGCCCAGGAGAGAGGTGGACAGAGTGGGGCAGGCACACACTCCCTAACCTTTCCCTCTCCCTTTCCTTCCAGCCACGTATTGCTACAGCCCAGCATGCCCAAGCTTCGAGAAGACCCCCCTTCCTCCTTCCTCCCCCTCTCCACTTGTCCAAACCCAATTCCACCCCTCCCGGCTCCATTTCTGTTATGTCAGCTGGAGCGTTAAGTGCATTAAGAAATCTAAAGCACAACATTCTCCCAGCTGCAGGAGGCTGCACCGGCAATTGAACATTTTAAAAAGAAATTGCTTTCAAAGGGGGTGGGGGGAACCCACACAAAAACACACGCACGCACGCGTTCTTGCCTTTCCAGATAGTTCTTCCATTCAAAGCTGTCGGAAACAATTTAGTACACAAATAATTCTGGTGGGGCATGCGGATGGGGGAATCGCACCAACACACGCGTGCACGCGCACACACACACTTGCCTTTGCTGCTGCAGCTTCCCGGCTTCTAACACTTGCTGCAGAGCTCCCTCCTCCCCCCTCTCCCTTGTCACATCTCCGAGGTGGGCAAACAAAGGCTCCCACTGCAGGAGGGAACAGCTGCCAAGCATGGGGGGCCTGGCTCTGGCAAGGCTTTGGGGGTGGCGTGGAGGGCTCTCTTGCCTCCTGGCTCACTGGGGTCTGCATGGTGCAGGAAAAAACGGGGGGGGGGGTGTGGATGGAGAAGTAGGAGTGGGCACAAAGAGGAGAGTCCGGGCTCCGGAGAAGAACAGCAGTTCCTGCCCTGGCGGGGGTCTCAAGGCCAGCTCTTCTTTATGCCAGCAAGGAGCCCCCTGACCCCGGGCAGCTCATGGTGCGGAGAGCATCTGGTTTGGCAGGTCACAGAGAGCCTGACCTTCTTTATCAAGAGCCTTCTCCCTGCTCGGACAAGACTGGGAGACTCCCCTCCGGAACAGCCTCCCCGGCTGCATTTCAACCTAGATACGGGAAGGCGCTGCAAGAATCGGCTGAGCAGTCCTGACCGCCCAGTCAACGGACTGCTTTCTTCCTGGGCCACAGAGGGCTTTCCAGAAGCCAAGAGCAGGATGTTGAAATGAAGCACCTCCCCGCCCCTTTCCTAAAAAAACTGAACATTTTTAAGACTCAAAGCCCCTCATCTCTCAGATACAAGTGGGAGTGCGTGTGTGGGGAGAGGAGTGGTGCGGACCCATTAAGTGTCTAAGGCAGTGTTCCTCAACCTTGGCCACTTTAAGATGGGCGGACTTCAACTCCCAGAATGGCTGGCTGGGGAATTCTGGGAGTTGAAGTCCACCCACCTTAAAGTGGCCAAGGTTGAGGAACACTGGTCTAAGGAGCAAATGCAGCCAATTCTTGAAGGCTTTCAAGAAGACAGCAGCTCCCTGGGATCCTGTTTTCTTCTGGATCCAATCCTGATGGGAAAAGGAAGTGCGTGCCAGGGCCTCTTCACTACCACCCCCCGAAGAGTTTCAGAAGCTGCCGCACTTCCTTGCGGGCTGCAAGGGGACCACCGTCACAAGCCGCGCAAGACGGTTCTGGAGTGTCAGCAGCTCACCTCCACCCCAGAAAAAGAGGACAACCTTGGTCAACAGGGACCCTCGGTGCTGCACGCAGCGGTGGCAGCCATCCCAGCTCAAATGGCGCAGGCGCTGGCACAGAAGGGCTGTCAACTACCCACAAGGACCAGGTTAGTTCCTGGAGACACGCATCCGTGCTTGAGGTCAGTCCACCAAACGCAAGACTCCGAGCTTCCATTTTCGGCCACCATGCAGAAGACCGCTTGGGCATCCTCGTGGTCGGTCCGGTTCCTGGAAGACCTGCCGACCCAGCCCGAAGCCCACCGCCCACCCTTCCCCGCCTCCTCTGCCCGGGTTAGAGGTTAGTCAGGCACACCGTGCTCGCACTCGGCACCCGCCATGCCGCCACCTGCCTTAGTCGCTCTCCGGCCGATACAAGTACTTCATCATCAGGCTGTCCACTCGCTTCTTGTGCCGCTTCTCCTCCTTCTTCAGCTGCTTGCTGGACGTCCCGGCCTCGTGGCCCCCCTCCCCAGGGATGCTGCCGCTCTCCCCGTCTGACCGCTTCGGGCCCTTCTTGATGCTGGAGTTGCTCCGGTAAGAGACGGTGGAGCTGGAAGACGACTCCGAAGAAGAGCCCGGCCGGGACCGCTGCTGACGCTTCTTCTTGGACCTCTTCTTGGACTTCTTGGCGTGCTTTCTGGAGCTCTTCCTCTGCCGCTCGGAAGAGGAGGAGGACGAAGACGAGGAGGAGGAGGAGTCACTGGAGGAACTGCTGCTCCTCTTCCGGCTGCTCCTGCCCTTCGTCTTCCGATGAGGCCGGTAGAAATCCAAGGCCGAGGCGGACCGGCGTAGGCTGCTGGCCGGGTGCTCGGCGGCCTCCAGCAGAGTGGTGCTCCGGGCGCTCTGGACACTCCTGCGGTCCTCTTCCTCCGAGTCAAGGTCCCGGCTGGAGCGCCTGAATTTGACGGGCTTGTAGTTCAACACCTCGTTGATCGCCGCCTCCAGATCCGGGTCCAGGTAACTCCGGTGGCTGACGGGCCGGACGTCGGGTTCGGCCACCCGCCGCTCCTCCAAGGCGGATGTCCGGGGCCGAGGGGGCACCGAGAGGCTGCGGGGGAGGGAGTGTTGGCTGCAGAGGGAGCGGGAGTCGCTGGGGGCCACGCTGGCCGCGTCGTCCAGCTGGGAGCGGCTCAAGGAGAGGCGGGAGCCCGGGCGGCCGTAGGACGGGCTGAGGTCGTCCAAGCGGGAAGTGCTCCGCCGCAAGCTTCCGGGGCTCGAGAGCGCGAAACTGAGAGACGACCGTGTGTCGTCTTCCTGGGCCTCCAGGCCGCCCCAGGAGGCCCCGCTCTGGCTGATCGGGGCAGAGAGAACCGACGCCCGATCAAATTCGGCGGCCGAGGTGGACCAGCGCTTCTCCAGCCCCTTGGGGAGGCGGCTGCTGGCCTCGGAGAGGGCCTGGGAGAGGACCAAGCCCCTCTCGCCGAGCTCCTCCACACCTCCTCCGGGGGGCTTCTTCCAGGAGGCCAGGGAGCCACCCTCGTCCAGGCCACCGGCCACCGAGCTCCGCGTGGCCTTGCGGAAGGAGCGGTCCGGAGAGGCTGGGCGCTCGCTCAAAGCAGAGAACAGGCTCTCCTCATCCCCTTTCCCTCCAATGGAGTCCTTGAGGTTGGCGCGCTTCCGGTAGCTGAGGGAGCTCATGACGGAGGCCGGCCTCTCCTCGCCTTCCTTAACCTCCTTGCCAGCTGGGTCCAGGCTGGGCCTGACAGAGGCAGGAGGGAGGAGGCGGTGACCACGGCGGGGAAGAGAGCAGGAGAGAGAGAGAAACCGTTAACTGGAGGGTGGGCAGGCGCACCCATGGCAGGTAGGTGCCCAAGAAGGCTCCAAGAAATGCTGGGGAGCAGGGAGCCCTCTCAGGAAGGCGCCTTCCCCAGGAGCATCATGCAAATTAAGGCATTATTCTACCCGCCACTACTAGTTTTTTTAAAAATTTTTGTTCTGTTTTGTTTTATTTAAAAAAAACAACAGCCCTCTGCCATCGATTTCAATTTATTTTGTTGTCAGCTACCTGGGAAACGTTGGCAGCATGTCGCAATTGATTCCCCCAGCGGTGGCCAAAAATAAAAGCGGACTGTTATCTTCTGTAGCAAAATGTTTTACATGCGTGTGGAGGAATAAATTAAACCAATTAAGAGGGTGCCTCCGATTTTCCCCCAGAGGGGGTATCTGGGAAGAAGGAGAAAGAAGATGGGGACGGGGGGGGCAGCGCCTGGACCCCCAAAGGGGGCTCAGAGGGAAAGCCAAATCTGTTCCAATGGTGCAGACGCCAGACTGGCACCAGTCCTAGCCACTTCCCCCCAACTCAGCCCGTGGCAGTCCACGGGGCATGTCTTGGCACAGCCCGAGAGGGGGAGGCCCCGTCTCCTGCCCCTTCCCGAAATACCCGGCACTTGTGAGTCGGAGCAGGCAGGCAGCTCAACTCTGCCCGACTCTGCCCGTGCCAACCGCATCAGGCTGCCACGCTCCTCCATGCTGCAGGTTGCCATGGCAACGCAGGTCCTATAAATAGCCTGTCTGGTTGCTGGTCACTCCCAAAGCCGGGGAGGGGGGCGTGGGGGGAGGCAGCGGTGAGAGGCCAACGTCTGGGGGCCCTGGCAGGGACACCTCCTTGGAGGCTCAGCCGGACCCCACGATCAGACCGGGCTGGGGGCCCGAAGGGGGATGAGACGGGCAGGTGGGTGGAGGAGCACGAAACGTGGTGTGCAGGTATTTAAAATAAACAGATCCTTTTCTTTATTTGATTCATCTACACCCTGAACCCAGAAAGATTCCTAAGGACAGGTAAACAGGGTGCAAGTGACCAAAATGTCACCAGATGGTGTTGCCTGATGCTTTTTTTTTAAAAAAAATTATCCCGCCTTTGTAATTTTTATAAATAACTCAAGGTGGGGAACATCCCTCGTACGCCTTCCTCCTCCTCTTTTCCCCACAACAACTGCCCTGCGAGGTGGGCTGGGCTGAGAGGGAGGGGCTGGCCCACGGTCGCCCGGCCGGCTTTCACGCCCAAGGCGGGACTAGAACTCACCGCTGCCCGGTTTCCAGCCTTCACCGCAACAGCCACCTGGCTCTTTTCGGGTTACCAGGGAATGACTGGGCAACCCAGGGTGGGGGCTGCCCAGGGACAGGGAGGGGGTGGCCCTCCTGGGCACCTGGCGCCCTTTCTCAAGGAAGCGGCCTTTTCGGACAACGTGCCCCCAAAGGAAGAGGGAATCGTGGTGGCACGGAGCAGGGCCCAGGGACATCGCGGGGTCGCTGCGGGGGCCCTCCAGCTGCTGCCCCCCCATGCTCCAGGAGGGAGGCTCCCACAGGGGCAGGGCCCAAACCGGGTGGTATGCCCAGAGGGAGCCAGGGAGGAACATCCGCAGCCCTTGCAAACTGACGCGGTGGGGGCTGAGGAGCCTGACAGGTTTAGAACGCGGGTTTGCACGCACGCATGCACGCATGCACGCTCATGGACACACACACACGCACGCACACAGCCGCGCCCTTCTGTGCCTTCCCCCAGCCCCGCAACAATCCAGGACGAAGAACGATCGATCGCTCGGGAGCAGACCCCGCTGTGCCGCAGGGCCAAGGAAGAAGCGCTGTGTCTTCCTGGAAGCCCAGGGGAGCAAGCCTTGCAACGGGATGCAGCAGGAATGTCCAAACAGGGGACGCTGGGCACAGCCACAGCCCATCCAGCAAGCTCTCTGCCATCGATTTCCGGCCAGGGTCTGACCCCGTGACCTTTGGTGGCAAACGCAGCCCGGCTCCCACGGCCACGCCGGATCGGGAGCTGCGTGCCGTCTTCGTACACGGCCCAACAGGACAGAAGCTTCTGCTGTGTGTGAGCAACACGTGCGGCTGGCCCCCTCCCCAACCCACCGGCACCACCAAGTCAGGAGTCCTCCCCCACCCCCCACGCCAGGCCAACCTGCTGCTCTTCAAACTGCCGTCCTCGGAGACCGACTTGGAAGAGCCTTTGTTCTTGGACAGCCACGACTTCACTCCATCCACGCGGTCCTCGAGCTCCGAATCGGCGTCCGAGTCTCCCTCACTGGCGAGAAAAGAGCAGGAGGAGATTCAGGGCCGGGCTCCAGAGGCAGGGGTCTTTGGAAAGCCCGGGTGAGAGAAGGGTTAGTCAGCGTTCGGGAATTCAGCATTCGGAAGCGTCACCCAGTCCCCACCGGTGGAAACAGCCTCCTGAGCTTTGCCCGGCTACTCTCAGACCAAGGAAAAGGCGACAGAGGGACAGACGGATGATGTGGACCTCACAAGCCTTTGGTGTCGCTCTAGGCCAGTGTTTCTCAACCTCAGTCGCTTTAAGATGGGCTGGCTGGGGAATTCTGGGAGTTGAAGTCCACCCATCTTAAAGCGGCTGAGGTTGAGAAACACTGCTCTAGGCTGCTGCTAATCTCCAGCCTTCCTTCCCCAATGGTGGCCATCTTTCAAGAGCGGCTCAAGAGAAGAGGCTCCCGCCTTCCACGTGGGTCAGGGAGAGTCCGAGGCCAGGCAGGAATGACTGCTGCCCCTTCCTGCCACGTCCTGTCTCCCCCACCCAGCCTCTCTGTTGCTGGAGGAGGCGGCTGCTGCTCCTCAAATCTCAACGCTCAGCGAGAAGACCCCTCCAGACCTTCCGGTTAGGCACCCCTGCGGTTGGTTTCCACCCATGGACACCTCACCCTTCTCCTGATTCTCCTACCCTTGAGAAAATGCACACAGCAGAGCGTCTGAAGCTGGCTTCTCAGCCTGGGCTTTGACAGAACAGGAGACCACGAAGTTAGGAAAAGCTGCTCTAGAGACCATTTACCCTCCCTGAGATTGATTGATTGGTTTGGTTTAGCACTGCCTGACTCCAGACAGCTCACGAGTGATATAAAAATACTAGTAACAGTCAACGGATGGCGAATCTGGTTAACACATAAACCATACACCCAACAGGGGCTGCAGCCACCCTACCCTAAAGCCTGGGAGAACAGCCAGGTCGAGGCCTTACAGAACACCCTCAGGGTGGGAACCACATGGATCTCAGGGGGAACCTCATTCCAGGGGGCAGATGAGAGAAAGCCCACTTCCTGGGCCCCAAGAGATGACACGGTTTAAATGAAGGGGCCCAGGGCATGCCAACCTTGGCAGATGCCACAGGAGATAGGAGGTCCCTAAATAACCAGGCCCGATGTCATGTAGGGCTTTATAGGTCAAAACCAGCACCTTGAATCACACCCAGACGCCTACTGGGAGCCAGTACAGCTTGCAGAGTGGGGTGTCATATGGGCATACTGAAGCATGCCCATCACTGTCCACGCCACCAGATTCTTGACCAGCTGAAACTTCAGGGTGGCCTCATAGAGCGTGTTGCAGTAATCAAGCCTTTCTTTCCTTCTTTCCTCCCTTCCTTCCCTCCCTCCCCTTCCCTATCCCTTACTTCATCCATCCATCCATCCATCCATCCATCTTAAACTGCCTTCCTGCCTTCCTTCCTTCCTTCCCCAAATCTCTCTGTCCTGCTCCGCTTCCCCTCCCTTTGGCCTTTAATCACAATCATGCTGCTCTCCCCCCCCCCCCCACATCCTTCTCCTCTCTCAGCTAGGAAGAAAGCCTCTCCCCAGAAGCCGGCCCTGCATAACTCATAAACTGTGGACGGGGATACAGCCCAGCTGCTGCGCGCAGGCAGGAGTGGTGCGGAGAGGGAGGCGAGCTTTGCTTTATGGCCCTCCGCTGCCGCGTGTCAAATTAAGGCAATGGCAAGAAAGAGCTATGCGGCTGTCCCCTGGTAAACTGGAGTTTAGCAGCCACATGGCAGCGCCAGGATTTACGGCCCCGTGCAAGCCAACCTCTGCACTGGGAAGCACGGCCTGATTTATATGCACGCGTAAACGCGGCCCCATCCGGCTTAAAGCCTCTAAATTTACAAGTGGCAGTGTTCATAGCCGTATTGATTGCCCTGAGCGTGGAAGTACCGTTGTGCGCAGGGTGGGGTGGGGGGGAGAGGGAATGTATTCCTCCATGTTGAAAGCCATGTCTGTATAAATCTCTCCTCTAATACCGAGCTGTTTATCGCTTTCATTAGGATTATAGCAATAACAACTGTATCTATAAGTAAATCAGAGTGTTATTTCTTCTCCTACCTCCCCACTGGGGTCTATAACTCTCCTTCCGGCTTCCCGGGACGCTAAGTGGGAAAACTGTGGTGTGCCCCGGGAAACTTGGCTCATTCGCTCCTTGCCTGGCATCATCTAGGAACAGCCAGCCCTTCACTCCAGACTGACGCTTTGTCGGGAGGAACGCGGGACGGACGAGCAGCACCTCCGTCTCCGAGCCTCCCCGTTAAATCCAAAGCCAAAATCCAAAGCCATAAACTCGGCCCGATGCCCGCCTCTTTCTCTCTCCCTGGGATGAGGCAAATGTTGGGAGGCAGCTTGTTATTTTTTGCTGCAAAAAAGCCAAAGAGCCCTATAAACAAACTCCGGGGTCTGCTGTGATTTCAAATTGTTGGAATTAAACCTCACGTCAAAGGCAATTTATGTCCAGGGTTGCATGCCATTAGTTAACCGGGATCCAAATCACTGGGGAATGAACAAATGCAGACTGAACGGTGGGGGACATTAATTGTGTGTGACAACAAGGCTCCAGTTGCCCTATATCACTGCTACAGACGATTACATTTATCATTAGCTGGTAGAGATCCTGCCAGGGTCCGGCCAGCCCCATCTTTGGCTCAGGAAAAGAAAAGAGACTTTGCCATCCAAAGGACTGCAGAATGGAATGTGGGCCTTGAGCACAGCAGCAGGAAAGGCCAGCGGAACAGAGAGGTGGCATCTTGACACGATGGTTAGATTCTGCAAAGCTCCTCAGCCAGTCAGCCAGCCGTGATCCCAGGCTTTCCCCACAGCACCACGCTCCTCAGCTATCCCGGCGATAAGCCCAGGTCACAGTCCCCAGATCCGCTTCACGTACTACACCACAACAAACATGCTGGAAGAGTTGAGCCACAGCTGCGAAGGCTGATGGCCACCCGTGCGACCGGTGTGTCTGCGAACCCTTGGATGCATTCGTGCACCACATTTCAGGAGCAGCCACCAACTTCTGGGAAGGGTTCTCTTCCTGCATGTGCATTCCAAGGAATGCCCATTCTGTTTAGACCAGTGTTTTTCAAACTTGGCCACTTTAAGATGGGTGGACCTCAACTCCCAGAATTCCCCAGCCAGCCTGGCTGAGGAATTCTGGGAGTTGAGGTCCACCCATCTTAAAGTGGCCAAGTTTGAAAAACACTGGTTTAGACCCTTGCTGTGAAGATTACTGCCAAGGCGTTGCGCACCTCAGTTCTAAAAGCAAGATGGCAAATTGCCCTCCAGCTGTCAAAACGATTCATTCTTCTAAGCTATAAACAGATGCACAACCAGAATGGAGGCTAACCAACAGGGGTGTATACAAGGTACGGTCAAAACAGTCAAGATGGCAGCCACAAGGGTGCGATCAAAGCTCTGCCAGGTTTTTTTTACGTTGCACGCATATCCTGAGGACCCCGCTGCCAACCTGTGTAACCCAGAGGACAGGCTGCAAAGCATCCCCTGGCTGGTATCCTGAGCCGGGAATTAACAAGATTCCTCGTTTCATCCCATCCCCAAATGAAACCCCTTATCCTTCCCAAGCAGACACCAAGCCAGGCTCAGAGGGGCTTTCTCACACACGCACGCACACACCCCCTTCCTCCGATCCCACGGTTAGTTCCATATGCAGGGTTATGTTGGGAGAAACTGAGAAAGAGCTAAACACGGGTTAGAGCTTGAACGGCAAGATCCATGCACGTTGAGGCATGCGGCTGCGCAGGGGGGGGGGACCGGCCCCCGTTCCGCCTGTGGCATGCTCAGGGTTAGGCGTAATGCGGTATTACTGGGAGCCCGGGGAAAACAACGCCTGCTCACAGCTTATTCTTGCGCTTCTGGTACTTTGACACCACGTCCTGCAAACTGAGAAATCGGGTCAAGGGAGAGGGGATGGGGCGGGGAGGGAAAAAATGCAAAATAAAATACACGGCAAAGAAACATTTTTCTAAAAAAAAATCCACATAGGAGGAGGAGGAAGGATGGATGTGATGGAGCAAGAGGAGAAGTGGAGAGCGAAGAAGTAGCAGGGTGAGAAATGCCAGGGTCATTTCGGATGGAAAGGAAGTGGACGATGGGGACTAGGTTTTCCAGCTCCTGTGTGTGGCAGAGAGGGACAAATGAGGGGGGCTAGGAGCGCAGAAGGCATCAAATGGGAAAGGGGTTGGCCAAGGGACCCTCGATTTTCAGAGGCAGTTTCTGCCACCTAACTGCACATCCACCATCTTTACAACACCTGTGGCACATCTGGCCAGCCACTGTCCACACAGGATGTTCACCAAGAGAGACCCTGACCCCAGCCTGTGAAGGATTACTTGGCGTGTTTCAAGAACTTAAGGAAAGTGGAGAAGTCTTATCAGTCGGGCCACGGAGGATCCTCTTACTCTCCTGGCCCCAAGTAGCCCCAGCCTTTTTATCTCACTAACGCTTTTTTAACGTGCCACATCGGTGAGATGGGTGGCCCCCTTAATAAATCACAAACCAACCAACCTGTTGATGAGGTCCTCGTTGTCGTCACTGTCCATCTCGTCTTCAATGGCAGCCTGCAGGTCCCCGATCCGCTTGAAGGCCAGCTTCAGATCTGACTGCAAGCTCTGGTTAGCAGCTTCTAAACTCTCCAGGTCCATCTCCTAGAAGGAAGAGCCATATCCAGGGTGACAAAGGGCACCGATACCCTGCAGCACTGCCCTCAGGAACACAGCTGGTCTGCCATGTTCCAGATCACCCAACTGGTCCGCCATGTTCTAGGGCACCCAGGTGTCCATTTTTACCCATGCCTTTCAAGCAAATCTTGTTTGCACTGCACTCTGGAAGGTCCTGCAAAGGAGAGGCAAAGTGGGACAACTGGAAACTTTGCAAGGCTTCTGTGTTGGAAAAGAGAAAGTAGCAAGAAAGCTCCTTGGAATGCACCTCTGACAGGGGTTGCCTTGCAGATACTCCAGTAAAAAATCTCTAGGCCTGCCCCAAACTGAACTTTCTTTCATACATCATTGCATTGCCATTTTGCCTCATTTGCAGAATCCGTTAGGTCCACCCACTTTGTTTTGGTTAAAGATTGTACTGCCAAGAAATCCATCATACCATGGATGATTTATGGTAGAAAGTACAAATTCTGGATGGGGTGGCACTGCCCCAGACAGACCCAGTGTGGAATCTGGGGTCCTCCTGGACTCACGGCTCCTGCTCGAAGAGCAGGTGGCAGTCGTGGCCAGGAGGGCCTTTGCGCAACTTTGTGTTGTGCGCCAGTTACACCCTTTCCTGAATCGAGATGCTCTCTGAACAGTCACTCATGCCCTGGTCATCTCCCACACAGACTACTGCAATGCGCTCTACATCGGGCTGCCCTTGAAGAGGCACATGTGACACCGCTGCTCCACCCGCTGCACTGGGTGCCAGTTTGCTTCCGGGTCCAATTCGAGGTGTTGGTCATCACCTCCAAAGCCCTGCAGGGCATGGGACCAGGCTACCTGAGGGACCATCTCGTCCCCATAACATCGACCCGTCCCACCTGGTCAGGCAGAGAGGGCCTGTTGCGGACCCTGTAGGTAAGGGAATCCCACCTGGCAGGATCCAGGAGGCGGGCCTTCTCTGCAGCGGCCCCCGCCCTCTGGAATATCCTGCCCCCAGAGGTGAGGCAGGCCCCTTCGCTCCCGGCCTTCCGGAAGGATTTGAAGACCTGGTTCTGCCGCCTCGCCTGGGATGGGAAGGGCAACAGCTCTTCCTGGGGGTGGCTGGTGTCATAGGGTCCTCCCTACCGAATGTAATCTTTGCCGCTTGGATTTTATATTTATTTATTTTTATTATGTTGGTTGTTTGCTTTATAATTTATGCGTTGATGGTTTTAAATGGTCAATTTTATTGTAAACCGCCCAGAGTCCCCCTTTTTGGCAGGGAGATGGGCAGTGATAGAAATTTGAATAGTAAATAAATAAGTACATAAATATTTATCTCACTCATTCCTGCCTTTCTGCCTTTCCATCACTTCCCCCCAAATCCACAGTGTGTCAGCACCCCTTTTTCCCCCCTCAGAAATCCGTTCCAGATTTGGCTTGGCCTGTTAGACATTTCCAGGATGCCAGGGAGCCAAAGGCAAAAGATGCTGCTTCTCTGTAGCCCTGGCAATTCTACGGAAGGGGCGCCCCACTGGAATCAGATTGCCCTCCCTCCTGGTTGCTTTGAGGAAGTTATTAAAAACGGAGCTTTTTCAAAGAGGCTTTCTGTAACCTCACCTGCGCCTCCCGTTGTTCTTTTTCTCTCCGACTTTGCTTCTGTTTTTTTTTTACAGTTTGGATTGCATGTTGTTTTAATTGTTGTTTTTATGTGACAGTGTAACCAGCAAGAGTGGCAAGATTGTGGTGGGGCAAAACTCAGATGGATCCATCCATCCATCCATCCCAGATTTTGAAAAGATCCTGATTGCTGAATTCTCTTACCACAGGGTAACAATGGAAAAAGCCACTATTTACAGTAAATTGTTTAATAATAAGATAACAAGAGAGCAACACTTTGGGCATCATCTGCAGAAAGTTCATTGCCTCATGCCCTCGTGTCCCCTTTCAGAATCAGTGTTTTCTTAGAGAAGTTTATTTACTGTATATCTGTGTGCAATTTATCTAGGAAATCCTCACAGACTCCAGCTGGTTTTATATTATTTTATCTTGACAAAAGGAACCGTTTATGTGCAAACTTTGTAGAAACAGAGCTTTCCACGAACGCAGGACATTTTTCCTTCCACTGATGACAGGCGGGAGACACCCCCCCCTTTGGGTGCTCTGCGAAATGACCATGGAGAACACCCGCCTGTGAGGCATTAAAGGGTCCATCTGGAAGCACTCTCTTGCCTTGCACGGCCAACGTCCCACCCTAAAGTTCTGCACAAGCCACTTGTGCGCTTGAGGACGACAGAGAGGGAAGCAGGGGGTTGGCAGACGGGCCTCTGGAGAGCACACCGTGTGTCTGCCAACTGCTTAAGCCAGCGTTCCTCAGCCAGGGCTCCGTGGCAGCCTCAGGTTCCGCGAGAGGTCACGATTTGTTTAAAAAATGATTTCACATTCGGGCCACTTCACATTAAAGAGGTAAGTTTCATTCTTTATTTTCAGTTTAAGAACACTGTTTGTGCATATCCACAGGCCTACCCATGAAACGAACATAATAATTTTGCAACTCTGGACTCTGTTTGAGCCTGAATGTGCAGGGGTTCCCCAAGGCCTGAAAAAATATTTCAAGGGTTCCTCCAGGGTCAAAAGGCTGAGAAAGGCTGGCTTCAACAACCCGTTGGGGTGTATTTATTCCTCTGTCTCAGGTGAAGCTGTTAAAATGAGAAAAGTTTGGGCAGGGGACCAAGAGGGGGTTTTCATACGGCCAAGGTGGAAGTGCTTGGGTACCTGGGGCAGCTGTTTGGCTCTGATCCTTACCCATCATCCTGCCCTTAATCCTGGCTGAACTATTTTGCGCTGGGCTTCACTGGAGGGACTTGGGAGTCCTGCTTTGAAACCAGCGCAGAGGTGGACCTCTGGGAGGGGAAGTTGGGCCTAGAAGGCCAGCATGGCGGGCCTAGAGAAGAAACGCGGCCTCAGAGATGGCACCGGGCCTGGCCGCGTCCCACGAGGGCTGCCCCTTACCAGTTCGTGCTTTTTCCGGCTTGCTTCAGCCTCCTTTTTGGCCAGCTCAGCCATCTCCTCTTTGCCGTCCCGGAGCTGGCGCTGAAGACGCTTGTTCTGCTCCTTCTCCCGGTTCTCGGCGGCTGCGCGCTGGTCGCGCTCCTCCGCCAGCTTCTCCATGTTCTCCTTCAACCGAGTCGCCAAGCTCTGCGGAGGGGTGGGGGGAGGATGAGGGTCAGGGAGGAAGAGACCGGTGCCCAGGAAGATGCCAAACCCACCTCTGGCCAAGCTGTCTGCCTCAGTGCAGCCCGCGTGGCAGTGTTGGGCCTCGAGGGTCCCCGTGGCCTTTCCCCTCACCTGCTCCCTCGCCTTTCTAAGGGCTGATGCCAGTCCCCCAAGCAGGGACCTTGTGGAGAGAAGGCCCAGCGTGCCTGTTGGCTCTCATCCTGCACACAGACCCCGAGGTTCAATCTCCAGATAGGGCCGGGAAAGACCCTGGGGAGCCAGTTGCAGAGGAGCAAAGGGGCAGTGGAAATGGGGGGTGGGGGGAGGCTTCCCTGGTTGATTCCACATTCCTTGGTCTGGCAGCAGCTCATGTTCTTCCCTTTCCGGGTAGCAGCAAGGATGGTTAAATGCACATGCCCCAGAGTGCTTGAACGCCCCTAGCAAGAGCCTGACGCCCCCTCCCCTCCCCTCCCCTCCCTCCCCCACCCAACCTCAGAGCTGGAGAGGATCTCCAGAGCCAATCGGACAGGGGCCGAACCCAGAGCCCCCAAGCAACCTTGGGCATTGACTCGGCCAGCACCCCAACCCCTCCTCACTGCGGAGAGAGGTGATCCCTCTCCATCCCCTGCAAGCCGCGGCAGGTGAAAAAGAGACGGCAGGAAGACGCAGGGCCAGCGCATCCATATTCATCTGCTGTGCATAATGGCAGAAGACAGCAGCAATTACTGAGGCCGGCGCTCTGGAATGAGCGGTGCCCAGTCGTTCTCCGCCAAGAGCTAATGGAACAAACGAACCCAGCCCTATGAATTTACATGAGGGGGGAGGCCTGGCTGGAGGGGAAGGAAGGAAAGAGCAGGGAGGGCAGCTGCTGAGCCGGGCCTGGGAGAGAGGAACTTTCTTCCCCAGGCGTGGGCAGAATAATCAGGGGGGCCTTGGTGAATTGGAAAAATAGATTTAACTTTGTGTGAAGTAATTACAGCATGTAATGTAGGGAGAAAAATAGATTCCATCCTTTCACGGCAGCCGAGAGCTGTTCCCTGCATATTTATCACACTGCCGGTGGGGCGGAAGGGAGGGGAAGGGGAAGCGAGGAATGGCAAGGAAATATTAAGAAGGAGCTCAGAAGCTTCTCCGCTTCCCCAAAGGAAGGACCCGTGGGGACAGCACGGAAAGCCGGGATGCCGTCTGCACCAGGCGGTAGCCGTTCCAGGGCCAGAAAGGAAGGAGTGGGGCTGGGCCGGGGGTTTGGTGGTGGGGAGGGGGGGCCAGAGCTAGAGGGAAACGGAGATGGGGAGGTGGAATATTTTAAAGGCTCCCCTGCTTTGCTTGTCAGGAGCCGAAAAGGGGCCAAACGTTCCTTGCCCTCCCGTCCTTTGGCCCAGAATGGGGTTTTCTTTCGCCCAGGGGCAGCCAACGTTTTTCTGCCAAGGCTGGCATTCCCAGCAGGGCCCAGATGTTGGGGGGCCTCCCTCCCTCCCCCTTTCCCTGCACCAAAAGCCCCCAAAAGCCCTTACCTCGAGGCGCTTCGCTTGGGTCCTCTCAAACTCCAGCCTCGTCTCCAGCTCACGTATCTTGGCCTCCTGTCTGCTCACCAAGGATTTGTCCACCATGGATTGCTCGAGGAATTCCAGCTGGCTCTGGAGGCCTTGCAGCTGGGAAGGGAGAGAACTCACTCAAAGGGCTGCGGGGGGTGCACAAGAAGGCCAACGAAAGAGCAAGAGGGCCTGTACCCCCAGCCCCCAGGTCCCAAGGCATACCTTCTCCTGCAGCTCCTGTTTCTCCTTGTTGGTGTCCTCCAGCTGCGACTGGAGGTCGTTGATCTGACCCAGGTCCCGCGAGGCCTAACGAAGGTGAGGGATGCAAGGTTGACGGGAACCGATCCAACGGGTCAAGGTCCCAAAGCAAAGGGAAGCCCCCACCCCATCTGCCACTGTCCCAACCTCCTTGCCGTTCCTGCCAGGGAACTGGCCAAGGTCCTGCCTGGCAGGCAGTGGTTCTAAAGGGGCAGCAAGGGGGAGGTCGGGCGCTGCCCCAGATATTCCTCTTGGCTGCAAAGTGGGGACAGTAATGTTAGGGGATGCTTTGGCCCCCATTAACTGCTTTGCTTGAGAGCCAGTTTGGTGCAGTGCTGAAGGCCGGAAACCAGGAGGCCACGAGTTCTAGTCCCGCCTTGGGCACAAAGCCAGCTGGGTGACCCTGGGCCAGTCACTCCCTCTCAGCCCTGGGAAGGAGGCAATGGCAAACCACTTCTGAAAAACCTTGCCAAGAAAACTGCAGGGACTTGTCCAGGCGGTCTCTGAGAATCAGACACGACTGAACGGATTAAAAAAAACGCTTTGCTATAAGATGGAGGGAATGTCTTCAAATGAGGTGGGATTCTTTGCCCCTAGCCTCGTTCTTTCGTCCAAGGAGTTGCTACTGACTTGTATCAGATGCAGAGATCTCCCCCTCGTCCCTCCCCACCTCCTGCTCCTCCTCCGGTTCCAGCCAGGAGCTGACGTGGGCTGTTCCCCTCCAGTCTGCAGACAGGGACCCCACTACGCTTGGCTGGAGATGGGGGGCAGGAAATCATGCTCAAGGCAGTTGAAAGGGAGGCAGGCAGGCAGGCCCAGGGCAGGGAAACTTCTACAAACGCAAAGCTCCGAGAAGCACAACGCAGGGACAGAGATGCTACAAGACCACGGTTGCTTTGCGTGGGAACAAAGGCGGAATCAGTGACTAACTAACGAAGGGCGCCTTCAAGCAAGCAGTCACAATTCCCATCCCCCAACCGCCCCCCTCCAGGCAAAAAAAGCGAAAGAGGCAATAAAGGAGCAGGGCCCACCTGAGCAACTGCTGCCTTGTGCTTCTTCATGAGCTCGTTCATGTCCTCCTGATCCTCCTCCAGGCGGCTCTGCACCTCGTTCTTCTCCCTCTGCAAGCGGCTCAGCTGTTCTTCCAGCTGGGAGGGGAGAGTGGAGATTTCAGCCCCCCGGAAGGGCCAAGGCCTCGAACGGGGGCTGACCTCTGGGAACCCTGGATCCCAGCCTGGCTCAGCCTGGAGCAGCCGCCTGGGCGTGCTACGGATGGGAGCCTTCCCAAGAGGCAGAGCCCTTGGACGGAGGAGCCAGGAGCCGAGGGAGGCGAGCGTTCCTCTCCCCTGCAGGGGCTCGAGCAGAGGCAGACAGCCGTCTCTCAGGGCTACTTTAATCTGGACCCCGCTCCCTGGCCCAAAGGACCCCTCCCAACCCCAGGATTCTGGGCAGCTCTCCTCAACCTCCAGATGCTTCTCCAGACGGCAGCAGCCACTTTTCTAAGCCCACCAAGCAAGACAGCTGGCAAGCTGAGGGTGCCCAGTTGGGGAGAGCTAACTCAGAACAGCCTCTGCCAAGCCCGAGGGCAGCAGAGGAGAAAAACGAGGCCTGGTACTGTGCTCCTGAGTTTTGGTTCAATTCTCAAGAACAGAAATTTGGCCCAGGGCCTTGCACTCTAGGGGTGTCTGGGAGGAGGGCAGGTGTCAAAAAAGTCAAGATGGCAGCCACAGCCATTTTACATGCATTGTAAAAAAAAGGACAAGGCTTTGATTACAGGTAGTCCTCGACTTATGACTGTCCCTTTAATGACGGTCCAAAGTTACGACGGCCTGTAAAGCACTTCTGAGCATCGCAAAACGTCACACTCTCCCCCACGGTCACATGGCTGCATTTCGGGCTCTTGGCAAGCAGCTCATATTTACGACTGGTTGCAGCATCCCACGGTCATGTGATCGCATTTTGCAATGTTTTTTGCCACTTTCCAGCAAGAAATGCCCTTTGGACTTAATGGACTGCCATAAAAATGGTCATCACATCGGGTCTGGTCACGCGGTGACTTGACTTATGACTGCAACGACTTACAACGGAAATTCCAGTCCCAATTGTCATCGTAAGTCGAGGACTACCGGTACATGCTTATAATCGCCATCTTGACTTTTTTTACCCCCTCCCTGCAGGTGTCCGACCAGGCTTAGCCGGTCTCCCTGCGCATACAGCAAGGAGGTGATTCTCGTCAGGACTGGGGAAAAGTAACCTCAAGAGCAGTTGTGGCATTTTGGAAGCAGTGGGGCTGGTTGGAAAGCATCCTCTCTCCACTCCACTCCACTCCACAAAATGTCCTTTTCTTCTCCGGGCTGCTCCAGACTCCCAAAACTGGATGTGTAAGCCCGTCAATTAGCCAGAAGCTTTGGTGTCTCCAAGCGAGTTCTCCTTCCCACAAAAGCAGAAAAACTCTGAACAGAGTTACGTCAGAATGCTGCAGCAAATGCCTCCAGCGCAATGAATGGATGGCGGCATTGGCCAGCCGAGGCCAGTGGGCAGGCAAGCCTCGTGAGGGAACGGGTGGGAGCAGGGGACCCTGCCCTCCACCGCCTCGACCTCACAGGGAAATCAAGCCTGGGCAGAGCGTCTGCCTACCGCTCCCTTGGCCTTGGAGAGGTCCTCGATCTGCAGGTGCAGGTCCTCAATCTCCACCTCCATGGATTTCCGAGCTTTGACGGCCGCTGAGCAGGTGAACTCCGACTCCTCCAGCTGCAGAGGGAGACCCCGGGCCCCAGCCCCGTGGGAAAGGCACAGTCAGCAAGCCAGAGCCTCCCACTGCGGCCCAGAGCCCCCCTTCCCATCGCCCACCCTTAAAGGCTCGGGGCACGCCATCTTCTCCCGCACCCCGCTTTCCTTGAGAGTTGGCTGAGAGACACCCCAGGAGGCTTCCCAGGCCCCACCTGGTTCTTCAGCTGCGCGATCTCCCGCTTGCTGGGCGCGCTGTTCTTCAGGTGGTCCAGCATGACCTGGGCATCGGCCAAGAGGGCCTTGGTGCGCTTGAGGTCCTTCCGCAGCCGCTTCTCCGTCTCGAAGTCCCGCTGGTTCACCTGGCGGGAGGCAGGCAGAGGAGGGGAGCGGGGCTAGGAGGCCGGCCGCTGGTCCCCCGTGGCCCCTCCCCAGCCGGCCCCACCCTGCAGGGGTACCTGATCGCTGACGGCAGCCAGCTTGCTCTCCAGTTCCCTCTTCTCTCGCAACACTTTCTGCTTCTCCTCATAGGCCTCCTCCAGCTGCATCTCCAGCTGCTTCAACTGTGGGGCACCCAAAGGACACCAAGGGGGGCTGATCAGGATGTCCCTGGCAGAGGCTCGGCCTACTGGCCCTCTCTGGCCGGGCCCTTCACCGAGTTTCCTGCTGCTCCCCTTTTAGAGTCACACCTCTCAGAGCGCATCCGCATCCCAGGCTACTAGCCCAGCTCCATCTCCATGCCCAGAAGGTCCCCTGCCTTCTTCTGCTGGGGGACCAAGAGGAAGAGGGAGAAGAAAGGCCACATCATCTGTGCTGGGTAGAGTGAGAGGGCAAGACTTGGGCAAGAGCTCAGGAAGGGCACCTAAACCAATGACTTCCAACACGCTTAGAACTGCAGAATGCTGGGGTTGGAAAGTCCCTTGGAGAATGCCATGACCATTGCAGGAATCCACTACCACATGTTCAAGAGACAGCAGCCCAGCCTCTGTGGAAACACCTCCAGAGAAGGAGAGCCCCCCACCTCCTGTAAAGCTCTGCTCCACTGCTGGACAGCTCTTAGCACTAACCATCTTTGGTTGGACGTCAAGAAGCTGTTCTTCTAAATGTCCAGCCAAAATCTGCTTGCTTCTAATTCAAGCCTCTTGTTCTTCTGCAACAGCTCTGAACAACTTCTTCCAGTTTAGGTTTGTTTTTTAAGGGCGGGGGGAACCTGGGGTCCAGGGCAAACTCATCACGCTTCAGAAAAGGGGAGGGAAGTTTTCCCTGCTGCTTCCCCAGGAACCAGGGCTGTGATGAACAGCCAGTGCTGCAAACTCCAGAGGCTTTACCAGGAGCCAGCCAGGATAACCGTTCATGCAGATGCTTGCAGGTTTATGCCAGGCAGGGCAGTGTCCCTTGTGGGCAGAGGGGAAGCTCAACTGGGAAAGAGCAGCAGGTTGTGCTGGTCAGGTCTGGGCAGGGTTCAGATGGATTGAGGGTCTCGGCTCCCAACAGGCTTCCAGGTGCAATTAAAAATGCAGATTTGGGTCTACAAAGTCCTGTGAGGCTTGGCACCAAGGTGTCTCCCAGACTGTCTTCTTCATCTAGAATTGACCCATCCCGTTGGGTCAACTGGGAGAAATTGTTGGTTGTCTTGCACTCTCTTGATATCCAAAAGGTTGCAAAAAGGAGGTGATACTTTTCTGGAATGGCAGCAACCCTGGGGAAGAGGGATTCTATAGCCCCCTCAGCAGAAGCCATATGGGTTTTATTTAGTGTGCCCTGATACAAGCACAGTGCAGGTAAACCAAAATTATATGCAACAAAAGGTTTCTAGAAAGCTGTTAAGACAGAACTGTTCCAGAGGGTCTTTGGGGGCTGACGACCATCTTGACTAGTGCTTGCTGTTTGAATTTTTGATAGGAATTTTATTGTGGTTAGGCTTTGCGTTTGTTCTGATTTATTACGGACTATTTCACGGTGGATATTTTAATACTTGATGTTGGGTTATTATGGCAGTTACCACTGAATGTTTATTGTCAAGTGGATTGTTTCTATGACTCATGCTTTTTTCAGATTGCAAGCTGCCCTGAACACTGGATTCAGCGGCATATAAATGTAATGAATAAAATAAATAAGCAAAAATAAATTTACGAATGCCAAGTAGGCAAACATTTGTCAGTTCAAATTAGCATAGCCAGCATATGCAGGAGAAGAATGCATTCTGCCTTTTCCACTAATGCTTCACCAGTTCCAGAGCAGGATTCTTGCAAGGAAAACAAGTTCCTGGGCTAAATTTGGATGTGCTGTGTGTTTTGACACATCCTATTCAAGGCACCCCACTTTCCTCCGTTTCAGCTTTCCTTAGCTTTTGACTAGGGCGGGCCACTGCCCCAGGCTCTGCTTTACTTTTCCAGTACCCAAGTCCAAGCACAAAGGAAGGAAGGGAAAGAAATGCAGGCAGGAAGTCGCAACCTGGAGACTATTAATCCCTTTATTACATTCAGCTGAAATGAACGACCAATGTGGATAAGAAATAAAGACATTATTCTCAGGCTGTCAACTGATTAGAGAACTTTTTAATTAGATAATCATATGTATATCAACCAATTAATTAATCTATCAAACTTAAAACAAATTTGCCTTTTAGAACTACCAGAGGAAAGGAACAAACGCTTCCAGTCCAACGAACAGAAGCTGCCATCGTTTTGAAAATGCCCTTCCGCCACCAAACCAGCGTTTAGAATAAAACAGGTGTGCCCTGGGCTCGTCAGGACCAGCCAATTAAAAAGGCACCTCTCGCCCCCTTCCCCAAAATGCCTGGTAAACTCTTATTTCTTGAGGGACACTCCTGGGTGCCTTTCTGTCACCAAAGCACCTTCATATTGGACACACTGGGACCCCCTTTGCAATACAGATGTGGATTGCACTGCACCATTTCTATCTGCTGCTGCTGTTTCATTCAGGCCCTGATCCAGTACCTTAGACCAGCGTTTCTCAACCTTGGCAGCTTGAAGATGGGTGGACTTCAACTCCCAGAATTCCCCAGCCAGCATAGAGTCCACCCATCTTCAAGCTGCCAAGGTTGAGAAACGCTGCCTTAGAGGCTTGATACAGGCTCCCTCCTGATCTGCAGGAAGGATGGCTTTGGTGTAATTTAGGCAAGTTTTCCCACCCAACCAGGATGAGTTGAAGGTTGTCTGCCACTGACTCATCCCTAATGGTGAAATTCCAAGCCTGTTATTCAGCAATGCTGCAGAATGGGCAGGAAAGTAGGATGCATTGAGGCCAGGACGGAGCCGTGAGCCAGGAAGTCCCCAAAGATTTCCTCTGGACATACCATATTCAGTTCTGCACCCAACCTAGTTCCACTGGCTACCCATGGTCATTAAGCGAATCACATGGTCGTTAAGTGAATCTGGCTTCCCCTATTGACTTTGCTTGCCAGAAGCTGGCTGGGAAGGCTGCGAATGGTGATCACGTGACCCCGGACGCTGCAACCGTCGTAAATATATGCCGGTTGCCAGGTGCCTGAATTTTGATCATACGATTGTGGGGAAGCCGCGACGGTCCTAAGTGCGAGGACCAGTCGTAAGTCACTTTTTTCAGTGCCAACTTCAAAACGGTTGCTAAATGAATGGTTGTAAGTCAAGGACTCCCTATAGCTCTGAAGTATCGTTTTTCCACTTCGTAAAACTACTCTAAATGCAGGGAGGGGATATCTGAGGTTGGGTGAATGAAGCAAGAAAGTACAACCAGGAAGAACTCAATAGGGGAAAGGTGCCCCACCTCTCTGCCCTTCCTGCTGGCACTGCCCATGCCCCAGCCCCGCTCCCATCCTGCAAACTGGAAATCAGAAGCAGGTCTCCTGGAACTCTCCACCTTCCCCGCTCAGCAGGACAAACGCAGTGGGACCCTGGAGGGGCTGCCCACCTGCAAATGCCAAGGGCCACGACAGGGATGGGCAAGAGGAGCCTCTCCCCAAAGCCTGGCAGCCTGGCACGGGTCTGGCTCGGAGGCGCTGGCTTCCAGGGGTACCCACCGCTCCTGGCCAGGGGCCGCGCTCACCTTCTTCTGGCAGGACTGCCGGATCTCCTCCACCTCCTCGTCGCGGCTCTCCACCTCCTTGGTGTGCGTCTGCCGCAGCCTCTCCATCTCCATCTCCAGCCGCAGTTTGGCCTGACGGGAAAGAGCTGGTGAGGCGCTCACTTCCTCCAGGGGAGCAGCAAGACCCCCGTGCTGGGAAAGGCGGATCGGAGGGCCCAGGACGGGAACGGGACCAGGCGTGGCCTTCGCCCCCTGCCCTCTTCCCCAGCGCCCCTCTGCTGCCGGCCGGCAAAGCCTCCAATCTGGGGCAACGCTCAGCCTCCCGTGAAACACCCAACACCTGGGTGCTGAGGGGGGAGTCCCCACGTTCCACCTTCCTCTCCCTCTCTCTCTCCCTGGAGGAAAGAGAGGACAGAAAGGGAAGTGAAAATGAGGAGGCCCTTAAGAAGCCCGTTTCAATCAAAGGTTTTGCCAACTTCCCATCACTTCAGAGCCACAAAACAGGCCTCCGATCCCCTCCTCTTTTCTTTCACCAGGATCCCCGTCTTTAGCTTTGGGTCCTCAAGACAACGGGGGGCCTGGGGACACAGGGCCCCCCAAAGCTCAGCCTATCCCTGCTGCTGAAGCGAGGCAGAAAGGCAGGGGAGGAACGTATCAGCTGTGGCCACTGAACCCGCAAGCACGCGGGGAGGGGAGAAAGCCAGCGCCCTCTGGGCAGAAAGATGGAGCCTTATTGAGCATAATCCCAGCAACAAACAGCGCAACCCTCCAGAGCACACACTTGTCTCAAGAAAGCTGGGAGGACGGGCCTTCCCTTGGCTCCCCTTCTCCAGAACAGCAATTTGATTAAGCCTACAGACACATGTGTAACCCAACCACTCAAGGCCTCTCTGCTGGTCCCAGAAGCCCCTCCGGCACGCTCCTCTTAAACACCCAGCTGAAATCTACAGCCCAGCCCCGCCCGCCCGCCCACCCCTTTATCTAAGAGCAGGCGAGCTCAATCCGGTTTGCTTCGCCAGCTCCTGCCGGCTCCTACCCCACCCCTTCCTGCTGGGATGGGCAATATTTAGAACAAGCTGCCACTGCGCAGCCAGTCTGGCGGGGCGACAAGGTGCCGTGGGGCCGCTCGGGGGCTCGTCGGGGCCAGGAAGCCCGCCGCCGGATCCGCGGCTCGGAACGAGAGTTACTCACACGCCTTGCCGCCACTGCTTCTAGGGCCTGCATGGCTGGGACCGTCAGACGGTGCCTGCCGGCCCCACGGGGGCTGCCTCATCTCCTCCCTGGGACTCGAACTGCCAAGCCGGCAGCGTCTTCTCAGGGGCAGAAGCAGAGCAGCAGCACAAGCCGAGGAGAGGGGAGGACGGGGTCTGCCCCCGTGAAGCCGGCACACCCTGAAAACCGGCACAGCCAGAGCCGCGGCAGGGAGGGACCGCGCCCCGCCTGGCTCACCTGCTCCAGCATCTGGATGGTGCCCGCCTGTTCATCCAGCTCCTCCTCCTGGTCTTTGGCCCTGGCTTCCAGGTCCCGAAGCTGCTTCCGGACCTTGGCGAGAGAGGCCTCGTCTTTGGACTCCTGGCAAGACAGGTCCTGCAGCTCTGCTTCCAGGGCCTGCACCTTCTGCGCGGAGGCCGCGATCTGGCCGTCCCTCTCCTGGGGGGGGAGGGGAGCATTGGCAAAGGTCAAGTGGGAGCAAACTGCCCCCACCCACCCTCTGCAGCAGCTCCTGAGAGTGTGGGCAGTTTAGGGGGCTGAGGGCCCCAGAAGCCACCGAGCGAAGGGGGACCCCGAACGCAGGGTGCAACGGGCCGGGACCACCCACCTCGAGCTGCTGCTTGAGGCTGAACACCTCGGCAATGAGCATGTCCTTCTCTCGCCCCAGCTTTTCCCGGCCCGACTTCTCACGCTGGGCCTCCTCGTGCGCTTGGGAAAGCTCGCTGTCAAACCTATCCGAGGCACAGAAGGGTCAGACAGACAGACAGACAGACAGACAGACTCCAAGAGGCAATTACGTGGCCTCGGGGGAAGCAGCGTCCGCTCCCAGCCCCACTCCATCGGCCGAATATTTGCCTGCCGACGGGCTGCTGTGTGGGACTCTAAAGCAAACCACAAATTTAATAAATCTCCAATCCAATCCATTTCGAAACAGCAAAGTGCTTGAACAAATGCGGCCACAGCTGCTGCCAGAGTTAGTTCTAAACTCACGGGCGCAAGCGGGCAGCAGCGTAAACAAAGCGCCTTCCTCAACCGGAATGGCACCACCTCAAAATTTGGGGGAGCGCACATCAGATAAATTCAGCAACGTTAACCGGGGAAGGGGGGGGTCCTTGGCTCCCAACGATGCCCCCAGGAATGACACCAGCTGTGCCCCAATCCCCAAAAGTCGCCTTTGGTTCCCGCGGTCTCCCCAGGCCCTGCTCACCCGTATTCAACCGTATCACAGCAACTGAAGGTGCCAGCATTTTGCTTTTATCACCACCTTTTTTTTTTTTTAGTTTCCCGTAAAATGGAATTCGGTGCTTACTATCAAACTGATTCCACAGTGCAATGGAGGTAGCAAAAACCATGACTTGACTTCCCATCTATATTTTAATCAAGCTCCATTTGGACGGGAGGGAAAGGCCCCCGGATGGTCTTGCCCGGAAGCTGTCGCTGAACAAAATGAACCTCCTTGAAACGCCCCCCCACTTCATTTGCCTCTTGAAAATTCTGCTGCCACCCGCCAGCCAGCCTGGTCCCCTGCCAAGAGCCCCCCCCCACCAAGCCTGCTCTCGGCTGGGGGCCTCCCTACACTCCACTGTTTACAAGCCTTTAATTTCCACCAGAAGAGCACAAACCAGGAGCAAATTGCAGAGAATCCTCCTGGCGCCTTTCCTGAATTGCTAATTGAGAAATCTTGCCAGTTAGGGGGGGGGTTGGGGAGGGAGCAAGGCGCGAAGGAGGCGAGGGCGGGGACCAGGCCCTGCCCGGCTGGGGTGTGGGCACGGGCTTGTGACGAGGGAAGGGCAAGGAGGGGCACGGAGTGAAGTGGGGTTGGGGGGAAGGACCACAGCTACGATTCGCTCGCGGCCGCTGGCCTGGCTTTGGAGTGGGCCGCAGCCAACACCCATCTCTCACAGTCCCGGCGGGGGAGGGGGGCCGGCGGGCAGCCCCCCCTCACACGTCAAGCCTCCTTCCTTTTCCTCCAGCCGTGAGGAAGCAGGACTTCTCCCCAGAAGGACAGCTAACTCGGGGCAGCATAAATGTGCTTCAGCTGGCAGCCTATCTTCCGGTCCTATTGTTTGACCTGTGGAACTCCTTGACACAAACGGCAGCCAGTAGCACAGCTGACTTTAAATGGATTAGGCATCCCCACGGCCCAATGGAACCTCCATATGCAGAGATACTCTACCCTAGAGAATTCCAGCCGTGAGCGGATAAAGCATGCTTTCTCCCTCTGTGAGCCCTGTGGACTCGGCTGAAGTTCATAAAGTTCACACTGTTGTGGGGGGAGGAAGGGGGCCTTAAACAGCGGGGGGGGGGGGACCTTGCCCTGTCCTGCCCGGGGGGGCAGGAGGCGGGGAGAAAGCAGCCAGACCAATTTCCAGCCTGGCTCTGCAGCCAACAGCAGCATCGTTTGCCCGCTGATGTAGTGACGCGTGTTAAACGTCCAGGCAACTGATCCCCACGCTTCTTTGCACCTGGTAATAAACAGCGGCGTTAAAGCTGGCTCTGCTCGTTGGAAATTGAAATTAATTAGGCTGATTCTCTCGCTCACTGGGGTTTTTTCCCCCCGCTCCCCCCTTTTGCGGTGTGATCATTACTGTAATGAGATGACAGTGTCTTGGCTGGTTAAATGGCTTTTTCCTTTTTTTTTTAAAGGGAGCAAGGTCTTTCAAAGGAAGGAGACCCAGGAAGGCAAGGGCAAAGGGGACAGAGACCCTGCCCAGGGGTCTCTCCCAAGACATCTGCACCCTTCCCTGTCTGCTCACTGTTGGGTGGGCCACCTCAACCTGAGACAAAGGTGGCCAAGGTGATGCTTTGGGGGCCGAGCCCAACCCTTAAAGCAGAGCAGCCAAGGAGATGCAGGCCCAGGACTCCAGCACCAGCGTCCCCCTCGCACCGCAGGGTGGGAATCCACCTTGGATCCCAAACGTGAATGAGTCCACATTATCGAAGCACAGGGATTGTCCTCCCTTAACCTGCTCTGCCCACCCCCCAAATAAGCCCCCTTGGGGCTTTGCGTGATGGCCTTTCAGCGTCACATGCTAACAGTGGCTGGGTTTCCTACAACGAACTCCCTGGCCCCATTTCGGCCGAGACTAGCAGGGGTGTCTGCAGGGAGTTTTAGCTATTTGAAAGATTTTTATGGCCATCCATTCTGGAGCACAACTCGGGGCAGCTCACCACAACAGAACACCACTTCAGTCATCCTCTTGGGATGCCCCCCCCATCATCCCACGCTCTCACTCAGCGCCTGGGGGGACAACCAGGTCTTTATGGCCTTCCAGAAGTCTAGGGGGGGGGGCAGCAGATCGTAGGGGGAAGAGTAAAAAAAGTCAAAACGGCCACTGCAGGCGAGCAATCAAAGCACCACCCTTTTTTATGTGCATTGCCCCACCGTCTTGCCTTTTTGGCCCCCTTCCCTGCAGACTACTATGTTGCACAACCCTAACCTGCTTGGAAAGGCTGCCCAACCACAGGACTCTCGTGGCCAGAAGCTGGGCCAGGCCCACAGAGGCCCCAGAACCACAAAGACTAGAAGAAGTGGGGCAAAGTTTCAAAATAGCGCCACAATGGCTGTGGTCATTATAAGCTCATTATTAACTTAACCATGGTTTAGTTAACCCAATGTTCCGCCCCTGTGTGACTGTGGAATGACCCCCTGGACCAATGGGCTGTGTTGTACAACCTGGCAGGCAAAGACATGGTTGGCTGGCTGGTGGCACAGCCCATGAGTACCAGCCAAGGCTGTGTTTGGGTTAGAGGGAGGCCTGTGAATTGCACTGGAAGGCAGCACCCAAGCCTAACTGATCCAGCTTGAACCCAAGGAACCAGGAACAAATCTGAGCCCAACTCCCTGGCACTTTGCAAAGACTGGCACGACCAGCGATTAAGCAACTGAGAGGCAGCTTTACTGCCGCTCTGGAGCCCTTAATTAGGAAACACCACAACGCAGTAAATAAACGAATAAAAACCAGCAGGCTGATTCATAAAAATACATTAAGAGGCCTACTGTCAAGACAGGCCATTCAGGACACGAAGGTGGGGGCAGGTGATCCTAAACATTCCCTTCCATCTGCTCCTCCATCATGAGTTTCAGCTGCAGGATTAAGCTGGGGAGGTGAAAGTGTAATTTCCCATTTGGCCCTGAGGCTCAGTCTGACCCACCTCACAAAGCTCTTGGGGGTCACACTGGGCGGGGGTCGGGTACTAATACTGGGTATGCTACGCTGAGCACAACACACCATCGGATTAAGGGGTCACACGTTCTGTTTCGGACTTCTTGTCCCAAACGCTATCTGCAATCATCCCACAATCTCCAACCAGCCAGCGGGCCGTAGTCTTCCACATCTGGAAGGCAGAAATCAATGGACATCCAGGGAGCCAACTGGGCCAGTGCTGGTGTTCCAGGCCCTTCGCGCATCAACCGGAGAAGCTGCCTCCCTCTGAAGTCAGACCCGCTCTCTGCCAAGCCTGCCTCGGGCTTGCGTTCCCTGCCTGGCCCGCTTACCCCTCCAAATGGGGGGTGGGGGCCAAGGATGTTCTGAAGGTATGATGCCACCTGGAATCCCACCTTGGCACGTGCTGACAATCCTCCCCCCACCAGGAAATATCTGCCACCAGAGACACGTTTGTTAGTATTCAGACCGTCTCCTTTTTCTGATTTAATTTGCAGGGAAGAGTCGGAGGCACGGGCTTTAAGGGGCACAACCTGCATTTCTCCCCTCCTCCGGCGTCAAACAATGCTCAGGCTGGGTTACCCTTCCGGCCTTCCGCCTTGAGATCTAATCTGGCGTCGTTTTTGCAGGGAATAGCTGAGGGGGGCCTCAGAAGCTATGACCGATCACACACCTGTGCCCGTGCTGCTCACCTCAACAGGAAGCAGGGGACGAAGGTACGTGGGCTCTGCTGATTGAGCCACGGGGTGAGCTGTAGCCTGAAGCTCAAGGTTGCCCAAAGAATGCCAGGCTGCCATCTGAGCTGCCAGGCTGCATCTGGCCCCACCCTGCTTAGTGCCTGGAGAACTTCAGAGCTTGTCAAGAGCCAAAGCGCAGGTGCTTCTCCTTTTCCAGAGAAGCAGCCGGGTTGGTTCTCCTCTCCCCACCCTGCATCCAGAGCGCCCCCCCGCCTCCTCACCGGCGCTGCTTCTTCTCCAGCTCATGATTACGGCCCTGCTGCCCTTCCAGGTGCAGCTTGGTGTCCTGTAGCTCCGCCGTCAAGCGCTGGCACTTCTTCTTCAGGGTCTGCAGGGCCCGCTGGCCCTCCTCGCTGTCTGCCTGTAGGTCGGTCAGCTGCCAAGGAAGAGCCGGGGGGCGTCAGGCACCAGCCCTGCCCTCACGCCCAGCCGCAGGGCAAGGGGCACTTCCAGCAAGCAGCAATCCTGGCCAAAGGCTCAAAGCACCACCAAAATGCCAGAACAGGTTTCCCATCCTTGGCCACTTTAAGATGGGTGGACTTCAACTCCCAGAATTCCCCAGCCAGCTGGCTGGGGAATTCTGGGAGTTGAAGTCCACCCATCTTAAAGTGGCCAAGGATGGGAAACACTGTGCCAGAAGATGGTCCATCAAAACGAAGGGCCAGCCATTGCCCTTCCTCCTGGAGCGCCCAGCCCTTGCTGGGAGCCACGGCTCGGGAAGACTCTGCCCCCCCACGCTCGACTGGAGCCCTGGGTAGGAGCATACCAAGGGCCCAGGAGGAGAACCGCCAGGCGGGTGCCCATGGGCACCACAGGGAGACCCTTACCCGCCTCTCCAGCTGCCGCTTGCTCTGCTGCTCCACCTCCAGCTTGTCCTCGTACTCCTGCTGCAAACGCTTTTTGGTGAAATCGATCTCCCGGGCTGCCCGCTCGTATTTCAGGCGCCACTCCCCGCCTGCGGGCAGGAGGAAGCCAGTGGTCAGAGTGCCTTGGTGTCTAGAGACTCCCCGCACCAAGCAAGCCCCTGTCCTGTTCTACCCGTGGAGGGGGACGGCGGACTGGTCAGCTTCTGAAGCCCCACCGTCACGCTCTCTAACCGGCCTCGCCAGGCCAAGAGGGGCAGGCGTGTGACTCTAGAGACCCTTTCCCAAAACTGACCCTGGGTCCAACACTACCAGGGTTGGAGGGCGAGGCTGGGGGGAGGGCGAGGAGGGAGCTGGCAGTGCAAGAGGGGAGCAGCGAGCGCACCTGTGTCGTCATCGTCCACCTCGCCGTTGAGCTCCGCAGCGCGGATCAGACGGGCCTCCATCACTTCCATCTCCATAGAGTCCATCTGCTTCTTGAGCGCATCGTATTTGGCCTGTTGGGGTAGGCGGGAGAGGGTCAGCAGGAGGCCGCCCCAACACCGGGCCGCACGCCGAAAGGAGGCGGCCTGCTCACCGGCTGCCGCTGCACAGGAGGAGCCCAGCCAAAGGCAGGATGGTGCTGGGTGCAGGGAGGGGCTAAGGCTGGAAATTGCCGGGGGCATCAGGACCAGAGGCCTCTTTGTCAGGAGGACTTGGGGGTTCCACCACTCTCCCTGGGCAAACGGGGGCTCCCCTCTGCATCCTCCAACCCCAAACGCTGCTTCTTGGAGCAGGCGGGATCGAGCGGAGCCAACCCAGAAATGCTATTTCTTGGCAGGAACCAGGCAGCCCGCCCGCACCCACGCTGTTCGCTTTCTGGTGCTGGGCCAATGGCTTCTTATAAAACAGCCTCCTGGGGCTTTTAAAGAATTTTTTTATATTGCTTCTCAACCCTGCTTTAAGATTGCTGCTTGCTTTTGGGATATGCTGCAGTTGGGACCACCACATGGCCATCGTCTCCACCAAAGTATTGCTAGAGCACAGCGGGAGACCCACAGATTCAGCCAGTTGCAATCCCAGAGCATCTGAGCTGGGGAAAGCTGGTAAGGAACAGAAAGGCGAGACACGAGAATGCCCAACAGACTCTGCAGACCACTGGCAGGAGATACTCCAGGGGCACTTGAAGGGTCACTTGTGGATCCAACCAATGGGGGGGAAGTACTCAGCTGCTCAGCTCCCCACCCTCTTGCCTGACCTGGAGATCCTTCATCTCCTTCTCGGCCCGCAGGCGCTCCGCTGTCTCCGCGTCCAGAAGCTGGGAAGCCGATTCTCCCGTGTTCCTCTCGTCCGTCAGCTCCGACGTCAGCTCCGTGACCTGAGAAGGGGTAAGCAAAAGTTGGCCAAAGCCAGAGGCCCAAGCGGAGTTCCTTTCCCTCTTTGAGAATGCACCGAAAGCTATCCCAGATCAGGAGATCCATCAGGAGATCCATCCCAACATCTGGCTCTGGGGAACAAGTCAGGGCAGGGACACCATTCCTCACCTGCTTCAGGGGCTACCTGTTGCTTAGGCCAGCGTTTCTCAACCTTGGCCACTTTAAGATGGGTGGACTTCAGCTCCCAGCATTCCCAGCCAGCAAAATGCTGGGAGTTGAAGTCCACCCATCTTGAAGTGGCCAAGGTTGAGAAAGACTGGCTTAGGCCCTCAGACGACCTGAGAAAGACGGCAGCTCAGAACTGCCCTTTGCAAGCTTGAGGCTGGAGGTTCAGCTGACCTCTCTGACGCTGCTTGTCAAAGGGGGCGGTAACAGGCCAGGCAGACCCAAAGCCAGACCTGGGGAAAAGAAGGCTTTGCTGCTCCCTCCACACTCCCCAAGGTCTTTCTGTCCCAGCCACCCCTCCCTTCCTAGCCTGGGGGCCCTTGCAAGTCGCAGGCGCTACGCCATGGCCGTACGGCTCCCGGTCCACTCCCGGGACGGGGGCAACGCGTTTCCGCTGGGGGATTCTCAAGGTCCACCTTGCTCTCCAAGCGGTCGCTGGTCAGTCGCAGTTCATTCCGCTCCTTCTCCACCTTCTCGAGACGGCTCTTCAGCTGCTGGACCTCCTCCTGCAAGGGGAAGAAAAGGCTGCTAAGGAGCCACCTTGGTGCCCCGACTCTTCCGCCCTGGATCTGGAACTGCGCTTAACTGGAAGGCCGCCCACCTGGCCGGGATGCCCGCTTAGAAGCACCAGGGCGTGGAGAGGAAATGGAGCAAGAAGGGCGTTGAGCCGGAAGGGGGGCGCCCAAGAAAAATCGGCTGGTCCAGAGCGCCAGCCCGGCCCCACACTGCACTGGGCTTCTAGGCTCCCAGGGGGTCTGAGCACCGCCTGCCTAAATCTCCCACCCCCGCCCTGCAAAAGCTTTACACAAGAGGTGAGACCAGAGCTGACTTGAAAGGATCCAAATGCAGTTTTCCTCCTGAAGTGTGGTGGGGAGGGAGCAAACTCAGAGGGAAGGAGTCTGGGCCCCAGCCCCAAGCCCAAAATCTCCCAACGGAAATGACGCTGGCCCTTGCTTTCTGGCCAAAATGACAGAGAGCTGCTGGCACCTCCCTAGCCTTCTGGGGGGGGAAAAAAGGGTCTGTCCTGGTCAACTGCCAGCATCCGTGGGGAAGTCAGCGTGGAGATGCTGAAGGAAGGTTGTGAAGCCTGAGGGTAAGCAGGAGGCGACGGGATAGCTGGCAGGCAGAGAGGGTGGCATCCCTTCCCGCGCTGGGAGCCCTCACGCCCAGGCAGCCTCTTCCACGAAAGAACTCTTCCTTCAAGGCAGATGCTCAAAGCAGCACCCCATCTTAGGGGGGGAGAGAGGCGCTCTCTGTGGAAGGCCAGGCTGTGGGGAAAGGCTCCCAGGGCAGGGTGCATAGGCCCTTTTTCTACCCAGGGCTTCCTTGAAGATCAGGGAAAAGCAAGCTGGACCACAGCAGCGTTTCTCCACCTTGGCTGCTTTAAGACGGGTGGACTTCGACTCCCAGAATTCCCCAGCCTGCCATGCTGGCTGGGGAATTCTGGGAGTGGAAGTCCACCCACCTTCAAGTGGCCACGGTTGAGAAACACGGGGCTAGAGCGATCCATGGTCAAGAAGGCAGCCTCCCCAGTTGTTTTTAAAGATTCGCAGACGCCTGTCAGAAAAGTCTCAGCCCGCCCCGCTTCTCCAGCCAGGGGACAGACGCACGTCTTTGGCCCGGATCTGGTCCTCTGTAAGCTGGACTTCGATGAGAGGGCGAACGGTGGTGAAGAGTTTCCACCAGGGCCAGTCCTTCACCCCCTTGTTCTTCTTGATGTTCTTTTGCACGCAGTGGATAGCAAGGTCCTGAATCTGCATTGGGGGGCAGCAAGAGGGGGAGAGAAAGGCGGTCAGGCCACGAGGATGCCCTTCCCCAGCCCACGTGGGAGCAGCAGCCAAGCCCCTGAGCCCCTCCCCGCGGCCCTTTCTAAGGCTTCCCAAAGGGCCAGAACAGCAGCCCCCACGGGGCCGGTTCCCCCGTGCTCCGGCCACCACTTCCGCTCCTCACCTACCCTTTGCTGTCTGAAACACCCTTTCCCACAAGGGCAGCCTAGCCTTGCCGAAAACCAGGGCCCCGCTTGAGCGGCTGGGCCTCCACACTCAGTGATGGGCTGGTGCAGCTCTTTCCGCTTGGCAAACCGCCCCGCCACGGGAGCACCTCGGCTCCCACCCTCAGCGGCACCACCTCAGGAGGGACTGGCCGTAGAAAGCGAAGCCCTCCCGTCCCGGGCGCCAGAAGGCAGGGCAGACTGACCCAATCTTCTTCTGCAGTTGTTGCTTTAATTGATTATTGTAAACCGCCCAGAGTCCCCCGATGGGAGGAGATGGGCAGGGACTAACTAACTAACTAACTAACTAACTAACTAACTAAATACACACATACACACTACAGAGGATGGGGGGACAAGAAATCTGGGCTACAGGTAGTCCTCGACTTATGACCATTCGTTTATGATGTTACAACAGTGCTGAAAAAAGTGACTTGTGACTGGTCCTCACACTTACAACTGTGCAGCGTACCTGCAGTATACATGATCAAAATTCAGGTGCTTGGCAACTGGCATGTATTTATGACCGTTGCCGCATCCCAGGGTCACGTGATCGCCATTTGCGACCTTCCTAGCCCAGCAAAGCCAATGGGGGAAGCCGGATTCACTTAACAACCACGTGATTCACTTAACGACCACAGCAAAAAGGTTGTAAAATCAGGTGTGACTCACTTGATGATCACCTTGCTTAGTGATAGAAGTTCCAGTTCCAACTGTGCTCATACGTCGAGGACTACCTGTACTCTCTTTCTCCAGCCCCATCAGGCACGGAAGGCCCAGGATGGGCCACGCGAGGGAGAGCGAACAGAAGGGAATGGAATTGCCTTCCCCAGACGCTCCCTCCGAAGACACCGTTTCTGGGGTCATTTGGAAGGAAGCATCCCCATCACACCTGCCCTTGCCCACAACTCACAGGAGTCACCGCTTCTTTCCAAGCCCCAGCGGGACCCCGGGGCCGGAGGAGGGCGAGCGATGGGGCAGGCTGTGGCAACCCACGGAAAGGAGCAAGAGGTCCCTTGAACCCCGAAGGGCCTGGACGTCCTCAGGGATTTGGGGGAGGAGGGAGAAAGCTAAAGGGGTGGGGGCCCAACCTACAGGCCTCAGGAAGGGACTTCGGAAACAGAAAAGGAGGGAGATGAAAGGTGGACTAGAATACGAGGGGGAATCCTGCCCCCCAGGGTTGCACCCAGCAGCTCAGCAAGCTTGTGCAAGAGGCGGACAAGGGAGAGAAGGGGACCCACTTCCCTGCTTTGGAGGCTGCCCTCCCCCCCCGCCACCCCCAGTGCCACCGCAGCCCACCTACCTTCCCCTCCTCTCTCTGAGACGGCAACGGGGCCCTCCGCACACCCCCTCGGCCTTGCCTCAGAGCGCACCCAGCCGCCCTCCTACCTGCTGCGTGGCTGGAGAGCCTTCTCCCGAGGTGGGGGAGGCGGGGGGGAGCTGCTGCTGCTGCTGCTGCTGCCGGCCTCCTTACAGAGCCCACGGTTCTAGATCACTGCCCAGGCCTCCCAGGAGGCAGAGCTGCCCATTTTAGGATAAGGAGAGAGACATAAACACAGCAGCAGCCGGGGGGGGGGAGTGTGTGCAGAGAAGGGGGCGTGACTCACTCCATTTCTGCCTCTCTTGACTTTTAAGGAATACTGTATATATGTGCAACCCCCTACACACACACACACGCACAGAGAGAGCCTACCTTTCTCTTCTTGAACTGCTGGCGTGCAAGGAACCCACGGCAGGCAGCCTGGAACAGTGTGATGCTCCGGCTCATCTGCTTATCCCGCTGCTCCTCCAGCTTAGCCAACGTCCCTGCCCGAAAAAACACCTGGGGGGGGGCAGAGGGAGGCAGGAGACAAAGCAGTGCAGAAAGGAGGGGTCAGTTCCAGCCCCAGGGAAGGCTCCTGAAAGCCTGCTGGTATCAACAGGTGCTGAGAAAACACCTGCGGAGCTTCAGAAGGGCTTCCCCGCTGACCTCCTGCCATCCTCTGGGAGGGCTGATGCTGGGACGCTCCAGGGGCCCCGCTAAGGCCCTCCAAGTGCCTCCATCTTGGTTGCGAGAGGGACCCGTGGGGGCTGCCTTCCCCGGAGCAGCGCAGGTGGCAAAAGAGGGCAACTCGACTGCCCCAGCCCTGCATGGGTTGGTGCAAGGTGGGGTCCGTGGCAAGAGGGGGACCCTTTGCCTTCACAACCATGTGCGCCCGGGCGAAGGAGAGGCCCTGAGGAAGGAGACCCCGTCCTAACCAAGGCTGTCAGGAGCCCAAAGGCTCCCCGTTCTGGAGCACCCACCTCCAGGAAGCTCCCCATAACTTTCAGGCTTTGGCTGAGAAGAATATTCTCGACAAAGCTACTCAGAACAAGCCTGGAACCAGGCAGGCGAGTGAATCTACCATCCGCCCCCTCCCTGGGGGATGAGCATCTTCTTGGCATGCCACTGGGCTGGCTTCACCCGGGAGCACTACAGCTGCGTGTGCGGATGCGTGGGCACACTCACGTGCAGGAGGCATGCAAGGAGCACTGCATCCCTGCCAAAAGCTGTCTTCTGCCCACAGATGCCCCGAGTAGGTAGAATCATTGTGACTGGCCGTCCCTGCCCTGAACGGGGCTTGAGCTAACTGGGGGGTGGGGGGTGACTCTCAGCTCACAGGCGCCCTCCAGGTTTGCTCTGAAAGGCAGGTCCCGTCGGAAGCAGGGAAGAATGCACCCCCACCCCCGCTTCAAAATATAGCTGGCTGCAGAATTCAGAATTCTTGCACCCCTCCTGGCAACGCCATTTGGAGCAGGCGAGGCACGGCTAATTCTCCGGAAACAAGGGTTGTTTTTCCGCGGAGCACTTCACGTCTCCATAGCCCTAGCAAGGCTGGGATAAATTATGTAGAAAATTGTACAAATAAATAAATAAACAGATAAGTCAGCAATAGAGCAGAATCTGTTTCTAAGGGAGCTTCCACACACAGAGGCAGTCTACCACTGAATGCCAGGTTCAGGAACAAACAAGCAGCGAATCACAGCAGATGCCTTGATGCAACGACTGGGTCTGTAATGGTAATGGCTTTGGCATCTGGAGGGGGCCATCCCACCTTATTCAGCAAACCAGGGCTACGGCATGCCATGGTTTAGTACAACCTGTGAACCCGGCCCATCCATACGGGAGCATCTCAACTGAAAACTGCCCCCCCAAGTGAAAAACCACACCCTTCTTGTTGGACTTAAGAATAGTTTTTGGGGATTTTGTCACAGCTGCTCTTGGTCCGACGCAAAGCCGCTACTTCCCCCGTCCTGGGAAGGGACACCCCCCGTTGCCCCCCAACGGGAAGCCACTGCCCAGGGTGATCCCCTTTGTCTGGGCACCTCACCCGGCTCAGGCCCATGTGATGGCAGCTCTTCTCCAACTCCAGCGACTGCAGCAGCTCTTCTACCGCCTGGAAGAGAAGGGAGGGGTCAGATAGCAGGCTTCCCCCCCCCCGACCCAGAAGCTGCTGGGTAATGGGCTCCGGGCTCATCCCATCTACCCGGCTCCGTCATGGTCCAGCTGCCCCTGATCCTGGTGCAGGGAAGCCCAGGCCCTCCTCCTTTCCCCACTGCCTGGCACTGGCAGGGAGACCCCCATCCGGCCTGCGCACCCGCTTCTCATCTGTGACGATATAATGGCGCCCATGCTTCTTGGTCAGGTGGGGGGCCAGGACATCGAAGCGCCGGCGGAACTCGGCAAAGGCCATGTGGTCAGGGTAACCTGGGAAGGACAGCAGCAGAAAGACGGCATCAGAAGGGGAGCGGGCCAGGGGCAAAGGAGGGAAGGAGCAGCTTTCCTTAAGGTGCCAGCCTGGGCACAAAACGCAGAGGCTCCACCAGACTTCCCGGCACGTCCAGTGCAACTCCATGCTCAGCACCTGCCAACTGGGGAGTCCTGGCTGCAACCCGCCAGCCCCCATTCCTAGCTTCCAGGGAAGGAGAGTCCGTCTCTTGCCCAAATGGGCAGTTCCAAAGCTGAAGGGCTCCTCCCATTCAGAGCATTTTCCTCCTGCTCAGCCCAGGTCTGCTCCCTGCCAGTCCCACCCCTCAGCCGCAGCCCTTTCCTGCAGCCTTCCCCATCAGCCAGCCAGAAAAGGCCCTGCACAAGGCCTTGGTTTCTTGCAGGCACCTTGGCAGGCATGGTCTCCTCCAAGCCTGGTGCTGAGCGGGAGTCAGGGAAAGGCCCAGGAGTCTGAGAGCAGTGCCTGGATGACTTTTCTTCCCATCCCAATAGCCTGTATTTCACCTGGGTGCCCAGTTTCCCCTCCAGATGAGCAGGAGGACATCAACTGCCAACCCCCTGGACTGCGGGTCATGGAAGCTGCTCCTGAAAGCACTGGGCGGAGGGCGGCAGGGGAGACCCGACTGTCCTAGGCAGCTAGGGATCAGAGGCACCCCATTCTTCCCCCATCCTGATACAGAAGCCGGAACTCTGCGCCAGTGAGCTGGCAAAACCCCTTTGTGGGCTACTGACTTCGATGAGTCTGTTACCAGGCTGTGCTAAGGAGAAATCCAAGACTTGCTGTGGGGTTTAGTTAAGGTTAACTGGGAAGATGGTGGGGGCAAAGCCAGCCCTTTAGCCCAGGGGAGCTTATTTTGTTCGTCCGCCCCCCCCCCCCCGGAAGAGTCTCTCCGGCTTTAGGAGACACCCCCGTCACCAGCACCAGCAGCAACCGACTCAGAGCACCCAAATGTCCACTCTCAGGAAACTTTTCCACCGGCCGAGCCCAGACTCCATCGTGTAAAAGAACTGCTGGCCAGGAGGGACGGGGAGATGCGACCTGTCGGGGTCAGGGGTCGCTAGTCCACCAGCCTCTTGCAGAAAGCGTCTGCGGCGGGACTGGCTCACCCCAGCCTGGCCAAGCCTGAGTTCCAAATAAGGCTTCAAGGAGAGAGGAGGAAGACGGGGCCTCCCGGCAGAAAAAGCGTGGCTGGCGCACCAAGAGCTGCCGGCGGGGGTGTTATCTGAGACACAAAGGAGAAGGGCAGACTCCTGGAGGTGTTGCAAGACGACGATGTTCCAGTGCCATCTTTGGCTGTGGTGCTCTTGGGGATGCAAGTGAGGGAAGCTGAGCAGAGGTTGGGACCTGGAAGGAGAATCTGCCCTGAGCTTTGTAACTCTGAGCCCAGCCCGGACTCGGCACTCGCGGGGGGTACTTCCACGAACTTTTCTTACTGTATCGTTTGGAGTCTAAACCTTGCAACAGCCTCAGGGTATCTTCTAATCCCACTTCCAGGGCAGAAAGAAAAACCCCATAAAACACAGATTAAAAAAAGGAAAAGCTGAACTCCTTTGGGAGAAGACAGATCAAGAGGCGCAGCAGAAGCTGCCTTATCCAAGCATCGTCTGCTCTGACAAACGCAGCCCTCCAGCATCTGCACTGGTTCCCAGGAGTCACCCAGGCCTGACGGGGCGATCCCCGGCTGCCAGCGAGCTGCTGCCCCTCCTTAGTTCCTAGGAGATGCCCAGGCCTCAAGGGTGCCCTTTTATTGGGAAGCTGGGCATTTGGGGCACCCTATTTCCGAAAAACAAAGGGCCGATTTAAATTGCAGTCTGCCAGAAAGACTTTGGCTTAGAGGACTGCATCTAGCTAGTGCAAAGGGACAGGCAATGGCATTTCGTGACCCCCTGGCCAGATTCTGCCAACCCTTGCCGGCGCCACTCCCCCCCCACTCCAATGCACTTGTCCACTTTCACCGCACACAAATCCTGTTAGAGCCCCCCCCATGTCTCCACCCCCCCAGGCCCTGAGCAACCGAGAGAAAGAGAGGCCGTGCGCACACAAGGGTCCCCTTTTTTATCAGTGAGACTCGGAGCCAGGCAAATCCATAAAACAAAGGGCTTAGACCAGTGTTTCCCAACCATGGCCACTTTAAGATGTGTGGACTTCAATTCCCAGAATTCTGGGAGTTGAAGTCCACACATCTTAAAGTTGTTAAGGTTGGGAAACACTGCCTTAGACCCATAGCATCCTTGTCTGATCTGTGCGGTAACTATCCAAAATATGTTGACAAGGCAAATCCCTGAAGTTATCTGGAGATCATCCCAAAGATAAATATTACATTAAGAAGGACTGGATAGTGTGTTAAAGGACTGTGCTCGTTCTGGATTAATTTTCTATAGATCCCTTATGCTCTATTTTCATTCACTTTAATCACTAATGAAGTGTTCATTTCTTTTTTGATGGTCTTATCACTGTTGTATCATTTCCCCCCCCCTTTTATTTATATTTTGGTGGCTATATTTCACCCCCAAAATATTTTTATTTAAAAAAAAAGGGGAAGGACAGCTATAAAAGGGAATGCCTGCCAAAGCCACCTCAAATGGATGGCTCAGAGGGTCGAGGGAGGCCTACGAAACAATTCCTTTACAAGCCACTACGAAATACTTGGATATTATTTTTGCTTGTTTTAATTTGCAACAGCGCTGTACCTAAAGACCATTTTGCCTCAGGGAATGATTTAAGATGAATACTGGGCCTCTAAAACCTCCATAAAATCTATGGCTCCAAGGGACATTTGACGAAGTACTTCAAAAACTCCAAGGGTGTCCGAAAACCATTAGGCTAATGGCTTAACTAAAACGGAGGCGCCCAGACAGGATTTTGGATCTACGGCGCGTCCTTCTGGCAGCTCGTGTTCCTAGGACAAACCGGAATGGATTCTGCTATCGACCATCTTCGAACTGCAATTAAATTTATGGGCAAAGATAGCAGTGTTGATTCTTCAGGTCTTAATTAATCATCAGCATCATCGACCAGCTGCTGAACCTCCTCCCTTCCCTGCTGGGCCATTGATCCCGGCTGCCACACAGAACAACACAGCGCTTGCTTCACGCCACAAACAACTTAGCTTTGAAATCGCAAACACAAATTCCGTGGTGTGCTTTTCAAAAGGACGGTGGCAGGAGGGTGCTGACTTGAGGATCTTTTCTGGGAACCAGAGGCAGAGGGGAGTCAGTATTTACGCTGTCACCAGTTTGGGTAGAAAAGAGGCCGAGCGACGAAATCAGCATCGGACTCACCACGGGTGCGCATGGGCATGTGAAAGGTGTCCCATCCGGAGCCAAGATTTACCATTGGTTCTTTCCTCCAACAGCTCTAAGGCTGCCGAAAAGAACCTTCCAACGCCCATGGAGGACTCAGTTGCTTATTTCTGTGCACTCTTGACGTCATCCTCAATGTCGCCATGGTGCATAAAACACTGCTCAGTCTGTGAAACCACCCCATGGGACATCCAAAGATGAGGCAACGATGGGGGGCGGTGGGTGGTGGGGGGAGGAATGGCATCAAACCAGCCACAACCAGCAGGAACTTTGCTAACCAGAGTGAAAAGCGTGTCTAAGGAAGAATGGCCACCATACAGAAAAGGCTACCAGGATATTTAAGGCAGAAAACATTCAACCCAGCCCTGGGCTTTTTCAGGCCCAAGGCATGCTAGAGTTGGACAGGGCTCTTGAGGCCATCCGGTCCAACCCCTGTGCAATGCAGAAATCCAAAGTAAACCGTCCCAGACAAATGGCTGCCTAGCCTCCACTCATTACTTATTTCTTTGATTGGATGCTGCCCAAATTCAAACGACTCTGGGCGTCTGACAATACAGCAGACAATATAAAAATAATACAAAAGAAGCCACAAACAAAACCAAATTAGAATGGAAGAGGGCAAAGAAGAAGAACAAGACGGCCAACCCAGCAGACGCCCCAGAACATCCCACCATCTCACATCCAGAGAAGGGGACTCCGGCTGACTTCACCCGAGGCCCAGGAGAAGAGCCGGGTCTTTGAGGCTTTACAGAATGTAATTGTGGTGGAAGCCACAAGGATCTCGGGGGGACCCGCATTCCAGAGGGCCGGCGGCAGAGAAGGCCCGCTCCCTGGATTGCTTACTCAGAGGAATCGAGCACGCCTGACCCATCAGGTCAAATTTCTGGGTACACACCACGGGAGAGAAAGGTCCTCTCAAATAACTGGGCCCTGTGCCACGTAAGGTTTTATAGGTCATAACCAGCATGTGCATCACACCCAGAATCAAACTGGCAACCAGTGCAGCTCACAGAACAGAGGTGCCACATGGCCATTTCAAGGCATGCCTATCACTGCCCATGCTGCTGCATTCTGGACCAGTTGAAGCTTCCGAGTGGCCTTCAAGGGCAGCCCCACGCAGGGCGCATTGCAATAGTTGAGCCGTGGGGTGACCAGGACACGGGGGACTGTCTGAAGGACGCTCAATCTAGGAAAAGGTGCAACTGGCACACCAGATAAAGCTGTGCAAAGGCCCTCTGGGCCACAGCTGCCACCTGGTCATCCAGCAGGAGCTGAGAGTCCCAGAAGACCCCTAGATTGCACACCACACTTGAAGTACCACCCCATCCAAGGTCAAAGATGGAACATCCCTGAAACCACACACACCCCCAATACCTGCACCCAGTTGGTAGGATTGAGTTGGAGATGGCCCCTCCAGGCCCACCCAGCCTCCAGGCTCTGTGACAGAATCTCAACAGCCCCTTGAACACGTTCAGTGACAGGGAGCGTGCTACCTCGCTGGGCATTTGGTTCTACAGTACACTCCAACCACTTTAGTTCTCTAGCTTCTTTGATGTTCACGTGGAACCTGCCTCCCCGTTACCTTAAATCCATTCCGCTGCCTCCTGAATTCTGAACAAGAAAGAACAGATCCTGGCTTTCTTCCGTGGGACATCTCCCCTACTGCCTCAGAGTCATACAGGTAGTCCTCAATTTACGACCACAATTAGGACCAGAATTTCCATCGTAAGTCATTGTGGTTGTAACTCGAGTCACCATGTGACCGGACTTGATTTTATGACCATTTTTATGATGGTTGTTAAGTGAATCACAGGTTGTTAAGCAAATCACTGCAATCATTAAGCAAATCCAGCTTCCCCAATGGGTGTTTTTTGCCAGAAAATGGCAAAAAAGTCGCAAAACATGATCACATGACCACGGGATGCTGCAACTGGTCGTAAATGCATGCTGGTTGCCAAGTGCCCCAAATGTGATCATGTGACCTTGATGTGTGTGTTTGTGTGTGTGTGTGTAAGTTTTGCAACGCTCTGAAGTGCTTTACAGGCCATAAAGCACCCATTCCGAGGCCGTCATAACTTCAGACCATGGTTAACTGAACAGTCGTTAAGTCGACGACTACCTGTGTTTTTTCTGAACATAAATACACACAGCTCCTTCCACCATTCCCCCATGGCCTTAGTTTCCACTCCCCTGATTCTTCTCCTTGCCGTTCTCTGGACCTGTTCCAATTTTTGCTTGAAATGTGGAGCCCAAAAGCAGGTACCCAAGGTGGGTTTTTTTAAATCCCACCGTCACTCACACAGGATGCAAACACCCCCTGACCTAGGTGAACAAATCACCATTCCGATATGACGGGTTCCCTTGTCTGACGACCGTGTGGGGCCAAGTCTGTTCCTCATGCCCGGTGGAGAGAGGCTCTCCCTCCCTTTCTTGATGCCTGCCCACAGAGTTGAAAGGAAAAGGACCCACCTTGACGGTACATCCGAAGGGCATCGAGGAGGCGGGAGCCCCGAATCTGGGCCCTCAGCAGGGGCACCTCCAGCTGCATCAGACCGGCTTCGCAGTGCTCCCCGTGGAGGTCCAGCTCACTGCTGCTCACCCGCTGGGCGTACGGCCCCTTGGAGTCCCCTCTCCAGCCGTTCGCCTTGGGCAAGAAGCAGTGCACAAAGTGGAGCCCAGACTTCTTGAGGGTGTCGATCAGGGCATCCTGGTGGGAGAAGACCACGGTCAAGAGGGGCTGGGGCGGCAGCCTCTGGCTCAGCGGGGGGTGCTGCTGGGGACACAGGACTCCCGATCAGCAGCCTGTCCAAGGGTGCCCCCATCGCCAAGAAACAGGCCATCTCCTGCCCCCAAACATGCAGAAATCAAACAGGGTCCTAAGGAGAGATGGCTAGCGAGGCCGCCCACAATGAGTCCCCCCCCCACTTCATCCATAGTCAGATCTGGGCAGGATTTTGCAACCCAACCAGCAGCATCCACAACTACCCAGTAAAGCAGGAAGAAGGGCACTGGCCCCGTTGGCATCACTGCCGGTGCAGACAGCTGCATGGCGTCCTTCTGGAGGCCGACTCAGCCCTGGGCCGTCCAAAGCAGCCATTCCTTCGGACATGCCGCCTCCCTCTGGGCCCTGAACCAGCCAGAGACTCACCACCTGCAGCTTGATCTGGATGCACATGGACCTCTTCTTCACGGCAGCGACCCCAGTGGCGAACGTCTTGCGCATGCTGGTGGCTCTGCGCAGGGCTAACTGGGAGCCCCCCTCCAGGCCAGCGATGGACCCGGACAGCACTGTGGTGGCCCCGGCTCGGCCCGCAAAGAGGCTGCTGATGATCTTCCTGAGACAGGAAGGGGAAAGGGGAGAAAGAGAGGATCAGCCCCTTTCTCAGCACAGCTGCCCAGAGAAGAGCATGGCACAAAGGCCAGCGGTGTTTCGGAGAAGGGCCTCCTGCCCGCATGGAGCCGATGCCCAGGTAGCAGGGGGAGAGCAGGTTAACTGTGAGCAGCGCGGATGAAAGCAGAAGGAAAACCAGGTGCTGTTCGGAGGCAGATGCCGCCTTGCGGGCCGGCCCGAGAGCCACCTCCCTGCAGTTCTAGGGGGTCTCCCAGCCACCCTCCCAGGCCTGCCTTACTTCTGGGACTCCTGGAGGAGAACCAAGGCATTCTGAGAGGCGGGGTTTTGCCGGACGTAGCTCAGCCAGCCGCTGGTATCGTACTCCACCCAGTTGGTGCCATAACTGTGGCCCAGGAAGAAGTGCCGAGGCTTACTGCTCCGGAGGAGTGGGTTGGCACCTGCCAAAGTGAGAGAGAGGAAGCCTCAGGACTCTGGGCCCCCTCCCAGACCACCTTCCTTGGGGCCTCCCTGAGCACCTTTGCTGAGAGACAGGGAGTCGCACAGCACCCAAAGCACTTTACGCAGGAAGAAGCCCCTCGTTAGAGAGCCCCTTCGCTTCTCTCCAAGAATTACCATTTGAGGATTAAAGCAGAGGGCGCTGTGCGAAGTCTGGATGAGCACTGGGCACAGAGCCTGCTTTAACCTCTTGATCTCACTGGCAGACCAAACGCTCCCCACCGGTACAGACTCAAAGATCCGTTTGGCGCTTTGCCAGCTTTCCTGGTTTGAAAGGGAGAAGTGTTTCCTCCCGGAATGAGCCCAGGCCCACTCATCCCAGTCGGGGGCAGCCCTGCTCCGAGGGGGGAAATGAACAGCACCACCGCTGGGGCACGCGCTGGACACGCAGCTCCGGGCAAGGGTGGTGTCTTCTTTGGGGGGGGGGAGTTTCCCCTGAGCTTAATTTGAGGTGAAGAGGATCTGTGTCAGGAACAGGCCAAGGGGACTCAACATCCTCAATCAGGACCTCCATGCAGAAGTTCTCCAATCTCGTCTTAAGCCAACAGCGCCCAGAATTCCTTGTGGGCGTGGCTAGTCCAGCCTGGAATTCTGGGAGTTGTACCCCAATACTACTGGAGGGGGCAAGGCAGGGGAAGGAGACGGTCTCCCACCTTTGGAGGACAATTTATCCTTCCCACCATCAGCACTTCCTGCAGAAGGAAAGGTCTCCGACTTCCTAATTTGACAGACGGAGCCTGGATCCTGTGCAAACAGTGCAGTTGCTTCTCAATCCCTGACAACCAGAAAGGGTCAAGGAATTTAGAGCTCATCGTGGGGAAGGTACAAGAGTGCTGGGAAGAAAGGGAGGGAGGGAGGAAGGACACTGAAAGGGAAGGGAGGGAGGGAGGAAGGGAGGGAGGAACCGCCCGCTCAGGAGGGGCTTGGAGAGGCGATTATTTTGTCTAGAGACAGAAGGCAAGGTGGGGAAGGAACTCAGAATAACCCCACCTTGATTCTGCTTGGTATAAGGTGGAGTAGAGAGACAGGCGCTCACGATTCTGTTCACAGACTCTACGGCAAGAAATCGGCATCCTCCCTTCCTGGCCCCAACTAAGTTGCTGTTTTGTTCCCTGGCGAAGCTTGGGAAATGACCAGCTGCGTCCATGTTGCACCGCGTGCCTTGTTAAGGCCTTCTTTGGAGGTGCTGCATGAAGTTTCTTTCTGAGTTTAGGCTTGTTCTGGCCAACAGTCTTCTCGAGGGACCTGAACTTTCAGATGCTGTCTGAAGGTGCTGCCTATTCCCAAGTTCCTGTCGTAGTATTTCATTGCCCTTCATTCTTAGTCCCTCTTTCTCCCTCTCCCTCTCCCTCTGTGTGTGTGTGTTTGCTTTTATTTGTATTTTTCTAAAACATTTTGCTGTCCACTTTTTCAATGATTTCAAAAGCAGTCTGCCAACAATAAAAATAGACAAACACAAAGCAGGAAACAAAAGAGGGCAGTATAACGCACGCACGCACGCGTGCGCGCACGCACACACACATGTACACAGAGAGAAAAGGAAGCTGGGGCTGGTTTCCAGAGAGCTGGCAGGGGCTTCTCTGGCCAGAGGGCTCCACAGGAAGGTCCTTTCCTTCCAGGAGCACCTTCCCTGGGAGTGTTTCCTGGAGCCAACGGCCCAGAGCCCGAGGGAGCGTTCCGAGAGAGTCCAGCCCAGTCACGGAGAACGCTGAAGGCGTGAACCGGCCAGGTCTTTTTAGAGCTTCTTAGGAAGTCCTTAAAAAGCAGGTCTGCTCTGCACTGATGGGCTTCGCTGGGAAGGCGGCTTCTGCTACAACCGCTGCAGCCGAGATGTTCCACCACAGAGAACCAAGTGGAGGCGGTGCGACCCCGGGACTCCAACCCAGTGGCTCTCCTTGCCCCCTTTTTACCCTTTTTGTCTCCATCCCGGGGGCCGCAGTAGGTGAAGAGACGCTCCAGAAGGCCCTCCTCGCTGCCTCCTGGCTGAAGGGACTCCTCTTCCAAGAGCCACAGCAGGCCACGGGCTTCTTCGGTCCGGGCAAGCGTGCGAACCTGCAGGAAGGCGCCCAACGCGTTACAAAGCTACCCGAGCCGGGGGCTCCAGGGAGAGGCTGGGATCTGGGGGGCTGGGGAGGTGGGGGAACGGGGCCGGGCGCGCACCTCGTCCAGGGGGCCGTGCGTGGCTGGCCGCCCCTCCCCACCCGCAAGGCCCGGCCCCGAAGCCCCGCAGCGGAGGAAGCGAGCCGCAAGCCACGGCAGGAACAGCTTTGCTGAGAAACAATGCCTCCCCCACGAGGAATCAATGCTTAATACCGGGGTCTGGAGAAACACGCCTTGTCTGGTAAAGGGTTCCCGCGCGAGGCATTCACTCCGCAGAAATTCAGTCTGGAGGCTTAAGCGTCGAAATTACTCCCTGCAGCTCTGTGGGGAGCGCTTGGAGGAGCACCTGCTGTCCATTCAAGCACGCGCACGCGCGCACACGCCCCCCCCCCCCCCACCGAGACATCCGCCTGGTCCTCCCTGCCGCTCCCGGCCTCCGAGCGGAGGGCGCCCCCAGAGAGCCTCCTCGGGCTCGCGGCTGACCCGCAGGAGCAAGCAAGCAGCCCCTGCGTAGGCCGATCCCTGCCAGCGAGGGCACGCCTCCAAGGCCCTGGGGGAATCCCAGGTGCCACCAGCTAAAAGGATCTCGTAGTGGATCGGGGGGGGGGGGTCCGCAGGGGAGTCAAAGAAGTCAAGGTGGCGGCCACAACTGTGCCATCAAAGTCCAGCCCTTTTGGACCAAATCCTTGAAACGGATTAGGGGAACGATCACCCTCTGTCGGAACCCTGGGCAAGAGAAAAACTCCGGACGGCTTCGAGAAGTTCCTAGTGCAGCCTTCGTCCGCAAGCGTCTCGGCGAAGAGTAGGGATTTGCCGGCTTCTTTGCGCTTCCCAGCCCGTCCTTCTCTTACTAATCTCTTGGCCTGCTAAGCCACGGCCGGCGCGCCAAGAGCCTCGGCGGCCAGCCTCCTCCCGGGCTGCCCGTCAGCCTCCTCCACCGCCTTCAGCCTCCCTAGCCCCAGGCCAAAGTCTTCCAGAAACCATCCCAGAATTGCAAGGCTGGGAAGAACCACAAGGACCCACCCTCGGCCGTGGCAGGAAAGCCAATCAAACCCTCCCTGGGAGGGGCTGTCCCGCCTCTTGAAATCCTCCAGAAATGGAAAACCCACCACTTCCACAGGAAGACTGTTCCCGTCATACCGATCTCGCCATCAGGAAGTTCTTGCTTATACAGGTGGTCCTCGACTCACGACCACCACTGGGACCGGAGTTTCCATCACAAGTCGTCGTAAGTTGACTCACCACGTGACCGGACCCAATTTTATGACCATTTTTATGGCAGCCGTTAAGTGAACCACCAGTCATTAAGCGAATCCAGCTTCCCCAATGGGCATTTTTTGCCGGAAAATGGCAAAAAAGTCACAAAACACAATCACGTGACCACAGGACACTGCAACCGGTCATAAATGTGAGCCAGTTGCCAAGTGCCTGAAATGCGATCGTGTGACCGGGGGGCGTCGTCGTGACATTTTGTGATGCTCAGAAGTGCTTTACAGGCCGTAATTCACCTATTCCAATTCATCACTTCAGACTGTTGTTAAACAGACAGCCGTAAATCGAGGACCACCTGTATTTAAGTGAAATCTAGGTAGTATCCTAGTAGTTATCCAGGTAACTGCCCCAGACAGGATTATCTCCTCCTAACCTTTCCCACAGACTTCCTCAAGTGAGGAAGACATATGGGAACCAAACCATAAGGCACGCATTTAGAAAAAGTCCAAAACACAAAGTGCCGCTAGAAACCAGCCAGCAGTATCTTCAAAAGCCTCCCCTCCCTTGACTGTCTCCAAAAGGGAAGGGATGGAAGGCAGAGCAAGATCCAGAGCGGTTCCCAATGGGGGGTGGCGATGGCATTCAGATCCTGGGAGAACTGGGGGGGGGGGCAGGTGGCTGCACGCACTGCCCGAATGCTCCTCGCTCAAGGGTGAGCGGGGGGCTCGGGGCCTGGCCTGAAAGTCACTCTTCTGAGAATTGTGGTCTCCAGCGAAAGCAGCTGAGGAAAAGCACAAGGCCCGGGGCTTTGTGAGAAGGCAGCCTCCCCTGGTCCCCGGGAGTCAAACCCCCATTCCCTGCTGCTGGGGGAACGGCCTGCTCTGTGGCACGGCCTGCCTACCCCGTCACCCCAGGATCTGCCTGGCCCTGATCCTGCTACTCTCCGAGGCAGCCGCGGAGGCCTTCAGGCGCCGGCCCAGGGCGTCAGAGGAGCCTGTCTCGGGAGGCGGAATGTCCCGCTGGGCATCTGTCCTCCCTGTGGGCTTTGCTCTTGCTTTCTGGCTGGGAGTATTGTCGTTTTCATTTAGCCGGAGTCCCACTTCTGCCGGTGGGCGGCGCTGTAAATCCTTGATGTTTTTTGAGGCATTCCCTGCCAGGAAGGGAGCAGAGAGAAGGAAGACCCAGGAGCCTGGGTTCACCTCTGCAAGTTCCTTCGCAGGGGCAGGATCGATCCGACACTCCCTCCTTCCATCATCAGTTCTGGGATACATTTGGGGGCAGCAAGTTTGGTCTGGTGGTTAAGATGCTGAACTAGGAGCAGGGGGCCCTGAGTTCTAATCCTGACAGGCACAGAAGCCAGTGGGGTGACTTTGGGCCAGTCCTTCTTTCTCAGACACTTCCACAAATGTTGTTTAAAGAACAGCAGCGACTTGTCACACATAGTCCTTGCTTAATGACCACAGTTGGGACCTGAATTCTGGTTGCTAAGCAAAGCAGTCATTAAGTGAATCTGACCCAATTTTACCTTTTTTGCAGCAGTCGTTAAGCGAATCACTGCGGGTGTTAAGTGAACCATCTGGTCATTAAGCAAATCACTTGGTTCCCCATTGATTTTGCTTGCCAGAAGCCAGTCGGGAAGGTCGAATATGGTGAACACATGACTACGGGACGCTGCAACGGTCATAAACTGTCAGTCAGATTTCAAGCCCAGATATGGGACAGAAACAGCTCCTTTTCAACATCTGCATGAAACTGCTGGGCGAGATCATCTGTCGCCATGGGGTGAGGTATCATCAATATGCAGATGATACCCAACTTCGCATCTCCATCCCGGGCGAAGTAAGTGATGCCGTGACCGCCCTCTCCAGGTCCCTGGGGGCTGTGGGGGTCTGGATGGGGAGCAACAGGCTTCGGCCGAACCCTGGTAAGATGGAGTGGCTGTGGGGGGGGTGCTCCTCAGTATCCGGGACTTTGTCATCCTTGGTTCTGGATGGGGTTGCACTGCCCCAGAGAGACCTGGTGTGGAATCTGGGGGTCCTCCTGGACTCAAGGCTCCTGCTCCAGAGCAGGTGGCAGCCATGGCCAGGAGGGCCTTTGTGCAGCTGCGTGTTGTGCACCAGTTGTGCCCTGCCTGGATCGGGAGGCCCTTCGCACGGTCACTCATGCCCTGCTCATCTCCCACATAGACTATTGCAATGCGGTCTACATGGGGCTACCCTTGAAGAGTATCCAGAAGCTACAGCTGGACCAGAATACAGCCACGTGGGCGATCTTTGGTGCCCCTAGAAGGGCACACGTAACACCTTTGCTGTGGGAGATGCACTGGGTGCCAGTTTCCTTCTGGGTCCAATTCGAGGTGTTGGTCATCACCTCCAAAGCCTACCTGGCATGGGGCCAGGCTAAGGGACCGCCTCACTCCCGTTACATCAACCCATCCCACCCGGTCAGGCAGAGAGGGCATGTTGCGGACCCTGTCAGTAAGCGAGTTCCCTCTGGCAGGGTCCAGGAGGCAGGCCTTCTCTGCAGCGGCCCCCGCCTTCTGGAACATGCTGCCCCTGGAGGTGAGGCAGCCCCTTCACTCCCGGCCTTCCGGAAGTCCCTGAAGACCGGGCTCTGCCGCCTTGCTTGGGGCGGGGAGGGGAATAGTCATGCCTGGGGATGGCTGGCACCTCAGAGTGTTCCCCTTATATTTACAATCTTTTATAGCCATCTGGATTTTTATTTTTATATTGTATTGTACTATATTTTATGCTTTATTTATGATTACTGTTTTTAATGCTTACTTGATTAACTTAGTGTAAACCGCTCAGAGTCCCTTTTGTGGGGGGAGATGAGCAGTAGCAAAAATTTGAGAGATAAAATAAAATAATGTGAGCCAGTTGCCAAGCACCCAAACCACGATCTCATGACCATGGGGACAGTGTGACAGCCATAAGTGTGAGGACCAGTCGTAAGTCAGTTTTTTCAGCACTGCTGTAAGTCCAAACCATCACTAAACGAATGGTTGCTAAGTGAGGACTACCTTTACTAGGGATCAAAACTGATTTGAAGGCACAAAAGGAAAAAAAAAGTGGGGGAGCTCTCCCAGTCAGACCCATAGCAACACTACCTTGCCACAATCCACTTCACATGCCGGCGCCTATGATTACTCAGTTTTTAAAACCTCATTCTGATGTTTTTGACAGGTCAGCAGGAAATGCAGATTATTGAATTTGTTTTAAGGATTTTTTAAAAATCAAACTGCTCTGAAAGGGGGCTAGGAGCCCAAACAGTGGTCCCTCCTTTTGTAAAGACAAGCCCTGGGGAGGGGGGAGCTGGGGGTGGCGGGAGGGGAACGCATGTCTGCAGCACCAGGGACAGGAGGAGGATGTTCCTAGCAGCAGCTCTGGGTGCCGGGGTGGGGAAAGGCCCCTTCCCTTGCAAATCATCTCCGCTGGGAGGATCGGTGTGTGTGTGTGTCTGTGCGTGTGTGTCTGGGCGGGGGACCTCTCCGGCTCCTAATGCAGGGCATCTGACATTCATCGGGGCTGGCCCCTCGCCAGTCTGACAGGAGGATGGCAAGCAGCAACAGATGCGTTCAAGTCCCAGCGCCTCTCCATTACTTCACTGGGCCAGACCCTGACGGAAAAGGAAAACGATGGGCTGCCAGGATGACAGCCCCACAGGACGGCAACCGCTCTGGGGCTGGCCTTCCCATCATCCGGAGGAAGCCTCCTCCGCCACTGCACTTCCACGGGACCCCAAACCGCAGCCTGCCGGGGGTATTGTGACGAGCGTACGGAGGCCACGTTGCAGGGGGTCTGAATGAAAGTCCATCTCCCTACGGGGCTTCACTAAAAAAGAGTGTGCACATATTAGGATGCACAAACGCATTTAAATCTGTCGTTGGTTTTCTCAGAGTCAGGGATCCAGGAAGCAGGAGAACCCTAGGCCGCCCCAATCGTGGGGTGGGCGGAAAAATGTCAGCAAGGATAACTCGGCAACAGAGATGGTCTACCAGCTTCCAAAAACGGTTCCAAAAATGCTGCCATTGCCAGGAAGAAACCAAATAAGGTCAAGAGGACTCATGAGAAAAACGCAGGAGACTCCAGGGCTGGTGGGAGGAGCATTTTTGGTTGCAGCTGCATCAATGGTTGCCCAACTGTTCACTGGCCACGGTTTCTCCAGCATCCACAATCCTGCCTCCCATCCCAGGAGGCCCATGGGATGAGATAATTCTCGGGATGTTAAGGCTTCTACTCTTTCTACTCCTCCTGATCATTAGGGGAAAAACCAGCTTTAAGTATCCCCTAAACTCGAAAAGAAAAATGTGACAATTATCTGAGCCAACACCCATTCACAAGCGTGCCCTTTTGCTCTATGAAGAGCAACAGTGGCAGTTGTGGTGAATTGGGAGGGCACATCTGGAGCACTGTGCGCAAAGCTGGACACCCCATTTCCAGAAGGACACTGAAAGGGTGGAGAGGGTCCGACGGAGGGCGAGAGAGATGGCACAGGGCCTTGGGGACATGCCCGGTGAGGACAGACTGGAGGGCCTGGCACGTTGCGTTGGGAGAAAAGACGAAGGGGAGGCGGGACCGCTGTGCTCAAGTCCGCAGGAGGGAGCCCTAGAGGAAACGGTCAGCAACTCTAGAACCGAGGACCAGCAACAACAGGTAAAAGCTGGGCTACCGAGATTTCATTTAAATATGAGGAAAAGCTTCCTAGAGGTGGGATCTGCCCAGTAATGGAAGAGCCTCTCTGTGGAGGAGGTGGGCTCCCCATCTCTGGAGATGTTTAGGAAGAGACTGGACAACCACCTCTCCAGGGTGCTTTAAGTGGCTTTCCTGCACACTGCAGGACCAGAGGTGCAGGGCTGGACTAGATGACCCTTCCAATTCCACATTTTTATGACTCCTCACTCCTTCCAACCGAAACAGCTCCCGCCTTGAGAAGAGAACGGGGGGAAAGCTCCCACACCTTTCCCTCGGGGCCTCGGCACCCGTCGGACTCTCCGCGGCCCCCGAACCCATTTCGCAGGCCAGCCCTACCATCCCCACCCACCAGGCCTGCCACAGCAGCTGGAGGAGGGACCTCCTCAGTTCAGAGTGCTGGGGGCAGGGGGGGGGGCTTACGATGGTCATGGAGCTGCAGCAGCTCTCCTGCTCCCCCTCACACCCACCCACCACGCCCACGTGCCCTCACTCTTGAGGAGGCAGATTTGCACAGACAGCTAACCGACCCCAACAGCCACCCCCCAACCTGGAGCCAGAGCATTCTCCTTTTTTTTTAATCTGTTCAATCGTGTCCGATTCTCAGCGACTGCAGTTTTCTTGGCAAGGTTTTCAGAAGGGGTTTGCCATTGCGTCCTTCCTAGGGCTGAGAGAGAGTGGCTGGCCAGGGTCACCCAGCTGGCTTTGTGCCTAAGGCGGGACTAGAACTCAGGGTCTCCCGGTTTCTGGCCTGGTGCCTTCACCACCGCACCAAACTGGCTCTCGTCTCTGGCGGCTAACTGGGAGAGCGAATGCTCTGCCCAGATGGTCCTCCCAGCAAAGAAGTTGGTTCTCCAGCTCAGGCACGGGCAGCTGCAAATCCACGGCACCCTTTCTCCCTTCATCTTCCCTCTCGCCGCGTACTTCCGCAACCACGCCTCCCTCTGCCTCCTTACGCACAGTGGTGGGACCGGAACTGAGAAAATTAGGGTGAGAAGGGCACCAGGAGGTTCTCGGAGAATCAGCAAGCGGGCAACTCAGCTCATCAGGTATGTGCCCGAGTTCCAAACCGAAAGCAACCAAAGTCCGTAACGCCCCCTTCAGAACAGCAACGGCTGCTGTCCCCAGCTCAGCCTGCCCAATAAACCCAGATCATGATGCGTGGTGCAAGATGCAAGATGCAAAAGCATCCAAAGAGGGTTTGCAAGGACCAAAGGAAGGGAGGAGACCAATTCAGGGCTAATTTCCCAGCAACAACTGGCTAGATTCTTCGGTCGCCCGAACTCCAGCCCAGGATCCAATGCCCGAATCACCTTGCAAGGCCACGCCTGTGTTTTTTAGCCACAGGCTTCAAGGGTTCATGTTGGGAAAAAAAACAACCAACCAGCAACCAACAAATAAACCAGGAGAAGCTGGCCTGGAGATAAAGCTTCCCAGCAGCCTGACGATGCTCCCAATTTCTTTTGCTCCCAGTCTTTGAGGTAGGAGCCACATCTTCAAAAAGACCAGAGTAAACATGGCTTCTCGCTTCACATCAAGAGCCTTTTTGCTCTGCTTCTGGACGGAGGGAGAGGCTCGAAGCTGGCCTCTGGCCTCCCCACTAGCCCCCCCGACCCCCACCCCACCCCCAGCCCCGTCTCCCAACCATCACGACCCCCCCGCCAAGCAGCTGCTGATTGCCAGGGCAGGGAGGGGAGCGAAGGGGCGGAAGAGGACAGAGACACGGGCCTGATGGCCCTGAAAGGCCCTTGCATGCAGCTTACCAGTGCCTGGTGGGACGCTTGGTCTACTGTGGCTACGGAGCCCGAGGTACTGGGCTCTAAGGCATCTAAGGAAAGGCCTATGTTTTCCTAGAGAGGATGGACAGAGGAGGAGCGATTAGTGATCTGTGGCTACGGGTTGCAGTTAAAGGCACCCAGAGGGAGGAGGGGCAGAGAGCCCTGGTCAGTGCATTAGTCAAAAGGGAATCTACAATCACACACAGCAGGGGTTTCCTTGGACAGCCCCCGCCTGGGGGAAAAAGACAAAAGCCCTGGGGAGGAGGATTTCCTGCAGCGAGCAGAGCTGGGAAGCAGGAGAACCGATCTGCCGCTCACTGGCGCCCCACGCGCCGGTGGACAAAATGCTTACGCCAACATTCAGCTCCCTCCCTTCCCTCCCATTCTTCTAACATGACACGAAGAAGTCCAGAGTGACTGGAAAAACAGACCGCAGGAATGGATTAAAAACTTGGCACGGCCTCTAGGAACTCGGAACATTCCAGTCTCCAAATCTGGATTTCCAGAGTTCAGGATCTGGGGGAAGGATGGGCAGAACAGACGCATCTCAGAGCCTTCCCCAGCCTGGCCTCCTACGGGGGATTTGGACTACATCTTTCATCATCCACAACCAGCTGGGCTCTGCACACAGGGCTACTGGGGGCTCTAGCCCAGCTCCTCTGGAGGCAGCGCATTGGAGAAGGCCAAGGAGAGGAGGACCCCCCCCCAGGCACCAACCCCCACATAAGAGCACTGGGGAGGAAGCAAGAAAAAGAAAGGAGGGAGGAAGGAAGGAAGAAAAAAAAAACCTTCTTAAATGGAAATATCACCTTCCATCTTGCCCAGGTAGTTAAAACGGGCTGTGTGTGCACCACAAGCCTATCTGTTTATCCAATTTTCTGGATTCTTCTGTCACAATAAACCACAATCTAGGCTCACATTGGGCCACAATGCGGTGTGCTAGGTTGTGGTTCAGAGGTGGCGTGCAAATTTTCAGCCAAAATCTCTCCTTCCACCTTTAAGGCAGCAGGACAGGGGTGAGAATGCTTGGATTCCTATCTCTGGCACCTTGATCTCCCCAGAGGAATGAACGAACAGTATTATATTATATTAATCAGAATTCTGACTTGGCTCAACAAGTCAGCCAATCAGGGCCACAGAACTTCCCTGCACCTGTGCTAGGAAGGGCTCAGGAGCGTCTGTGTGACCTTCGTGAGGGTCCGCAATATGACTTACCGCACCCCTGGCGATTTTAAATTTCAATAAAAAGTCCGCTAAGGGTCAATATAGCTGCTTCTTACTGCTTCACTGCATCTTGAAGTGTGGCCAGAGGCCGGCTTCTCCCTCCACCGCAGCCCAGTAACCATTTCAGCAGCGGGACCAGCCTTGGGCGGGCAACGCTGGTGTTTCTGCCTGTTGGGGAGTCTTGCAGGAGTTTGGACCGCCTCTTGCCGAAGGACTCAGTGCCACCCAATCTGGGCAGAGCTCCTGGGAGAAGGCAGGTGCCTATCGCAGCCTCCCTTTGAGGTGGGTAGTGCTCGAATCATGCCCCCCCCTTTGTGAAGGAGGACTGGAAGGAGACAGGCCTGAAAGAGGCCATTTGGGCAGACACACCCTGGAAAAACCTCCCAGGGGTGGGGGCACATATTTCTGGATCCAGATGTTTGCTGTGCCAACTGGGTCCTTGTTGCAGGTGAACTGGGGAATAAGGATGTTACGAAGTCCCCAGAGTCAGGTGGGAGTCACTGAGAGTTGAGTGGCATGTTTTTGTTTTTGTTTTTTATTATTATTATTATTATTATTATTTCCCAATGCTGCCATGCCAACCTCACCAAAGAGAGACTCAGAAAACAGCCCACGGAGATCCCAGCAGGGAGACCAGCTGTAGTTCCCAGGCCCAATTTAGGGTGGCCAGAAGAGGAGGAGGAATTCCCCAGGAAAACCCCTGTTTCTGGAAGGGGGCAGATCAGAAGCTACTGATTGGGTTAACGAGGCTTCTGCCTCTCTGGTTTTAATCAGTCAAACTCTACAGGACTTCCACAGGGACTCTGTTAGCAGGCAAAGCAAGGCGGGGGGCGGGACAGAGCGAGGTCCTGCACTGCCCAGCTGCTCTCTTTTACCTTCTGCTCACCCCCAAGCCCAGGGAGTACCTCCTTGTATCGCTCCAGCTCCTGCACGAAGGTTCGCTCGTGAAAGAGCGCCTGCAGCCGCTCCTGGGCGTAGTTGTGGCACAGCTCCTCGAAGGTGGCCCCGCGGCTCTGGCCGGCCATCTCAGGGTTCTGGAGGCCAGGCGTATCCACGATCATCATGGAACACAAGGAGCGCTGGCTGGACTTGAGAGCCCTGCGGGGAAGAGAGGAGGTTGGCAGGTGTGGGCAGCGGATATCCCTGGGAGGGGATTTCCCCCCCCCCAAGGTGACTCCGCTTGGCTGGCTGGACAAAGGGACAGTACCGTCCCCGGGAGGGGGAGGCTTCTACTCGGCAGGCTGCAGAAAGGAGACCCTTCGCAGAAGAGGAGTGTGGCAAAATCCACACAGCTACAGCTTTGCTTTGGTGCAGCCCGGGGGGGCCGCAGAGGATGGTAAAAGAACTCAGGCTGGTAATGTGATGATGCAATCCAAGGTCCACCTGGGCCGAGGTGTGACTGGCTCTTTTTAACCATCTGGTGCAGCCTGTCTCCCTTTTCGATGGTGGGGTTGGCATGGCCAAGGATGCCTTGGAAAAGTGAGGCTGATACAGCTTAGCTCCGTGTACCTTAATTACAAGCCATGCGGGTGAATACCTTTCTGTGACCCCACCATCCATCCATCAGTCCCCTTTCTTTCATTCGGTGCTTTTCCAAGTGTTATTTTAGGTGCTTTTATAATGAAAAAGAGACAGACTGCTGTAACATCCCAGGGCTGTAATAGCATTACATCGCTGTAACGTTAATAGAGGAATAAGCCCATTCCAGTCATGGCGCTAAATATGCAGAATGAAATGACTTTTTACAATCATCCTTAGCATTTATGCATTACAGAATTACAGCCACATAGCATCATATACTCCAAAGAGCCTTTTAGTGCTAATTAGCCTATCGTCTAAGAAATCAAGTCGTACGAGGCTGCCCCAACTGGAGGATGCGCTTAGCCTGGCCTGGCCTTCAGAAAGCTCCATGCGCAGCATTAACGCCTGCATGGACAGAGGAAGGATCCCAAGGGGAGGAGCCGTGCTGCCCAAGGCCGAGCAGTCCGCTTGGAATCCAGCTGCTGAGAAGCTGCCTGTCAGGGCCCCCTCACCTGCAGCTGTCGGATGAGCAGGTGCTCCTCTCCCTCTGAGAAAGGGAGAAGCGCCCACCTGGGGGGGGTGCAGAGCTGGCCGGGAGGCCCTGTGGGGTCAAGGGCCATCCTGCCCTCGTTTCTGCAGAAGGACGATGGCAGGGCAGAAACCGGAAAGCCTTCCTCAGTTTAGAAAGCTTTCGTCCTCATTCGCTCGGCTAATGCATTGGGGTCTGGAAAGGTCTCCGGCACTGAGAGAGCTTGTTAATGTCAGGAGATGGGCAAGGATGAGGCGAGGGAGGAAAGGGGGAAGCCTGGGGGCTGCGCCGATGATGCTTCCGTACCTGTTGAGGAGTGAGATCAGCAGGGTGAACGCTTCCGAGTACAAGCTGGAGGCCAGGGCTTCCAAACACTCCAAAGCAGAGGTCTTCAGGCCTGCGGAGCCAAGGCAGAGGGGGCCGGGGTGAGGCAGGCCTCGCTGGGAAGAGCCACCTGCCCCGCCGGAGCACGGGAAACGCGTCGCGGGCCTCAGAAGAGCCCAGGATACTTGGGGTGGGCAGGAGAAGGTCCGCCTCTCTCCTGCTCACTGCTCCGTAAGCAGCCCAAATCCAAGTTTCATGAGCTGGAGAAGTGAGGATCCAGCTAGAAGCGGTACCCCCCCGCTAAATATGGCAGGTTAGGGGGAAATCACTCCCCTTCCTTTGTGCAGAGTCTGTTCTGCATAAACCCTGGAGGATTTCCTCGTGCGCGTGGGTGTGCGCGTGTGCATGCGTGCGTGTGCGTGAGAGAGAGACTCAAATGTCACAGTGCTGGGACCCCTTAAAGTAATACATGGATTTGCATGGCACCCACCCGGCACAAGCAAGGCTAATCATTCTGTCGGGGTTAGAGCTGAGTAATAATTAAATGCATCTCTTTCACTCAGACCTTCACCTATGCTTCAGCACGGTAACTGCTTGTGCAAGCCAAGGGCAAACCTGATCGGGTTTGAAAAAAACTGCCCGGCCCCTAATTTTGGGTGTCCTCCCTGGGGGTGCCAAGCCACAGTTGAGAACCATTGACTCAACCACCCACTGTCATCAGATCTCTTGCATCTGTCGTGGGACCTGGATCTCCTGCCCAGCGAGCGCACAAGGCAGAGTTCCAAAGACGGAGCAAGCACTTAAAAGCAGGAAGTTGGAGAAGCTGTTCCGAAAAGGCCTTGCACCCGGGGCGGGCTCTGCCTTGACCTTCCCCACCTGAGCCGTCCGCCAGCGCCGCGTCCTCTGGTCCCTGGCGGAAGGAGGTGGACCTCTGCAGGGTGCCTTTGGGCTGCTGCTTGAAGATGGCCGAGGACAGCTCTTCCAGGGTGCACCCCAGCAGGTAGGCGGCTTTCTGGGCCCACTCGTGACGAGCAAACTGCTTCCTCCCAGCTGAAAGCAGAAGACAGGGGGGCTGAGGGCTGAGCCCGGGAGGGGGAGGTGCCCCTGTGCCAGCCCCGGGCAAGGAGAGAAAAAGATCAGGCAACCATTTGACCGAGATGGTATGAGGATTCCTGTCCTGGGCAGGGGGTTGGACTAGAAGACCTCCACGGTCCCTCCCAACCCGGGGTCACTCTTCCCTCCCATGGTGAGGTGGATGGGGCCTCCCAGGAACAGACCGCACAGTTCTTCCTGGGCGGGCGAGCAGAGGAGGGAAGGGAAATTTCATTAGGAGGAAGACTGTGCTTTATCAGGGCCCAGCGTGGCAGGACCCGCTGCCTGGCCTTGTCATTATTCATCGTGTATGAAATGAAAGAACAAGACAGGGAGAAAAATGATGGGAGGAAGCAAAGAGCCCTAATGAAAATGTATTTAGGAATTTGATGAGAGAAGATTGGAGGTCAACAGCTTAACGTCTCTGCCAGGCTAATCATGGCACGGAGCCATTCTCTGTCTGTGCGTGGGCTGGAAAGCGGCGGGCGGGGGGGAGGAACCTCCCCTGTGCCTTCCCAGAGGCGGGTGGGGCAGAGAGGAACAGCCTGGGAGGTCCCCGCGGCATAAAGCAGGCTGGAGAGCCCCCCCTTCAATTCCCCTTGAAGGCGGGGGTGGGGGTGGGCGGGACATCCCCCCTCGAATGCTCAGTGGCCAGGCAACAAGGGAGCCCATCTGCAAGGCTAGGAGGGCTACAGAGTGGGACCCCCTTCTGGCTACTTCTCTGCAGCGGGGCAGGTGTCCACCCCCTACACTTCCCCACCCCACCAAAACATCCTTCCCTGTCACCTTCCCCATCCTGTGACCCCCCAGGTCCTGGCGGCAGCAGCAGCAGCAGCAGCAGCAGCAGCAGGTCCTGGAGTGGATCTTCAGGGAGGCAGGAGTTCCAGGCTTCCAAGAGTCAACGATCCCCACTCAGATACCAAAGAGTGGGAGGACATCTGGGAAGGGATCTTTGTCTCCAGCCCAGGGGGTCATGGAGGATGCTTCCATCCCAACATGGAGGCACAGGGTGTCGGGATCCCAGTTCCGGGGGGAGAGGCCTCGGGAAGCCAACACCACTGAAGGTTCCCAGCCACCCAGAGAAGTCCACCGCCTCTAAGGCCGGGTTGTTCAAATCTGGCTACTTTAAGACGGGCGCAGCCAGGCTGGCTGGGAAATTCTGGGAGTTGAAGTCCACCCGACTTGAAGTGGCCAAGTTTGAAAAACACGGCTCTAAGGCATTAATTTTAGAGCAGGACAGGCCTCAGAGGAGAAGCAAGAGAGGATGGGAGCCATGCCAGCCCACTCCTCAAGCTGCAGAAAACTGCTGCTCTGAGCCGCCCCCCGAGATGACACCGCCCTCCGTCTCTTCTAGGTTGCCGCAGACTCCCAGCCCACAGCATGCTCGGGTCAGAAGTCTGCACTGGAGGCGAGAGGGCAGCCACCAAATTCCCAGCCTCGCCCAGGCGGGCTGGGAAATGTCATGCAAATTCACGCCCCGGGGGCTTTCATTACTCCCCTCCCTCCCTCCCGCATGGGACTTATGGGGCATCCAGTTAGGACGCCTGCCCTTGTTCTGTGCCTTCCCCTTGGCCCTTCTATCTTCGCCCCTCCCCGAAAACAGTCGTGAAGGGCCAAAAGGGAGGGAAGCTGCACGGTGGCGGATGCTTACGGTGGGAGAGGGACCCCCGGGGATGGCGGCTCCCAGACCGGACAGGAAGAACAAGCCAGAGGGGGAAGCGGCTGCAGTCCCAGTTTCTTCCTACTTACTATTTCCCCCGCCCCCCTCCTCATTTTGCCAATCGTGACTCAGAAATAAGGGAAACTCACAGGCCCACCTTGGCGGCCCTTTCAAACCAGGAGCCAAAGAGATTCCAGGCCCCAGCTGAAAACACAGGGCCATCCGCACGGCACGGTCAAAAAGGTCAAGGTGGCAGCCACATTGGTGCAACTGGGGCACGCGTGGCGTGCGCAGAAACCATGCCAACCATCTTGACTGTTGTGACCACCCCTTGGGGATCCCCCCCCCCATGGAAAGGGGTTAAGATTCCAGGCACAATGAGCCAAGCAGAGGGGCAGAACGAGTGGGGACAGACTGGCCGGCATGCAGGTGAAGCCTCGAACTCGAAGCAAAGAAACGGGGGGGGGATGGGGCGGAACAGACGGAGGGGAGGAAGGAGGTGTCATTTGGGGCGAGGAACAGCACATTACCTTCGCTGCTGTCTGAATTGCACAGGGAACGGCATGCACCATGCAAACACAAAAAGAGTGAATTAGAAGGCAGCGACGGCACCAAAGCTCTTGGATGAAACGTGGGGGGGGAGCACCCTCACACACACACACGTTCAGGGGGGGCAGGGGGTTAATGCTCCTTCACATGGACATTCAAAACCGGAGGTATGTTACCCCCGACAGCCCGCCTGGTGTTGGAACCACCTGAGTACAGGTAGTCCTTGGTTAACGATCACAATTGGGACTGGAATTTCAGTTACTAAGCAAAGCAGTCATTAAGAGAATCTGATCCAATTTTATTACCTTTTTTGCAGCGGTTGTTAAGCAAATCACCACCGGCATTAGGTGAACCACATGGTCGTTAAGCGAATCATGTGGTTCCCCATTGACTTTGCTTGCCAGGAGCCGGCTGGGAAGGTCAAAAATGGCGATCACGTGAGCACAGGACGCTGCAACAGCCATAAATGCGAACCGGTTGAAAAACACCCAAATTGTGATCATGTGACCACGGGGATGCAGTGCCGGACATAAGCGTGAGGACCAGTCATAAGTCGGTTTTTTCAGCACCGTCGTAAGTCCAAACTGTCACTAATCGAATGGTTGTTAAGCGAGGACTACCTGTAATGCCACAGAGCCAGAGGACTTAGGTGGGCTCTGCCAAGACCCTTTAGCTAGACAGGGCCAACCCTCAGGGGTACTAATTACCCTGAACTAGGAAAACACTTTCTCTTTCACTCATGCTGTACAGTCTCAAAGCACGCACGTGTTGTGCCAGGAAGGAACAGCTGTTCAACCCCCCCCCCCCACAGAAATGGTGCCCAACGGCCCCATTCCACAGCTTCGCAGCACAAAATCTTAAGACAGGTTTGCCCTCTGCTGGTGGCATCTGAGTAAGATGGCAGCTTCTGGATGAAGACAGCAATTCCATTTTTATTTTTAGAACACTGGGCTGCTTATGGAAGGACTTGGAGCAAAACTAACCATTTTTACGTGCTGGGGTGGGAAAAATTCCCTGCTACCACACTTCTCTAGCCAAAGTCTGCCATGGGCAGCACAGACTGATGCCTCCTCCGTGTTGCCCACCATGCCCAGGGCAGGCACTTTAAAGGAAACCCAGAAGCCGTGGGCAGGAGGAAGTGCCCATGCCATGCTCAAAAAAAAAGAAAGTTAAGGAGATTCACAGCAATAGGCCTCTTTTTCCTTTCCACTCAAATGGGGCATTCCAAAACTTCACTAAGTTTTCGGAACGATCCCTTGAGTTTGCTTTCTTTTCTCTTTCCTGCATCCCTTTAAAGTCCTTGAAGGTCCAAACCAGCTAGGGATTATTTCTGATTCCGTGTGACCTACTTTGGGAGTCTTCTTAAGTGAAAAAACAGAGTAAAATGCTTCAAATAAATGAGGTAAAGCTGCCCACCTGGAGCACAGGAACGTAGCAAAAACAGGTGTGGGGAATTCCCAGGCGGTCTAACAAGCTCCTCCACGTCCTTTAATCCAACCCCCACCCCCCGGCAGTGTCCCCTCCTCAGACTAGACCGGGCACGTGGAAAGTCACCTTCCCTTGCCCATCTCCAGCAGCGAGGGATCCTCCCTCCTTTCAGCCTGGAGAAGAAGGTGCCCCTTCCTTGAAACTGAAAGAGACAGCACTCACACAGGAGACATGCTCCGTGCCCCTGCCTGCCTGGGGAAAGCAGCTGCAACCGAGAAAGGGCCCGTCATCTTGCCCCCACCGCTACCCCCATCCCAGCAAGCCTTGCCGACCAACCACGCCAGGCCCACCAAGAGGCAGTGCGGGCCAGTCTGGCCCTGGGCCCGGCTAACAGCTGGGCCAGCATTCAGGTCTTCCGCAGGGCCACCTGCTCATCGAGGAGCGAGGCCCACGGCAAGCTGGATCCCATTACAGGTAGTCCTCGCTTAATGTCAATTGGGACCAGAATTTTGGTTGCTAAGCGAAGCGGTCATTAAGTGAATCCATCCCAATTTTACAACCTTTTTTGCAGCGGTTGTTAAGCAAATCACTGTGGGCATTAAGCAGACCACATTGTTGTTGCGAATCACAGGGTTCCCCATTGATTTTGCTTGCCAGAAGCCGAGCAGGAAGGTCGAAAATGGCGATTATGTGACCGCAGGATGCTGCAACGGTTGTAAATGGGAACCGGTTGCCAAGCACCCAAACCATGACCACATAACTGAGGGGACGCTGCAGCGGTTATAAGTGTGAGGACAGGTCACAAGTCATTTTTTCCAGCTCTGTCCTAAGTCTGAAGCGTCACTAAACAAATGGTTGTTCAGCGAGGACTACCTGTATAGCTAAGGACCTCCAACAAGCTCAGTGAGCCTCTCGCAAGATCTCCTGGAAGGGAGACATGCGGCGTGGCAAGCGGTTTCCTGGGTGATGGTTGGGAATTCCCATTTGACTTCTTTACAAAAGACGCTGCTTAGGACAGGTGCCGCGTCATCATATTGCTCGTCTGGATCGCTGTTTTACTGGCTCTGTGCGTCTCAGGGGGACACTGGCTCCACCTTACGTGCACATACAGACACACACACACTCACGCCCGCTGGTGATTCTGCAGCGGGGCCGGGCAACCCCTGCCCCGTCAGCCCAGGACGCAGCAGGGATTACGAGGGCCCCCTGGGTGCATTTATCAGCGCGTGCCCTGCCCCGCGTCCCAAGGTAGTTCCCGCCTGGGGAGGAGGACCAGTTTCCCTGTGCCAACGCGGTAGGAGCGGGGCCCCGGGTGGCAGCGGCTGGCCCCGTCCCTTTGGGGAAGGAGCCACATTCCGGAGTGGCCAACTGACCCCACCCCCGTCCCTTTTCTTGCAAGGAAGCCCCTCCGGGCAGGATGCTAAGTGCGCCCCCTACCTTTGGTGGCTCCAGCCGCCCCCAGGTGGCAAACAGCCCCCAGGACGAGCCAGAAGGCCTTCTGCTCGTCGCTGGAAATGCCCATCACCTTCATGGCCGCCTGCAGCTTGCTGAACCGCTGCGCTGCTTTCTGCTTCTCCTCCGGCTGCAGCCAAACAGAAAACCAGGGATAAAACCGGACGGGCCTACTGAAGAAACCAAGCGCCTTTTCATCGCCACACGCAGGAAAGCCGGGAGGGCCACTGCTCCCTTCGCCAGCCCAGCATCAGGCCGGAGGACCCGGCTCCGATCCCCTCAGCAAGGCAGGGACGTTTCTAATTAAGGCTCTACATAAGCCCCCCAGACGGGGGAACAGGGGCCCCCGCCCCCCCGCCTTGCTCAGCAGCTGATTTTCGCCAGCTTTGTTCCACCAGAGTGGCCGGCTGGAAGGCTTCTGGAAGCCCCTGCTGCGTGCAGGGAGAGGACTTCCACTGACGGGGAGCCCTCCCTCACGGCCGGCCATAACCAGACCTTGGTCAAGGCCATCCCCGGGCCACGTCCCGCCCCACAGCAGCGCGAGGCAAATGCTGCCCATTCGGCCACAGAGGGTACCTTTGCCAAAGGCACGATCCCAAAGACGTTGTGTTCAGCCAAGTGGTTGAAATGCAGCTCCGTCCTGCAAAGCGGAGGAAGGGAAGGAGATCATGGGAGGCAGCAGGCGGATCCTGACAGGCTCCCTTTGCCCCCCACCCCCACCCCCACCAAGCTGGGCCAGCCCACCCGGTCTCCTTTCACCCCCCAAGACGTAGGGCTCTCCTACAGGGCAACTGAAGGACACTCAGCGGGGACGGGAGCCTTCCCCCTGGGGCCCAGTGGCCAGTGAGGCCCCAGCACTGAGAACTAGGAAGGTGGACCCGCTCTGCAGTCCCAATCCAAACAGAGTCAGACCCCTCCCTTCCTTTCACAGCACCCCCTTTTTGAGAACCCCCAAACTCTAAGCCAAGACCTTGAGTGGACAGCAGAGTCTCCTTACCGCAGGGCGTTGTCCGGACAAGCCAGGAGATAGTAGAACACGTTGAACGTAGCCTCGTTGGTGGGGCGCTTGGCAACCCGGAGTTTCTCTAGCAGCATTGTCTAACAAAAGCGATTAAGAAAGAGGGCATGGCGGTGGCACCCCCCACCCCTCCTATGGCCTCCCACTGCAATCTCTGCTCAGCTTCGGATGGCAGCTACCCTGGTGACCCCGTCGGCCTTGCAGAAGGTCCTGATTCTCTCCTTGGAGCATCCCCAGACAAGGCGGACAGGTGCCAGTCAACCGAGGCCACTTGGGCTGGGCTGGTCCACGACAGCTTCCTGCATTCACAACTGGAAGACCACCCTGCTTGCTGACCCCTTCCCCAAAAAGCACTTCTACACTCTCAGAGTGTTGCAACTGTTTTTCCAGTTGGGTCAGCGTGGCCACAAACTCCCATTTTATACCCACTCCAAGGCCCTTTTGGACTGTGCTGTCAACATCCAGAATTTGAATTCTTCCTTTCATCGTTTTCCAGAAAATTGGTAGACACCGTGTCTGGCTTCCCCTTCAGGACTAGCCAACTCTACTGGGGCACTCACTGCAAACTTTGCCCACCAAACTCCACCACCCATGGCAACCCTGCCCTGTCCACTTAGAGTCGACGAGTGTGGCTCTCGGGCACGATAAGCAGGTGCAGGGGGATGGATCAGGATTGCAGGAAAGAGAAGCGTGCGCACACCCCTAGCTCACCTGGACGGAAGCTGATGCCACCTGCCCAGCCTGGTCGAAGTCCAGGGAGGTGATCTGTGAGAAGCGCGTGGCATTGCTGTTCAAGCTTGTGCTGCTGTTGCCAAAGGCTTCCAGGATGGTGTACAGCGCCTGCCATTTCTCCACTGCCAAGGCAGAAACGAGAAAAAACATGCAGGTGCGGGCCTAGAGTGATCTCTGTGGGCGTCCATGCGCAAGTGCACCCCCCGCGCAGAGCATGTTTGCACCCCCACTGGCCATCACCAGGATCCAGAGCAATTCTTAATACCTGCCGCCCCACCCACCCACCCACACGCAGACTCTCACAGACGGGGCCGCAACAGGGTGGCTGCACTGTTTCGTGCAAAATTCTGTGCAAAATAGGTGGATCGCGATTCCCTCTCTGAATGCTCGGGTGTTGGCCGGGCTGAAGGCTACGAGGGGCAAGGCCAAATCCCCAAAGGATTTCGGAGGCTGCAGGCTCAGAAAGACCTACAACCACAGGGGGCCACCAGCAACACATGCGCGTGGGGGGGCAGCGTCTCTCTAAGGAAAAGAGAGTGGGAAGTGGTTGTAGCAGCGTTGGGGGTGACAGGTGGCCTACAGGGGAGAGAAGGGACGGTTTCTGTCCTGGATCCAGTAACTCAAGGCTATGGGTCTCCTCACTCCTGCCTGACCCCGAAGGGGCAAAAATCATCTCCATGAGGTTACAGCCGTCCCTGCTACTTTCTACAGGGCCCCAACAAACCACCTGGGCCGCTGTGGACATACTCTCATCCCGCCACAGACACGTAGCTGAGATGCCCCCTTATGGTCTCTTTGTCCCTCCAGGGCTGGCCAGACGATCCCGATGGTCTCCTGCCTACCCTTGCAACTTTTGTTCCTTCTCCTATGACAGGTACAGCTGTCGGGAGGAAGCAGGTGCCCTTGCCCCAGACCCCCAGAGGCTTCCCCCTGCCTGTGCACGGCTTCTCCCGAGAGTTGCTGAGGCAGGAAAGGGACGGAGCCGCAGCGCTTTGACGGAGCCCCGATTCGCCAGGTTCTGTCTCAGCTGCCCTCCCTGTAGCTCGGAAAGACCCTTTTGGTCTGAAACCTTCAAGAGAAACTGGATGGGCCCACGACTGAGGCTCCATCCTTCCCCGCTGGGCTTCCGGGCCCCAGCTGGAGAGGCCCCACTGTGCGGTTCCGCCAACCCTCCTCAGGTCCAGCACCACGCCCACCTGAGAAGACCTTCCCGGAGCTGCCCGCGATGGTGGCCAAGTACTGCACCACGTGCTGGCAGTTGGTGGTTTTGCCACTGCCGCTGCTCCCCAAGAGGACAACAGACTGGTCCTGGCGGCTCATCAGCATGGCCCGGTAGGCCGCCTGGGCGATAGCGTAAACATGAGGGGACGTGTCCTCCTTGCGGCATCCCTTGAACATGTGCATCACCTGGAGAAAGCAGCCAGGTTAGCGTGGCATCAGCGAACGGGCATCGCAAGGATGTGACAAATACACATGGCTGACAGAGGAAAGGCTTGATGGCCCTGCAAGGAGGAGAGAGCCTGGGGGCAAGGCCTTTGCCGAAAGCCCAGGTCCGGTCTTCCTTTCAAAGGAGATCTGTGATCAGGAGACTCTCTGCTGTCCTTCCAAGCAAAGAGTACAGGTAGTCCTTGCTTAATGATCACTCATTTAGTGATGGTTCGGACTTATGACACTGCTGGGAAAACTGACTTATGGCCAGTCCTCACACTTATGACTGTCACAGCATCCCTGATGTCACGTGATCACAATTCGGGCGCTCGGCAACCAGTTCGCATTTATGTCTGTTGCAGCGTCCCGTGGTCACGTGGTTGCCATTTTTGACCTACCCAGCCAGCTTCTGGCAAGCAAAATCAATGGGGAACCATGGGATTCACTTAACAACCACATGGTCCACTTAACGCCCACAGTGATTCCCTTAACGACCACCACAAAAAGGTTGTAAAGTCGGGTCAGATTCGCTTAATGACCACTTTGCTTAGCAACCAAAATTCTGGTCTCACTTGTGGTTGTTAAGCAAGGACTACCTGTAGGTGCTGCCTCATTGGGAAACTCCAGCGAAGGGATGGATGGAGGGCAGGGGCAGAGTAGGGAAGGGGTGGGCATCATCAACAGGATTGCTCCAGCCGCCTCCGACGCAGCCCGAGGACATCATTCATTTGCAAAGGACCAGCGTGAAGACAGGCCCTCTGCCCATTCCTTACTCGCCGCACCAGAGGCTCTTCTTCAAGGCCCTTGCCAGCTAAAGCGCTTAAGTTTTAGGGGGCCACGTGAAGGACTTTTATGTTTTTCCAGGTTTTTGAGAGAGCTTCCTTCTGGATGGCCCGTTTTACTCGGATGCTTCCTCGTTCTCAGCTCATTTCAGGGACTCTCTGGGAGGGGCCTGCCATGAAACGGTTCAGTGGGGAGTGGTCCAGCCTCAGCCTTGCCATGTTCCAGGACACACCTTCCTATTCCATCCCCCACCAACCCCACCACCATTTTCTTCCACCGTCTCTCTCTCTTTTTTATCCGTTCAATCGTGTCCGATTCTCGGAGACCGCCTGGACGAGTCCCTGCAGTTTTCTTGGCAAGATTTTTCGGAAGGGGTTTGCCATTGCCTCCTTCCCAGGGCTGAGAGAGAGTGGCTGGCCCAGGGTCCCCCAGCTGGCTTTGTGCCCAAGGCGGGACTGGAACTCACCGTCTCCCGGTTTCTAGCCCGGTGCCTTAGCCACTAGACCAAACTGCCTCTGTCTCTACCCAAGTCAGTCAGCAATTCCGTTCCCAAAGAACAAACTCTGCAGTCATGGCAAAGCCACAGCCTCATTCCTCTTGGGAAGTCTGAGGATTTTTTTAACTGCCGCATCTCTCCCTAACTCGGTGACACATTCTCTCTGGCGTGGGAGGTGTGTCATTTGGGCTGAAGGCCGAACCCTCGCCTCACCATTCTGGACACAGCATGTCGTGCGGTATGTATGGATAGTACAGCCATACTCACAGCTCCTCTGACAGTTTAACCGGAGGTGGGGGGGAAATCTAAACGGTGACTTAGCAGTGCTACTGGAGTCAGTGGTATGGGATTTGCATTGCCCATAAACAGGCAGTTATGGATGTGGCAAAAACCAAGCGGCAGACAGGGTGCCTACCCTTCTTACAAAGGAAGAGCCGCTAGCAGAGAGTCAGGCCAATCGCCACACCTGGGCAGCAATTCTCTGGCTGAAGCCCTCCCAACCGAGGGTCAGAGCATGGATCCTGGAGAACTCTGGCTGACGAGGCCCGCCAGGAGTCCCCGGTGTCCTCTGTGCTCACCGCACCCACCTTCTCCGAGTACATGGAGGGAGAGCTGAGAGGGTTGATGACCACCAGGTTGGGGCCGGCGTAGGTGTGTATGAGGTTGCCGCCATAGCGCTGGCGCAGGGTGTGCAGGGCACTGGACTCGTTGAGGTAGACGAGGTTGGCCAGGTCCTCCAAACGGTCACAGGATGGAGGATTAGCCTGAACAAACAGAGATTTAAAAAAAAAAACTGGTTAGTTTGGACAGGGCCAGGAGCAGCTCTTGGAAGGGCACGCCTGGCCCGGCTCCCCATGCCCACCTTTTCAATGTCGTCTTCATCCACCTCCAGAAGGGCCCCGTCGTAGTCCAGCTTCACTTTGACCTTCCCCTCTGGTAAGACGCCGGCAGCGTCAGTCTTCAGCTGGCTCGCTGGGGGTGCGGCCATGAGAGGAGAGGAGGGGTGAGGGCCATGAACCCAGCTAGCCAAGCAAGGCCATGCCCTCGCCCAGATGAGCCCACCTCCGCCTCACAAACAGGCACTGCTGCCACCTGGCGGCCCAGCCAAACAAAGGAAGGGTCGCAACAGCCCCCGCCCCCCCCCGTCCCAAAAGCTAGCACGACATCCTGAAATGAGGGCACAGCGGCACTTTCCAGGGCTGTTCTCCCCCCCTCCCGGTCCACAAGATCATTTCAGGGGGAGGAAATCCACCGTGCCAGCATTTCAAAGAAAATGCTGCTGTGCACTACTACCTGTCCTGCTGCCACAATGCAGAAACCCACAGAATCAACCACAGCCCTCGCCGCACCTTGCAGAGCCCTCTGGCCCCACCAGAAACCCTCCGTGAAATGTTGTGGGGCACTGAGAGGGCACAGGCGGCTCCCCAGGGCCCCCCCACTTACCCAAGGAGAAGCCATCCTTGTGAACCAGCCACGCCTTCTCCGTCTCGTACCAGGCCTCTTCGGCGGCAATCTGCTCCTCCGTCTTGGCCTGCCATGCGTGTTGGGGAATGGGGGGGACATGTTACTGCACAGCCCTCGCTTTGACCACAAGGCGCTGACGGACCCAAACCACTTCTCTGCCTCGCCGTGGATCATTCCGCGCATCGGCCCACAACCGCTCTCCATCCCGGCTCCCATCCGGCACACCTTCCCACCTTTCGCTCACTAAGAGGTCTGGCTGGTGAGCGACTCTGGAATTTCTACCTCCCCGCATGTTGTTTAGTGGAATAACGCACGCACGCACACACAAGGCCAGTGACAACAAGGCCAACTGCCTTTTGGCTCCTGTTGTTCACCTCCACCTTTCCACAACGGCAGCATCAGAAGAAGGGCACAGAGCATGCGGCACGCAATGCTACCCCATCCCAGAAAGGCAGGTAGCCACCGATGGACACAGCGTGCAACCCCTGACCCTGGACTCACCTGGGGGAAGAGGAGGAAGCAAGTCGGGAATCCTCTGGGAATGCCAACCTAAAGTCTCTCTCTGTGCATTCTGACCTCCCCCAGATGTACAGGATGGGCCTTGTCCTCAGCCCACACTAGCCTTTGCAGCTGGGGAGAGGCAGAAGCAACAACTGGAGGGCACCCCCAAGGAGAAAGTGGGAAGACCCTTTTCAGTCATGGTCTGCCGGGGACAGGGGGGGAGGAATTTAGGTTCTCAGACCCTGGTTTAAAACCCAGCTCCCCTTGAAATTTTATCATGTGGCCTTGAAAGCCTTTCCTCTTTCCACGATTAAAAAATAATGGAAACTGGCCCATCACCAACCTTGAAAGGGCAGGAGAGGCATATAACCCTCATTTAAACAGCACTCCTAAGGGCAGAGCCCCACTGCAGGGCACGCTGGCAGAGGGAAATGGCTTCTCCGCAGAACACAACACACACATCTCACCCACCCACACAAGGCTGTGTTTACAAACACCAACACCTACTCTGCTGCCACACCCCAGCCCACGCAGCGAGCTCCAGAGTTGCGAACGGAGCCGCCAAATCTGTGGCTGAGAACCAGCCACATCCAGGCCAAAGGCAACCACAGGGCATTGTCCGCCTGAGCCCGTGGAGGCCGGGAGGAAGAGAAGCGCCCAGGCCGGCTCCAGGCAAGGCAGGAGACCCAAGTGGACGGCACCACCTCCGTCACTAAGGAACACCCCAGCTCTGGGGCCTCCCCCGAGCACAACCCGAGGGGGTCATCGTCCTAGAACGAGAGGAGGAAGTCCAAGGCACGGCGTGAGAAAAGGGCCACTTGGCGAGGGGAAGGGGGCCATGGTCCCCTTGCAAATAATGTGGGCTGGCCTGCCTTGAGAGGGTCTTCCCCTCCGTGGCTGGCCACACCCCTGTCCCCTGCAGACGGTGAAGCAGCAGTGTCTAGCGGGCTGCAAGGGTGTGCCTCTGGGGGCGAGCTATCCAGCACGTGACTCGTCCTGGAGCGCCCAGAGGTGCGTGGCTGGCCAGTGCTGGGAACAAGAGGGGCCCGCGTAGCTGTAGTGACCGCTCTGCCCGGAGCACCAGGCCCCCCACTTTCAATTTCCTCTCCTTCCATAAGGCCTTCAGTCTCCGGCCCGAAGGCAAGGGCTTCTGCTGGGAATCGATTTCCTCACTGGACGAGCCTCGGTGGCCACCCCTGGTTCAGCTGCACTGACCTCTTCTGAGCAGAAACCCAACTTTTAAGTTCCTGTCTAAAGTCCCACCTGGGGGGTTGGCACTCCACACGATTAATTGGTAGGAGCATTTTATACACCCCCCCCAAAAAAGCCTTGCCCTGTGTGCTCAGGGCTAACCGACCATGCTCTGGAATCACTCTTCCTCCAGGCCAGGCAATTATCCTATTTATTATTTATTTATTATTTATTTTTCAAGATATAATTAAGACACATCAAATCCCCTCAATGGAGCACTGGACGATTAAGGTGATGGAATTGGGCCAGGCGATTACCCTGCCCTCTGTAGTTCCTTGCTTAGTTTCCACTGACCTGTGGGCAGAGGGGGTCCTCCGGACAGTGACTTCCCTTCCCTTCCCTTCCCTTCCCTTCCCAAGCAAGCCGCCCCTTTTCTGCGTGGCCACGGCCACTTTGGAGCAAGCTCACTCCCACCACGGCAGCCTGGCAAAGCAAAACTAAGCCTGCGCCTGGCGTGTCGGGAAGCAAAACCCAGGCCAAACGCAAGAGGTGGAGAAAGCCTTACATTCCAGCAAGTTGCACGAGCACACACATCAACCCAGAGGCAGGCGGGAGATGGAGGGAGGTCCAGGGCGCCGGGATACCGTACCTGGCTGGGTGCAGCCACGGCAGTCTCTGGCTCCGGCTAAGGCAGCAAGGTGGGAGAAGAGAAGAGGAGAGAGAGAGGTGAGCAGTGAGGCGGGGGGCCTGGCAGCAGAGGGAAGGGTCTGCCCCACAGGAACCTTGGCGAGAAGAGCTGCCGGAGGAGGAGGAGGAGGAGGAGGAGGGGGGACAGAGGGACCAGCAGCTGCATCTTCTGCCCAGGCCAACCAAACCTGCCTCCCTTTACCACCCACCCTTTTTCGGCGTGAGTAAAGAGACAGAGGAAGCAGCAGGAAAACACGGGGAGGGCTGCCCACGGAGAAGGGCATCCAATGGGCTCCTCACCGAATCCCACGAGGGAAGCCAGCGAAGGCAGCTGCGTTACACAACCTGCACGTGGAAGCACCCACTCCTGGCACAGCCAGGGGGATCTGAGCAAGCAAGGCAGCAGTTGCACCCCGGTTTCTCACACTTGGTAACTTTAAGATGGCGGGGCTTCAGCTCCCAGAGTTCCCCAGCCCGTCCACCCATCTTACAGTTGCCAAGTTTGAAAAGGACTGAGTTACGCCAGCAGGGCACAAACAGAAGGGCAGCCCTCACCGACAGCACCGAGCCCCTTGCAGTTCATCAAAGTGAGACGCAGCCCCTTCAGGAGAGGGCACCGGGAGACGCGGGCATTGCCATCCTCCAGGAGACAAGGAGGGGCGTCGGCAGCTTCCTCTGGGCTCCAGTCTCCGGACAACAACCACCAGCCAACACTCCAGCTGCCCATCACCTCCTGCAGGTCCCGTCTTCTGGGCCTCAGGCCAGAAGCTAAAACTCAGCCCCCCCCCCCCCCAGCACAACTCTCTTCCCTCAGCTGCGAGGCCTCTGCTCACCAACACCCTCATATTCCACGCCGTCTGCTCAAGACACACCTGCTTTGGCCCCTCTCCCACGACCGAGGGTGGCGGAGGCTTCACTTCTGGCTTGGCAGGCTGGGGCTTCTCCTTTGAAGGAGCCGGCTTGGCAGAAGCAAGCAGATCAAGTCAGACTGTGCCTCAGAATCCCTGTGACAATGCAGGCCTGCATGTGCACATTCACATGCACACACACACACAAGCACCTATACTTGCGAACACCTGCAGGGAAAATCCCAGTGCACATTCTGTTCACGTGCCAGGTGGAACGAACGGAGCATACATCGGGATGAAGACAGGCCCATTTCTTCAGCCATAAGCACCTTCTGTGGATGCAGTGCAACTACAGGTAGCCCTCGACTTACGACCATTTGTTTAACGACTGTTTGAAGTTATGATGGCACTGAGAAAGTAACTTACGACCTGTCCTCGCATTTACGACTGTTGCAGCACCCCCAGGGTCACGTGATCAGAATCTGAGTACTTGGCAACCAGCGTGTATTTATGACGGTTGCAGTGTCCCAGGGTCACGTGATCGCCATTTGCGACCTTCCCAGCCAGCTTCAGACAAGCAAAGTCAATGGGGAACTGTGTGATTCGCTTAACGACCACCACAAAAATGTTGTGAAATCAGGTATGGTCACGTGATGCCTCGCTTAATGACTGCACCACTTAATGACAAATTTTCCGGTCCCCATTGTGGTCATAAGTCAAGGACTACCTCTATTCCAATTTCCCTCCAGGTTTGAACTAAGCAAAAATTGGTCACTCCTCAAAGAAGTGTTTTTTTTTCTTCCCTCCTAACTTTTAAAATAAAGTGATAGGTTAATACAGTAGTTAAGCGTAGAAACATCAATTCAATCAAGCCAAAAGCAGGGTGTGAATGATGGGAAATCCCACTATTTCAGTTGCAAAGCTGGGAGGCTCATCTGCTCCCTTCAACACATATGTGGTCTTCAGCCTTATTAGTCAAACGCGTCACACCAAGCAGTGTTAGCAAAACCAAAATATGCCTCTCAAGATCTTTTTTTATATATAAATCTTATTAAACGTTTTACAAAGAAAATAAAAACACAAACTAATAAAACATAAAAGAAGGAAGGAAGGAAGGAAGGAAGGAAGGAAGGAGTACAGAGAGAACAAAAAGAAATAGAAAGAAGCTTCTGATTTCTTCTGCAGCAAATATAAGTACAATTACTTAATTAACTCTTACTCTATGATTACAAAAAAAAGCTCACTTTTTTCTATTATCCAATTTTTTTCTCTAATCACCAAAACCACAAATCGTAAGTGCATTTTTTTCCGCTTCGTGCAAAAACTCTGTAAGGGGTTTCCAGTCAGCCGTAAACGGAGACACAGTTTTTTCTCTAATCAAGGAAGTTAACAAAATACGCCTCTCAAGGACTGGATGCAGAGGTTTCACCCCCTCGTGGTTCAAGGCGAGGTGGCAAGATTACAAGGAATTCAGTCAAGGGGCGAGAGGGGAGAGGGTGCGAAAATGCACACATGCACCCTCCCTCCCGAAGATGGGTTGGCCCTCAGCCAAAGGACTGCGCCAGTTTAATGCAGGGCAAGGACTTAAACCAGCCGGGCCTTTAACAAGAGAAAGCAAGCATGTCCCAGCCATGAAGTTACAACCCAAACTGACTTGTGAAACTGAATTCCCAGCTTCCCCTCGCGGGTGTCTACACGCCTTTTGGCTCATCCTCACAGCTAAAAGCGCCCACAACTGGCGCAAGCTCGGGGACAGGTGTGGAAGAAGCGACACTCACTTCGCTTTGGCACAGCAGGATTAGCAGCAGGCCCCATGCCAGCGTTTCTCAACCTTGGCTACTTCAACATGGGTGGACCAACGCCCAGAAATCTGGGAACTGAAGTCCACCCATCTTAAAGTGGCCAAAATTGAGAAACGCTGCCCCGTGCATAGAGAACTGTAGGTTAACCAACGCCTATTGCCCTCTCTGCAAAAACAAAGAACAAACCACATGCCACAGAGGATTTGCCGACCCCCCCAGCCAGCCTCATGCGCCCAAAGACCGTGCACGTGCACACTGGGCACAGCGGTACCTGGCTCGCAGCGCCCGCTTCCTGGGTGGCCGGCTTTGCCAGTGCCTCCGATGACCGCTTGGGCTCCTGGGTGCTTTTGGCATCCAAGGACTTCCCTTCCGGAAGGGGTGGAGGCTTAGCCTTCTCAGGGGGGGCCGCCTCCTCCTTCTTCCCGTGTTGCCTGGAGTGGGGCCGATGTTCTCTGCTCTTGGCTCTTGACATCAGGCTTTTCAGCCCCGCCGAGAGGTCGTCCTTGAGGGCAGCCTCCTTGGGTGGGTCGGACTTCAGGGACAGAGACGGACGAGGAGGGGGAGAGAGCAGTCTGGGGGGTGGGGAGAGGACCCTGTGGGGAGGCTTTTCCCCCTTTTTGCCTGGCTCGGGGCACTTGCTATTCTTCGGCGGTTCCTTGGAGACTTCGGCGTCCTCCCCAGAAAGAACTTTGCGTACCACCTTGTGCACCACCTTGCCCATTCTTTTCCGGGAGAGGCCCTGGGCATCGTCTCTGGGGGCCTTGGGCTGAGACTCCGAGATGGTTCCACGGGGCCCTTCCAGGCCATTCACAGCCTCGCTGGAGTGCTGGGCCTCCCCGTTGACCAGCGGGTCTGGACTCTTCACTCTGCCGGAACGCTTGGGAGGCTCCGGGCTCTGCAGACTGCGGGGTTCTTCCTTCTCTGCACTCAAGGAATCCGACTACGGTTACAGAGACACAAAGGGGTCATGCCACGGCATCTCCCAAGGCTTGGCTGTATGCACAGACAGAGACCAGCCGGGTGGCTCTCCCTGGACAACACACTGCTGACCCACAGCAAGAAAATGCCCGCTTTGGGAGAATTCAAAAGAAGCAGTGCAGGCAAGGTCAGTGCAACCAAGTGGGGTGGGGAGGGGCAACGAGAAACAAGGTGAAAAAAACGGTGGCTGGCTACCCGGAAGGGCTCCACAAAAAACCCTGGGAAGGCTTGCTAACGGTCAGGTAAGCTGTAAACTGTACCACCATCTCCATGTCTCTATCTCCCTTCCTCTGCCTCCTCCTTTCTCTCTCCTACCCCTTTGTATCTGGATTACAGGGAGTCCTTGACCTACGACCATCCATTTAGCGACTGTTCAAAGTTACGACAGCGCTGAGAAAAGTGACTTGTGTTCGGTCCTCATGCTTATGACTGCTACAGTGTCCCCGGGGTCACGTGATCCGAATTCGGGCACTTGGCAACTGGCATGTATTCAGTGTCCTGGGGTCACGTGATCGCCATTTGCGACCTTCCCAGCTGGCTTCCGACAAGCAAACTCAACGGGGGAAGCCAGATTTGCTTAACGACATGATTTGCTTAACGACTGAGTCAAAAAAGTCGTAAAAGCGGGCGTGGTCATGTAATGCCTCAATTAATGACCTCACTGCTTAGTGACCGAAGTTCCGGTCCCAACTGTGGTCGTAAGATGAGAACTACCTGTATCTTCCCATGGCCACCATCCTGCTCCCCCCTCCTTCTCCCCCCAAGATTCCAGCAAAATCAACACCACCAGCAAAGCCGTAGGAACCTTCAGCTCCCCACAGAATGGCTGAAGATAACCACGACCCTCCCATCCCACAACCCTGTTTCCTTCAGCCCTAAAATGGTCTGGCCAAGGCAGGTGAAGCGGGCATCGGGGCCACGCTTATCCGGGCCCTAAAGTCGGCCTAGACCAGACGAACGAACGCCATGCTCAAACACAAGTTCACTTACGGGCCCTTCCTCTTTCCCGTTTTTTTTCACTGCTAAAAGCTTGTCTTCATCCTTAACCTGAGGAAGGCAAAGAGAGAAGAGGCGACGTTTCACCCACACCAGTCAGGACCATGTCAAGGCCGCATGCACACACGGACACACCCACACTTTTCTGCTTGCACGTTTTTAGTCCGTTTGTGTTCCCTGCTCAGCAGGTTTCCACAGCATCGAAGGGGTTAGGATTACTCCCTGGAGCCCTGTTTGGACACCAGTACTAGATCCACTTCGCAGCAACTGCTGAACTTCACCCCTGGGGTCTCAAGGACGGAAAAGCGCTCCAGGAGGATCCAAGCAAGAAGAAAGCCAAGCCAGCAACAGCCGGGATTCGCAGGGTTCGAAGGAAAGTCCAGCCTCATGATACAGGTAGTCCTCGCTTAATGACCATAATTGGGACCGGGATTTCAGTTGTAAGCAAAGCGGTCATTAAGCAAATCTGACCCAATTTTACAACCTTTTTTGCGGTGGTTGTTAAGCAAATCACCACAGGTATTAAGTGAAGCACGTAGTCGTTAAACAAATCACACAGTTCCCCACTGATTTTGCTTGCCAGAAGCTGGCTAGGAAGGTCAAAAATGGCAATCACATGACCATGGGATGCTGCAATGGTTGTAAACGCAAACCATTTGCTAAATGCCCAAATTGCAATCACATGATCATGGATACACTGTGACGGCTGTCAGAGGACTGGTCGTAAGTTGGGTTTTTTCAGCACCGTCATAAGTCCAAGCCATTGCTGAACAAATGGTCGTTAAGCGAGGACTACCTGTAGTGGCCCACTCTACTATTTGGCCAGTAACTGCTCTTCACCTTCACTGCCAATGAAGCCTTCAGGCCCAAGAAACACAGGGAAATCTGCAGGGGTGGGAAATCATTGTACTTATTTGTTTTTATTTATTTACTGCCTCAATCCTTGTAGACTCTCCAGATTATAGACATTTTAGGAGGAGAGCAGTGTTAGTCTACGGCAGCCAAATATCAGGAGCTTAGTAGCCCCTTTTCTGACTAAAACATTATATTTAAAGGCAGGAGCTTTTGTGCCTACAGGCCAATGTAGGATTTAAATTTTGTTATTGTATTTCCTCCATCTTACTGTTCTTGTGGAACAAAGGATTCTAATGGTTTTGCAAAAATGAGGAAGAGTTTGGCAGCATCTTTTAATAAGCTCACAAAAGCTTCTGCCTTTTAATAAAATTTGTTAGTCAAAAAGGTGCTACCAGGCTCTTCCTGATTTTTTGCAGCTGTTTTATAGTTACCAAACCTGAAGCCGTTTACAGAAAATTATGCAGGAAACTTGCAGAGGATATGATCAAAGCAAACCGTAGGCAGCTTTATTCACGTGGACACAATTTGATGACCTGACAGGATGTTGCTTCCAACCTGGCCTGTGAATAAATTTCTCGAAAAGCATCACGATGATCAAGGACTCCAAGGAGCACGGACATCACTCTGTGGGCAAGGCATGGGCTCCACAGGCTCCATAGCCACTCAGTCCACGCACCAGAGCAAAGAAAAGATGCCACAAACTGTGCAAAGGCCAAACGCACACTCAGAGCCCCCTCAAAGCTGGGTTTCTGGGGTTTACCCTCCTAATGGCAATGCCCAGATACCCCAGGAAAGGTTACTGGTACCTCTTCTAAAAGGGCTGAAGTTCCCCAGATTGCCCACACTGGGGGAGGTGTGGGAGTCAAGACCAATGGTGGAAAACTTTGGTGTGAAGGACCACCCCCCGCCCCAAAATCAAAGCCTGGCTCCATCCATCCATGCATCCATCCTGGCTCTTCTTGACCTCTCAGCGGCTTTCGATACCATCGACCATGGTACCCTTTTGGGTCGGCCCAGGGAGCTGGGGGAGGGCGGCGTGGTTCTGCGCTGGTTCACCTCCTTCCCCCAGGGCCGGTCCCAGTTGGTGGTGATAGGGGGGAGGGCTCCGACCCTCGACCTCTCATTGTGGGGTGCCGCAGGGTTCGGTGCTCTCTCCTCTCCTATTCAACATCTGCATGAAACCACTGGGCGAGATCATCCGTCACTACGGGGTGAGGTATCATCAGTATGCCGATGGTACTCAGTTGTGTATCTCCATCCCGGGTGAGGTAAGTGATGCTGTGACTGCCCTCCCTCGGTGCCTGGGGGCTGTGGGGGTCTGGATGGGGAGCAACAGGCTTCGGCCGAACCCTGGTAAGACGGAGTGGCTGTGGGTTAAGGGCTCTGCCGTATCCGGGACTTTGTCATCCTTGGTTCTGGAAGGGGTGGCACCGCCCCAGACAGACCCGGTGCGTAACTGGGGGTCCTTGTGGGCTCACGGCTCCTGCTCAAAAAGCAGGTGGCAGCCGTGGCCAGAAGGGCCTTTGTGCAGCTGCGTGTTGTGCACCAGTTGTGCCCTGCCTGGATCGGGAGGCCCTTCGCACGGTCACTCATGCCCTGCTCATCTCCCACATAGACTATTGCACTGCACTCTGCATGGGGCTACCCTTGAAGAGTATCCGGAAGCTTCAGCTGGTCCAGAATGCGGCCGCGCAGGTTATTTTTGGTGCCCCTAGAAGGGCGCACATAACACCTTTGCTATGTGAGCTGCATTGGATACCAGTCTGCTTCCGGGTCCAATTCGAGGTGTTGGTTATCAGGGCCAGGCTACCTGAGGGACCGCCTCTTCCCCGCTTCATCGGCCCGTCCCTCCCGGTCATGCAGAGAGGGCGTGCTGTGGGCCCCATCAGCAAAGGAATTCCACCTGGCGGGGTCCAGCAGGCGGGCCTTCTCTGCAGCGGCCCCCGCCCTCTGGAACACGCTGCCCCCGGAGGCCGGACAGGCCCCTTCGCTCCAGACCTTCCGGAAGAACCTAAAAACCTGGTTCTGCCGCCTCGCTTGGGGTGGGAGGGGCACCAGTTCATCTTGGGGGTGGCTAGTATCATAGATCTCTCCCCAACAAACAAGACCTGCGCTGCTGGATGTTATATTTTGTATTTTATTTCTATAGAGTTACTTATATTGTAATTTATGTGTTTTGATTCTGACTGTAAACCCCCCAGAGTCCCCTTTTCGGGAGCGATGGGCAGTGATAGAAATTTGAAAAATCAATCAATCAATCAATCAATCAATCAATCAATCAATAAAGCCTCCGTGCTTTGCACAACCAAAGAGTTCAGACAGGTGGTGCAGTTAGTAAACAAGGCAATTCTCGTGCAGGTTATTCCGGTCAAGGGTGATGCAGAGCACTGGAGGGGGTGGCCACCAGTTCGCTCAGCAGAGGTTGGGGGGCTTCCGGGAATCGGGGAGGCCAACCTCCCCCATGAGCGACCTCTGCTCCTCACTCAAGCTGGATGGGATCCGAGGTCGATCAGAGGGCGACTCCCCGATGACAGACAAAGAACCCAGAACCTCAGTGCGTCTTGTGGCGGTCTGGAGCCAACTCCCTCTTCTGCTTTTGGCACCCACCCCCGTCTCCCTTCTACATGCTTCTGGGGGCTCATATGCAAAGTGTGCAAGAAAAGAAGAAGTGTGTGGGGGGGGGAATTAGCAGCAACAGCAGCAAAGAGACTTCCCTTTTGCTCCCAAAATGCAAACCGCGATGAAAAGGCCATGGCTGCAGGCGCTCAGGGCTGGAAGTCTGAAATCCTGAGGGGAAGGAAAAGGGGGAGAGAGAAAGTAAGGTGCACAGAGACTGAAGAGGCCACGCGGGGTCTGGCCGTGGGGTCCCAGGCCCACCAAGACCCACACAGTAACTCCCTTGGAGCCAAATTTCAGTTCAGCATCAAACTGCTACCTGAACCTCAGGACACGGAAACCCTAATTTTGTAGGCATTGCAGCTGCCATCGTGACTTTCACACGCACACACACACACACGCAGCCCTCTCCCTGCAAATGCCCCCTACAGCCCTTGCCATGTCTGGCAGCCTCCAGATAACGGCTTCAGCAACTCCTTCAAGCACAATTTTCCCATTTTTTACAGCATCGGAACACCCAAAGGAACTGTGACAATATTTGCTTTGTGCCTCCCCACCGCGTGGGCTGTTCCTGACGCCTCTTTTCCACCTGCGATTAACGCAACCCCCAATTTCCTTCCGGGCTACGTTCTTCAGCGAACCTTCGTTGGGCTAGGATGGCTGAACGTCACCAAAGTGCACTGTGGAGTCCTTCTGCCTTCCTGCTTCAGCTGATCCCCTTGTTTGTTTGCTGGGAGATCCGATACCTTTGGCTAACCTAACCATATTTACAGCGGCAGCTTGAAACTTAACAAGCCATTGACCAGGATAATAAATTAGGCACCAGTGGACTTGGGTAAAACAGCAGCTGTTAACTCTGCTAACCTGTCCAGGAAAAGTCCCATTATTCCATGGGCCGTTACGCTAACTACCTAGGAAAGTTCACCGGGGGGGGGGGGGGGGCATGCCTTGGCATTCTCTTCACTTGAGCACGACTATAGGAGACAGGCAGCCACGGCTTGTTAACCTCCCACCGGGGCTGGCAACTCATGATCATGACCCACGGCAGCCCCGAAACCCATCCGCTGTGCCTCCCAAACTCACTTGAAACCACAGAGCCAAAATCTAAGAGCAAATTGCCAGGCACACCATTTCCTGCTGACTTGCAGCAGAAAGCAAAAGTCTTTCTTTAGAAAAGGCGCCCTTTAACGCTGTGTTTCTCCAACCCGGCACTTTGAGAAGGGTGGACTTCAACTCCCAGAATTCCCCAGCGAGCAGTGCTGGCTGGGGAATTCTGGGAGTTGAAGTCCAGGTTGGGAAGAAAAGAGAAGCATCACCAGAGTAACAGCTGAATCTTCAACCATCCAGCAACCCTGAATCTCCTTTTCCATGCAGGTGTCTCTTCCCACCAGGCCAAGGCAGAAGCCCACACCTGCAACCCAGAAACCCAACCCACTCTCCAGAGAGAGAGAGAGTCCAAAGGCTCGCTGGGCTGCCTTGCTGGGCTGCCTGTAAAAAAAAAAGGCACCCGGGCTGACCAGGCTGTAAACAGGCCGGCCAAAGACTGCCAGAATTGGCCCTCAGGTCCGTTATGGTCCGTCCACTTGGCCTCACGGGAGCTCCAGGTAACTGCAGGGAACTCCCCTGTCAAGTACTAGAAGAGAACTGCTTCCCCTCCCCAAGTCTGGGAGAGGGGAGTTGCCCCAGGCCATCGTTCGGAGCTCCGGTCAAGAGAATGGGTGCCCTGGGGAGCCTTGGGGGCGACTGGATCCTGGCAGCTCCTCCACCCCAAAGAGGCAGGGCATTTTTCGACATACCAGATCCCTTCCTCTGTTTGCTGAGCAGTTATTCTGAGAGGCTGACTCCAGGTCAGGTGCCCACCCACTTGGCTGGCGAACGCTGGCATTGCTTATGGCCCTAAACGGGAAGGTGAGCAGAGCCTGCGAGCCCTGGCAAATCCTGCTTACCTCGCTCTCACAATTCTGGTGGGCACGAAGGAGCAGGCTTACCGGAGGGCTTAGTCACTGGCGGTCCTGCCCTTCCTCAGCCCCATGGCTATGCCCATTCAAAGCAGAGAAACCCAGCGTGTCTTGTAGGCCAGGCAGCCTTGACTGAATTGGGCTCTCTGCCCATCCATTTCTCCCCTTCTCTCCAAGGCCCAGAAGGACTAGGAATGGGCGTGAAAGACCCCGATACCCGGAGCCAAGGGATGCAACCAAGAGAAGCTCAAATCCTGATCCCTGCCCTCTCAAACAGTCGCAGGGATGCCCTGACCAAGGAGGGGACCCCAGGATCAACCCTCACCCCCGGCCCCAAGGGCATCTCCAGGTCCATACCCTTTCTCTCCCACCAAAGAGGCAGCAACGGGCAAGGGCAGGGGAACATGGACACACTCCCAGCCCACACCCAGGAAACCACGCTCCCTCCCTCCCAGCATGGAAGGTGTGCCAGGGAAACAGGTGCCCACTGGAGGTCCGTGGCCCTGGGCAGGGTGAAGGCAAAGGAGCGGCTCCTTTGCCTTACAGAGCCACAGGCCAGGAAAGTTCATCAGGCTCCCCTCCCCTGCTGTTTATATTTAAAGCAGGCCCCTTGCTCAGCTCGCCTGCCCAAACCACCGATTCCTGGGCTGGGGGCACAGGCCCTCCTTACCGAGCGCTGGGGGGCCGAGGCCCAGAGCAGTTTCTCGTGGGCGGCAGCGGCAGCGCGGGCGTCTCAGCAGGCTTCCGCTGGAGAAAGAGCGAGCAAAACGCGATCGGCGAGCCAAGGGCCGGCGCCCTGCCCAGCAGCCAGAGGCGAAAGGACAGCTGAGCTGATAGGGGCCACCTAAAAATAGCCGTGAATGTCAGGCAGGCACGGAGGGGCCCCCGCTGCCCAGCTGCCCCCGATCTCCGCCCAGAACAAGCAGGGCTTTTACAACGCTTGCTTGCGGGGAAGCAGTTGAAGGAAGCGAGCGAAGCCTCCTGGTACGGGAGGAAGTGATGTGGGCGTCTGGCAGCCGAGGAGCCGCCACCGCCAGCCTCCCGTCCGGCAGCGCCTTCCCTGATCCCTCGCCCACCAGGCCGGCACACGACCCGGAAAGCGGGCAAGCGGCACTCGTGGGGCCTCCCTGGGCACGCCCTGAAGCCCAGAGCAGCAGCCACCTCCATCAGGAGACACTTTAATTGCAGGGCCGCCGTTCGCCCTTCCCTCCACAAATGGAGCACCAGCATCTCGTCCTGTGCTTCAGAAGCACAGCCAGCTGCCCCAACTGGCACAGGGGTGCCTTCAGTTTCCATCACAGTCGCTGCTCCTTGGTTTGTACTGGGGCATGGCCAAGGAAGTCAAGATGGTGGCCGCAACGGGGCCGTTGAAGCGACGCAACACACATTAAAAAGCAGGAGGCGCTTCAATCACCCCATCGTGGTTTGCACATCCTGGTTTGTACCATGGGGAGCACACACACACCCTCGATCACAAGCACTGTTTGTGCCTCAAGACTGCCTTCCCAGGAAGAAGCCAGCCTTTCATTTTCCCTTGGGGGATTCAAAGAGAAAGCAGTGCCAACAAGGGGCATGTCGCCCCCAGTGCTGCTGGGTGGCCCTGTGGTGTCCGGGCGTGCTGGGACTGTGTGGTGCCGTGGGAAAGGCTGTGGATTAGGGGCAAGAGTACACTGGCCTCCTACTTTCCCCAAAACAACAACCCTGCCGGGTGGGCTGGGCAGAGGGAGATGGACTGGCCCAAAGTCACCCAGCTGGCTTTAATGCCTAAGGGAGGACTGGAACTCAGGGTTTCTTGGTTTCTAGCCTGGCACCTGCGCCCTGACACCACACTGGCTCTAAATAAAGAGATAAAGACCGCAGGCGCCAGGTCAGGAAAGTCAGCTTTAAGGGACAAAGCACATTCAAAGAGGACCCGTCCAGCAGCAGCAGCAGCTCCCCGACAAGTGAAAGGAGCCTCATGTCCAGCAGGAGAAGACACAGCCTTTGTGCCGGATGCCCAGGGAGCACCTGAGGTCCAAGAAGGCCAACCTCTGGCCCTTGACTTCTGCTCTCGGGGCTGTCCCGTGCAAAGTCCCCACGCCGTCGCTGGCCTGGCCACGTGTCTCAGGCTCGGTCCCTCCTTCTCTGCCTCCATGCCAAACGGCTGAGAGAATGCGCTATAAATAGGCTGATGGAAGGCAGGAGGCCGCCGAGGGCCTGGGGGTGGAGTGGGGTGGGGAGAGCGGGGACAGAGGAGGCAGGACGCAGGGGCCTCTCTAAGCCTTCCCTCCGATAGCCAAGGAGAAAGAGCCGCCCTGCAAAGGTGGGCACGTTCCAGGCCGAGAGGGGCGCTCTCTTTGTGCCAAGGACCACTGTCTCTCAGGTGGGGGCCGCAGAGCGGGCCCGGCAGGAGGAGGCAGTGCGTGGGGTCATGACTCCCCCACCCACCAGCCCCGACTGCCCCTTTTCCCTCTGAGACCCCTTCTGCTTCTCCCACGCAGCAACCCCCAACGTCTGGATCGGTGTTTCTCGACCTTGGCCGCTTTATGACGTCTGGACTTCAACTCCCAGAATTCCCCAGCCAACTTAGCTGGCTGGGGAATTCTGGGAGTTGAAGTCCAGACGCCGTAAAGCGGCCAAGGTCGAGAAACACCGGTCTAGATGCAACGCTGGCGGAGAGATTTTAGAATGAGGCTGTCCCAATGCCCCGCAAAGTGCCTTCCATCCAGATCCATCCCGACAGAACCCTACGGAAAAATCACCCAGCCTTGCTGCGTTCTCCGATTCTGCCTTTACGAGAGCTTCACGTGGGCCCTGCTCACATACAAAGGGAGTCTGGCTGAAAAACAACACACAAGGTTGATGCTTGCCGAATTTATTTCCTCAACACACAAGGTGTGTGGAAAAATCAATACCCCTCCCCCATCAATTCAATTAAAGGGATAAGTAGGGCCAGAGGTATGAGTTTCCCGTTCGATAATCAAGGCAGATTTGGTCCTGCCTCTGTGAATCTCGGGGTTTGGCTCCCCTCATCGCAGGGAAGCTCTTACCACGCAGCTTATAGCTTAACAGAAATCTTGGAAGACCTCCCTTAAGAGTCCTCGATGCCTGTTCATCTGGAAAAAGTCATTTCCAGTGGTCCATCAAACCACCATCCAATGCACAGTCTTGAAATGGGGACTTGGGACGAGGGTGTATCTCCCCCAGAGGGGTGGCCTGTCAAAATCTCTCCAAGGGCACAACAGAAACTGCTGCAAGAAGTCACAATGAACCCCCCAACAGCATCCAGGAATCTGCAGGTCTCTCCCGCCTTGGATAAAGTCAGTATTCCCATTTCCCCCTTCAGAAAATGGGACTTACGGGAGTGGAGCTAGAAGGAAGCCATTGCTCGAAAGGAGGAGGTTGATGCTCCTCCTGAGTTTGCTAAGAAGCACCTGGATGACCTTCTGGAGCAGCATTGTCAACCTTGGCAACTTTAGGACGGGTGGACTTCAACTCCCAGAATTCCCCAAGGCTGGCTGGGGGATTCTGGGAGTCGAAGTCCACCCGTCTTCAGGTTGCCGAGGTCGACAAACCTTGTTCTGGAGGAATGCCCCACGGACAGGCGGGTCCGAAGCGGAGCAGGCCGAGTGCCGGGCAGGCGGGTGGGAGGGTCGGGCTTTGGGGTCGCTCGGCTGCCTCGGGACCAGAGGACCTGCCCTCATCGAGGGAAGCCTCTGCCCTGTGGTGGGGGACTCGATGGGAGGCCGCCAGGCCGTCGGTCCACCAGGTGAAGCTGAAGCGCAGGTGGCTTACGCAACCAGCCAGCGATCCCAAACGCACCAGCAAGTCTGCCAGGTGAAGAAGAAATTCAGCGTTTTGCAGCCGCCGAGTCGACGTCCGGGCCAGACCCGTAAAAATGGGGGTCGGCCAAGGAAAGGCGGAACGGGCTCCAAAGTTCCCGAGGTGAAGCCCAGCCGTTTGCAAGGAGGGAAGGGTCCAGATTCCCAGACGGCAACGTGAGAAATGGAACGCCAATTGCAGGAAACGTTCGGGTGCAATTATTAATGCAAGCAATTACGGAATTTAAAGGGACGATTACTTTTCATGCTGGCATGCGGCATGTTTAGTGCCATTACGAAATAAATGCAACCAGCCACAAACTCTGGTGTTACCTGTTCATTCAGGCTGCTTTTATACACATATGTAAGACCCACGTGAAACTCAGATCTACAGAAGTTCAGAAAACCTAAAAGGGGGCAAATCCTTTTTTACAGTATAGGTTACTCACAGCATTACCAATGTAGTTTAAAAATTTATATGCAGGGGAGACATTTACCAGGCTGCCACAACAAGATGAGGGAAGGTTTAACCTTCCTCACCACCAAAAAATGCCTCCCCCATTTAGTTCTATACTAGCAGCAACCAGAAAAATGCAGCTTCCAAGTTGCTATTGCACACAACGTGGTAACTTCCCAGAATCAACTTAAAAGTGGGCTTTACTTCCACACACCCCTTGTTACCTACCATGCTGCAATACTTCAATTCACAGTTCTAACCGTTTTTAGTATGCATCCCACCTACCTCTCCCCCTCACGAATGTCACCGCCAGCACTTGCACTTTTACAAGCCTCTCGACTGACCCAAAGGTAAAAGGCAGGGGACTCCACTCTAATTAGGTCTCTAAATTTTCAGCCAGGACATTTTATACACACGGTGACAACGTTATTGTGGCATCACATGGCCTCCAACTACTTCTGAACTCTGACTTCCTTGACAACAAAACTCTGGGCATTTCTTAATTAATTAACAGGCCACAGGGTTTCTGGGCAGATCTTTCCTTTTTCTAAACAGCTTAATGTGACACTAAGATGGAAACGTCATCACTAAGATGGTTAACAACACACACACTCGCTGAAACTCACACTTACGTCTATGTCACCCAGGCCCCAGAAGTTGTGGGAAGGCAGAAGGGAGAGTTCCTTGCCATGTATCTCTCTCTCTCTCTCTATCTATCTATCTATCTATCTATCTATCATCTATCTATCTATCTATCTATCTATCTATCTATCTATCTATCTATCTATCATCTATCTATCTTTCCATCTGTCTATTAAACTTATGTCACCGCCCATCTCCCCCAATGGGGGACTATCTATCACAGTGACAGAGAGGAAGGAAGAGCATAGAAGCAGATTTTTTTTAAAAAGGGGAGGGGAGGCGAATCTTTCACTGCATGAAAACTACCTGCCCAAAAAGTATTACATATGGACTATTTTGTAGGATCTCTTTATTGTTCCCTTCTGTGATTTTGCTGTTTGTTTATTTACAGGCAGTCCTCGCTTAACAACCATTCATTTAACGACAATCCAAAGTCACAACAGCCTCAGAAAAAGTGCTTTACGACCTGCACTCACACTTACGACTGTCGCAAACTGTCGCACCACTCCCATGGTCAAGTGATTGCAATTTAGGCACTTGGCAGCCGGCTCGCGTTTACAATCAGTGGCAGCATCCTGCAGTCACATGATTGTGATCTGCGACCATTTTTTGTCAGTTTCTGGCAAAAAAAGTCAGTTGGGGAAGCTGGATTCACTTAATGACCATTGCAAAAATGGTTGTATATCAGGTACAGTCACATGACGACTCACTTAACAACCTCACCACTTAACAACCAATTTTCTGGTCCCTGTTGTGGTTGTTAAGTGAGGACTACCTGTGTTTATTTATTTATTTGTTTGATTTCTAGAGCATCCCATCTCAAAACGTGACTCGGGGCAGCATACAATCATAAAAACCTAAAACGATTAAAACAATACAAAACAAATATATACGGTCGCTGAGTAAAACTACGCTCATAGATGTTAATACAGCCAAGAAATGGGGCCCTGAACACACGCAGGCACCTTTTTGCTTCTGCAGCCACGTTTAGTGGATTTTATTTTAATTTAATAGTGACGCTTTGGCCTGAAGGGAGGAGAAACGGAAATTTATTCTAAGAGATAAAAGCGAGCACAATGAACCCCGGGTACTCCTCTGTGGGTGATTCCACCCAGAGTCATTTTTCTTGGTTACGCTGCAGCAAAGGCTGATTTTTGGCTACCGCAGACCCCTGCCCTGGCTACACTTCCACAGACCGAGAGAGGATTAAACAAACTGCTGTGCGCTGGCACCCCCTGCTGGCCACACGTGGGAGCAGAGGAACCTAACAGGCTTAGCCAGCAGAGCAGCAACCAAGACGGGCATTGGGCATCGCATCTCACTCAGGCACGTGTGGAGGAGGGCCGCCAGGAGAGTGGGTGCTCCCTTGCCGGAAGCCTTCACCCAGAATCTGGATGGCCATTTATCCGAGATATTTTAGTGCAGTGTTTCTCAACCTCGGCCACTTTAAGATGGGTGGACTTCAACTCCCAGGATTCTGGGAGTTGAAAGTCCACCCACCTCAAAGTGGCCGAGGTTGAGAAACACTGGTCTAGATGGCCGTTCCAACGCCACAACTCTATGATTCTGGTTATGGACTCCCAGGAGGAAGCGGGGTAAGACTATCCGTTCTAATTCCCTGCACAAGCTCTCTGGGCCACCCAGAACCCGGGCACCTTCTGCCAGCAAAGCCACATTTATGGTGCTGCTGTTTCTGTAGAAAGGGTTTTGGAGGCCGGGCATCAACTGTCTGGTGTCCTGCACGGCACCCTGGACTCAGAGCTGCAGGCCTCCGACCGAGCTAAGAAACGTCCCCGGCAGAGCTGACGTAGTCTTTCCCTCCCTTAAATCAATCAAAAGCAGGTGCTGTAAGGCTGCTTCCCCCAGCCTACCGTCTCCCCAGTGAGCTGGGAAGGGCAACTCCCAAAGCGCTGGCGAGCAGGACTTTGCCCAGCTGCGATGCCCCGTGCCAAACCGGGACAGCGGCTCTAGGACAAGCAGGCGGAGTTCCTGTGCCTCAAGAGATCCCTTAACCCACGCTCTCTCCCTTCCAATCCCCACCAGAAGACAAGGAGGAATGAAGATCACTGTGTGCAACACCCCTGAAAGCTGGGCCCAGTTCCCAACAGCCTAGGGGATCCATCCGTCCCCTTAACTTCCTGCTTGTGTGCAGTCCTCTGTGATCTTCATCCCAACGAGCCCTGACTCAGCCATCCTGAGCCCTGGAAACAGAAGCAGGGGGAGACAGGGAACTGTCCGTATGGACAGCAAGCCTGGCTCCGGAGTGTCTCTTGAAAGCGTGCAGCAGCCCGGGGCGTCATCATCAGACCTTCCTGTTTGTCTCACATTCCAGCCTAGAGAAGTTGCTCCACAGAGGAAACTGTGCACAGCAGCCCCCGGAGCAACAGGCGGCCTTGCGCTTCCTGCCACAGATGCCCTCTGCCAGCTGGCCCTCTGTGGAGCCCACGAAAGCAGCACAGAGTCAGAGAGGGCCCTCCTCTAACATGCCTGGCAGGGGCCGGCCACGAGCCTCGGCAAGGATGGGCCGGGGACAAGGGACTCACCCTGTGCTCAGCACACACCTCGGCGTTCAGCAAGGGTGTTGGCCTGCCTGACAGGCACCAGCTGCGCACTGGGGATCGTTACCGGAACGAAGGAAGGAAGGAAAGAAGGAAGAAAGGACAAACGAAATTACCAGGGTTACAATACCTTTGTATGAACTGAGGGCGGGGGCAGATTAGGGATATTAGTGGTGATTCTGGGTGCCACCCTTCAAGTGGACACTTGAACTGGAAAATGTGCAGGAAAGAAGAACCTGCATGCTCTCCTGGCTGGAACAATGTCACTGGGGGTTACAACACCAGGAACAAGGGAAGGAGTTGCTTAGAAAGGTGAATATGCATAGAAAATAGTTCACTTTTCTTTATTTACTTAAATCAACTTATATGGCCTGGAGAAAGGGGACGTAATTTACATTATGTTCAGCGTAGCGTGTCCAGTGAAGATTTCTGTTTCTCCCACAGAAGCAGAGAATCAAAGAAGGCTATTCTACGCCCTACCCTCTACAGGCAGTCCTTGACTTACAACCATTTAACAAGGGTCCAAAGTTATGACAGCCTCGGAATGGCTGCTTTACGGCCTGTAAAGCACTTTCGAGTGCTGCAAAATGTTGAACCACCACCCCGCGGTCACATGATCACATTTCAGGTGCCTGGCAACCGGCTTGCATTTATGATCATTTACTTGATTGCATCTACTTTTTTGTGTTTTGCGACATTTTTTGCCGTTTTCCAGCAAAAAACATCCATTGGGGAAGCTGGATTCGCTTAACAACCGCCATAAAAAATGGTCATAAAATTGGGTCCAGTCATGTGGTGACTCAACTTACGACCACAATGATTTACAATGGAAATTCCGGTCCCAATTGTGGTTGTAAGTCAAGGACTACCCATATACTAGATCTAAAATAAGTATCTCAGATGCCTGTCCAATGAAGTTAAATAAAATGGTCAACAGTCACAAAGGCAACAGCTGCTCCAGAAACTGAGAAATATGAGTGGGAACTCTTGTATTCAGCTTCTCTGGGGTGACTTCTTAGAGGCAAAGGCTGGCCACTGTACAGGTAGTCCTAGCTTATCGACCACAATTGGGACCGGAATTTCGATTGCTAAGCATGGCGGTCATTAAGCAAATCCGACCTGATTTTACGACCTTTTCCATGGCAGTCATTAAGTGAGTCACCGTGGGCATTAAGAGAACCATTTGGTTGTTAAGCAAATCACATGGTTCCCCACTGATTTTGCTTGCCAAAAACCAGCTGGAAAGGTAAAAAATGGTGATGATGTGACCACGTGCCGCTGTGATGGTAATAAATGTGAACCAGTTGCCAAGCACCCAAATGGCGATCATGGGACCCTGGTGACACTGCAGCGGTCGTAAGTGTGAGTTCCAGTCATAAGTCAGTTTTTTCAGCACCATCGTAAGTCTGAACTGCCACTAAACAAATGGTTGTTAAGCGAGGACTACCTGTAGAAAGAAGGTACAGACCAGGTGGAGCTTTTGGCCTGCTGTTCTAGCCGGCTTCTCTGATGTTTTAATGCGTTCCCTCTGGATATTACGGCAGCAGCTGTTGACTTGTTTTATGGCTGCCTCCCTTTATCATCTGGTATCCTTAAGTTGGAACATTTCACGTCTCACAACAGGCTGCCTGATTATCAGAGAGGTGAGATATAAACAATAAATACATTAGTCAGTAGAAGCTAGCGGTCTCCATATGCTGGTTCAACATCAGGGCCTGCCCGAATGGCAGCCAAGCCTGTTTAACGTAAAGAGCCTGTGCCTTTAGCCAGCAATTCGGAATGTGTTCACATAACACACTGGACCCTAAACCAGCCCGCTTCGTTTTTGCCTGGTGCAAACCCACTGCGTTGCCGGAATCCCTAACACTGGGTTAGTGGCACTAACTATGCATCGATCAGCCACAGTTTAGTGCATTGTATAGAGATAAGTCTCTGGGAAGCTGCCTCTGCCATTCTTGGCTGAAGTACAGCCCCCCTCCATGGGGCAGGGTGGGGAGAGCATGCATCATTGGAGGGCGAAGCTGTGAGCTTAAAAAACTCAGCAACAGCCGCCTCCACCAGCAGCACTGAAGAGTGAGGTAAATGCTCGCTGGAATCAGAGTGCCTCACGTCTCAGCTGCCTTCTGCTGCTTCTGCTAGCCCCTCTCTCCGAGCCACAGGCCACAAGCGCAGGCGCTCCGGGGCTGGAATGCCAACGTCACCCTTCCAGCTGCTGGTTCTCGCCAGCTTCCTCACCTCCCAAGGCCAACCAACAGACGAGCCGGACTGCAGTGCTCAGTGTGTCCCACCACTGCACGACAAAGTGATCCTGGAAAGAGGCATGAGCATCCCGGGGTCGAACTCGTTACGGGGCAATTACCCAAAGCAACCTTTTTATTGTTATCAGGAGCCGCTGGCCGCCTCCTTTATCCAGCCTCCCGGGATGGAGGCTTTGGGTCTAGAAACACACCTCTGGAGAGAAGTCAGCTTCATCTCTCAGCATGACCCGAGCCTCTCGTCCTGCGCTGCCTGTCGGGTTCCTACCACTTCCCGCAGTGTTTACGACAGGAGCAACCATCGTGGGCCTGTTGGGGCTGCTCACGGTTCGGAAGCTCCGTGGGAACTGCTCGGCATGTTTCAATGGGAGTGAAAAGGAAGGTCCACTGAGGCAGACACCACCTCTCCCCTACGCACAAAGTTGCAACCACAAGCTGGGGGATTCTGGGAGTTGAAGTCCACACAGCTTAAAGTGGCCAAGGTTGAGAAACACGCTACTAGAGCAATCTGCAGTCCCTGCTCCAGATTAACTCTGGAAGAAGACCCACGCCATGCCCTCGCAGCCTCCTCCAGGCCTTGACGCTCTGCCAACGGGACAGGATGCAGACCAGCATCTCTCCTCTTACCTGTGTCCAAGGACAGGAAACACGAAAACCACAATATCCTCTGGCCTGGCCATTGACACCGCCCAACAATTCCCAACCTGGAAGACTGCAGTGTTCGGGAAGTGGTTGTCCTGCCAGAATCCCATTTCCAATTAGAGCAGGCCAGGTCCCCCTCAAGGCGGCAGCTGCCTTCCCAGGGTAGAATCAGAAGGCCTTTCTCAGTTATCACAGCTGACAGGTGTTAAGAGATGCCTCTAAAAATTTAGCTAAGCTTTTAAACACCACTCAAGGTATATGGGGATCATCGGACTTTGTGGAAACAATTTCCAGGTATGGGTGGTGTGAATATTAGTCAATTTCAACGCAAGAAATTGACTAGTATTGACCAATATTAACAAATTGATAAACATTGTGCCTGAGCATGCACATACATACAAGAGAAAGGGAGAGAGATGCTTTCCAGGCATCTTTGCAGCTAGATAAACCTTCCACCATATCTCCTTTTCTCTCCTATTTTACCAAGTCTTGAAACACTTCCCATTTTCTCCCAAGGAAGATGCTCCAACATTGCAATTTCTGTAAGGAACAATCCAAACACAATTCTCAAGCCTGTTCCACAAACCTCCTGCAGAGCTTCCAGCAAACATCCCCATGAACGTCTCCCAAAGAGAGATCTGTCAGAAAGAATTATAAAAATATTGCCTCTTAAGCAAAAACTCACAGCAAGCAATGCTCTGGCCGAAAACTAACCCTCACACCTGCATGTTTGCACTCCTCTGGTTATCCTGGATTCCAGAGAAGGAAGGAAGGAAGGAGGGAGGGTTGGCAGGAGAGACAGAGAAAAGCTGAAATTACCAATGATATCAACAGGCACACACAGCAAAGGAGGAGAAGCCAGACCACTGTGCAAACAGCTGGAAGAGGCTTCAAGGACACAGGGCCTGGCCAAGCCATTCCAAGCTTTTAAACAGGGACCCGGCCTCTCTGTCAATCCTACCAGCCAGGAGGATTTTCCTCATGCAAAAAAGTCCTAAGGGTAAGAGCAGCTGAGCCGGGGAACCAATGACCAGATGGGTGATCTGCTGGTGGGGTTCAAAAGGCTGGGCTGTCATCGGTCCCTTAAGCCAAATACCTGCACTGAACGGGGGTGGACTACATGGTCTCAAGGATCTCTTCCTTCCCTGGAATCCCCCACTAGCTCTACAGCAGGGCTAGAGGCCTTCCACTGTCAGAAGCCCACCCAGGAAGTGTCCAGAACCGCAGAAGTCCTGCTCTGAGCCGGTGCCAGATCCCCCTAATCCCGCTGGCCTCCCCGCTTGGCCCCCACAGGCTTCGCTGATCTGCTAGCCAGAGCAGGGACGGAGGGAGCAGCTGCCCTCCTCCCCACCGCCCTGCCAAGGCTCAAGAATCCAGCGCCCGAAGATCTGGCTTTTGGCAGCCCAGGGTTCTGCTCTCTGCCAGCAGATTCCACTCATTCCTCTTTCTGCAGAGCCTGCAGGGACAGAGGCAGCCGTCCTGCTGTTCCGACTCCTTTGACACCGGCGGCAACCCGGGACTGTTCCCACGTTCACTTACCCCAGCAGACAAAGGTGGCAGGCGCTCTGGAAGGCAGGGGAAGGCTGGGACTCAGAGGTCCGCCAAGGAGCTTTGCATCTACAGCCTTCGCAGGCATGCCCAGGAGCCCTGAAGGCGGCAATCAGGGCTAAGGAAGGACAAGTGGAATGACACGGGTTCGCCTCCAGGCTGTGCCCCCACTTCCTGTGCCGTGGGTCAGAACGTTGGTTCCTGGGGAAAGGGCTCTCTGGACTGAAGGGCGGGATGAAACTGGGAATAGCAATAAACCGTGAGTACCAGCAAAACACAACAAGATAATCTGGATTAAGAGCATATCCGGGTGCAGAATTTTTGCTGGATCAGACTAAAGCCATTTAATCCAAGCTCCACCCCTCAGAGTGGCCAGTTCGATGGACTGAGGAAGCCAGACAGGTATCCCCCGCAGACAACTGTCCAGCGGGCTGCTGTCGTAGCTTCTGCTCACTCCTGGCCCAGCAGCAGCCTGTCCAGGCGCAAAGCCTCGTCCTCAGGGACGGAGGGGATGCAGCAATTCCAGAGGATCTCAGAAAGTACCCTGGAGATGGACCTGAGTCTGAATTCATCTTTTTGACGCGCTCCTCTTCTTTCCCTCAAAACAACCATCAACACCTTACTCACCTGAGCACAAGTGGTCCTCGCTTACTGATCACAAGCCAAGGTGGGACCTAATCACACAATAGCAGCTTACGTGTTTACTTCCACCTTCTCTATTAACTCTGCTTGTGGCAAGCCGGTTGCAAAGCAGGCGAGTGGCGATCATGTGACCGTGGGACCCTGCAATGGTCATAAATGCAAGGACTGGTCGCAAAGCTGGTTTTTTTTTAACACCATTGTAACTTCAAATGGTGACTAACAGTCAGTAAGCAAGGATTACCTGTAGGTGGACTATTCTCAGAGGGGAGACAGTGACAGGATCCCGAATGATTTACTAGGCTCAGCACATAAATCCACGGAGTGACTCTAATTCCAACTACTTACAGAAGGGTTTAGAACCAGAGTACAGAAATTAGTTGCAAGTTCTCCATTCCCATTACCACCTTCCAAAAGAGTCAGGAAGAGGCTTTAGGCGAATACCACGATTTTGCCGAGGAACAGAAAACCCAGCGGCCCTAGGCTTAAAACGCAGCTTCCTAAAATCCGAGCCTTCATTTCTGAAAAAGAGAAGACGGAACCTTAACCTTATAATTACAAAAAGAAACTCTCGGCCGTGTGAGTAATGCCTGCTGAAATCTCAAGGGAAGCCAAGCACAACGAATTTAGCTTGGATCCTGTCCACCATACACAGCACCAGGAGAGGCAGCCCTTCCTGGGCAGTGCAGCATCTGGGCTGTCCCAAATACTTGTGATTCTTCGCATTCCTCCCAGAACAGATCTGTCTGTGGCTAAAGGTGGGGGAACTCTGACCCATTCGTTTTTACTCGCCTGCTGGACAATCACCTCCTGGACATAATTCACCTGAGCGAGGTCACTGCTTTGGGAACAATTTGGCTCCTCTGAGATCCAGATGGCCCCCGCTCTGCCGGTGTTTGGAAGAGTCATAAAGCCCTGGCTGCTCGCCCAGGCCTTTGGCGAGGAAGAATGAGACCCCTCGCTTCATCGGGTGGGCCATCTTTTATCTTTAATGTTTTATTGACTGTAATTTCTTTGATTGTTGTCAGCTGTCCAGAGATGTTGAGAGTCAGATGACATACAAGTTTAATACATCATTATGATCATCATCATCATCATCACCACCACCATTAAATTTATCTGGTGAAAGGTGAAAGGTCCCCTGTGCAAGCACCGAGTCATGTCTGACCCTTTGGGGGGACGCCGCTGCCACGACATTTTCTTGGCAGACTATAGCGGGGTGGTCTGCCATTGCCTTCCCCAGTCGCCACCTTCCCCAAAATTTATCTGGTAGAGCCATTAATTTCAAAGGCAGTCCTCCCCCATGCCTTCTGCAGATAGAATATGTTTGGCTATTTGAAAACAAGTTGTTAAAATTGCCATGGTGACTGCGATGGCCACGCCAACCAGAAATTCTCAGAGGTGCAGCCCTGGCACATCTTAAAGTTTGTGGGTGGGGAAGGCTCATTAAAAATATAGTTTCAACTTTTTGTGATAAAATTGTTCTCTTCAACTCTTCCCTTTTGTATAGTTTCTGGTTTAAGATATTTTAGACGACTATTGGCTCTGACTTTTGTGACCCCGCACAGGCCGCGATACAAAATGGCTGGTTAAATGCTCCTATCTACGAAGTGACGCAATATGGACAGGCAGTATTGAGCAGGGAAAGAAAAGGCAGAGTTTGACATTCCCTTTGTGTCGGGGCACTGTTTTGCAGAGAATTTCGCGTGCAAAGCCAGCGCACGGTGCCTCTGAATACGTTAGATCAAGACTCCCACTTACCTCCAGGCAGAGCGGCCTTGTCCACTCTGGTGGGCGAATGGGAGGGCTGCCCCCGGACATCCGGAAGAGGCTGAGCTGAAGATCGGCTAGGTCCGCAATGGTTTGCCTCCTTTTGGATCTGGGTCCTTTGCTTTCAGGGTGGTGAGGAGTTAATGTTTTGAATATCTGGGCTTTCTCTACCCCTGCGTTACACAGCCACAAATCAAATGAGTTATCTTTCACCCATGGCATATTTCCAGAGCTAGACCAGAGGACTCCCTGCAGTGTAAAGGTCAGATGGAGGATTTGTGCCACAAGTGTAAACAAATCCATCAAAACTCCCATGGGTATATATTTTTTTAATCTTCTCACAGAGAGATTAAAAAAACAAGCAAGCAAAGCATTCGAGTTTCCCAACAATGTTCCCGGGGGCCTGTGGTATTTCTTGGAAGCTTATCTCACAGAAGATCGGCAACGGGAGTCAGTGATCCCTGGAAAAACGGCCTGCCCACCTTCCAATCTGCCCTTCCAGCACGCAGCTACAAAAGGGCCGTGCGTCACTGCGCGTGGCCTCGACTACGCAGCCGGTTCAGCTGGGACAGGAGGACGGCCGAGAGCCCATAAGGTCCGCAGCCTGGAGTCTGCCCGTCCGCTTTCCAGACTGGCCAGGGGTCCCGCAAAAGACCCACGGCGGGTTTTGGCACAGGAGTCTACCCTTTCTCAAGTCAGACCGCCTGTCCGCTGAATCCAGGGATGGCAGGGATTTCCCAACACCTCAGGCACAACAACACAACTTTGTGTACCAAGGTGTGGGTAACGTTCTCTCCTGAAAGGCAGAAAAGACACTAGTAACAGCCAGGCGCTGCAGAGAATTCTTAGTTAAGGAAAGCCCTTCCTGCCCCTGAAAATTAATTGAAGTAATTGATCTCTTCTTTGTATTCTTGCTTTTATTTTGTGGCAGTCTGGATTTAAGTTCTGGGGGAAACTGGGTCCCCAAGCCGCACACGAAAGAGAAGGAAAAGGTAGAGGCCCCAAGGGCATTCTTATTTTTCTCTTTTCTCCAATTTGGCCAGAAGCATCCCGGGGGGGGGTGCCTTTAAGGGCTCCCACCTACCCATCCCAGACAGATGGATGAAGGCCAGGAGCAAATGCCTTCACTCCACAATCGCTTTTCCTCTTGCCAGAGTTTTAAATCAAGAGGCCAGAAAACCTGCAATACTTGTCTCCTTGCGAGAGGCACGTTTCTCCAAGGCAAGAGAGGAAGGCTTGCTTCCAAGCCATGGACCAAAGTATGCGTATCATTTCCTGTTTTAAAAAGCAGGGAGAATAATTTTTTATTTAAATTAGGACCAGAAACATTCCAGGCTGCATAGCTGGCCGGGAGAAGAAATGCAACCTCTGTCTCACCTCTGCTCCAGGGCTTTTCCAGCACGAGGGTTAAGGGGGCTGGTACGCAGCATCCCCTTGCACCTCCTCGGCCCCAGAAAACCGAAACTGGCACAAGGGCTTCATCTGGACCAGTGTTTCTCAATAATCGCCACCACTTTAAGACGGGTGGGGTTCAACCTCAACTTCACGCTGGCTGGGGAATTCTGGGAGCTGAAGTCCACCCATCTTAAAGCTGCAGCAGTTGAGAGACACCGATCTAGACTGATTTAATATCTGCTGAGAACATGCACTTCCAACTCTGTCCTGTTTTCCCAAGACTCGGTAGAATATGATGCAATGCTCCCATTCTGGGCTCCCAGCTCGATTGATCAAGCAACTGCAAAAACAGGAACTGGGCTGGGTGCATTGTAGATAGTAGCTAATCCTTCCCAAAAGGTGCCACGGACGCAATCTTCTGTAGTGCGGTCTAGGAGAAAATACACGGGGAGGCAAAACTGGCCAGCCCGAAATAATTCTGAACAGCAAGTCAGAACATCGCTAGCTGGGAGCCACAAATATATAAATTAACAGTTCATGCCAGCCTTCCTCAAACTGATGCCCTCCAGCTGTATTGAGAATTCCAGTTTCAGCATATCTGAAGTTCAGCATGTAGGAGAAGTCTGGATTGTATAATTCCTTCCAGCGTGTCAGGCCTTCGGTACAGCACAGTGTTCTCCACTCAATCTATTTTTTTGTGCCTTTCCTTGGATCCCGGTTCCACTTCTTCTCCACATCCAGGTTCTCCCTCTTTGCTTCAGCTATCTCCTTGACCCAGATCTACCAGCATGGTACATCTCCTCCCTTTTCAGACACTGTGCTCAAATACTGGGGGTACCGATTGCTCCTAGGCAAACATTCCACTTTTTCCAAAACTTCCTCATATTACCAACAAAGAAGACAAAGGAGAGAGGTAGATTCAGCCAAATTCAATTCTCTGAGTCAGTTGTGCAATCAGATGCACAATGGTGTGAAGCTTGCACACTTATTCTGCTGCCTAGATGTGAGCTTTCAAATTCTGGAAGTAGCTTCTGTGATGCCTGCTTGTGGGCAGAAGGTAAGAAGCATCAGGAGGGGGTTGGCCATCCTTTCAATGAAGCACTTGAGAGCGTTATCCAGGAGCAAAATTTTCTCGCATGGAGGAGGCCAAATAAAACACTTCTGCTGCTGGATCAGGATTAAAATTTTTAAAAATCTGGTAATTTTTTATTTACAATACAGGTAATCCTCGCTTAACAATTGAGACCAGAATTTCATTAGCTAAGCAAAGCAGTCATTAAGTGAATCCGACCTGATTTTTACTACCTTTTTGTGGTGGTCATTATGCAAATCACCACGGTCTTTAAGCAGACCATGTGGTTATTAAGCAAATCACATGGCTCCCCACTGATTTTGCTTGCCAGAAGCCAGCCAGGAAGGTCGAAAATGGTGATCACGTGATCAAGGGACGCTGCAACCATCATAAATGCGAACTGGTTGCCGAGCGCCCAAATCTTGATCACATGACCGCAGGGAAGCTGTGATGGCTGTGTGAGCACCGGTTGTAAGACGGGTTTTTTCCCAGCACTGTCGTAAGTCTGAGCCATCACTAAATGAATGGTCATTAAGTGAGGACTACCTGTATAGAAACGGTCATTCTCTAGGTACAATGCAAATCTTCCAGTGCAAAAATAAAGCTTCTCCAAATTCTTATCACAGCAATGGAAGAAACTTTCCTTGCTACAGCAAGGTTGTTATTTAATCCCAGGGCCATTCATTTAATGCAAGAAATCCCCTCCTCACGTTTCAAGATCGCTACTTATCAAGAGTTGTCCTCTTGGTACCTGAAAGGCTTCTCTTGCTTCTTCTAGGGCACCCATTGTTCTTCAAGAGGAGAAAGACCTACTCTGCCCCCTCTCGAACCCCAAACTCTTTGGCAAACTATTCCACATTTGTGGCACGTCAAGGCAGCTGGGCATCCAAGCGTGCTGCTGCCATAGGGGCACCCCTGCGCCTCTAGAAGAAGTTTCAGGAGCCATCTCAGCCGCTTCACAAGCCAGGTCAACCTCCCCTGTGGCCAAACCAGCAGCAGCTTCTATTCCAACCACAGTTCAGTCCACTTGCAAAGTTTTCTCCTCCTGAGGAAGTTGACAGCAGCAAATTTAGTTTACTAATTCATATTTGTTGGGGAATAAAAAGGGTCAGGGGGGAGAACAAAAGATCTTCTGTGAAGTTTTGGAACAAGTGACTGGGTCCCTCAAAGTTCTTCCTCCTCTCTGAACAAGGAGGAACAAGACGAAAGACAGGGACACAACCACGCAAAGGCAAGTGGGCCAAGCAGAAGACAGTGGAAACCTGGCCGCTGGCAGTGCAGGGAGAGAAGGGAAGTTGGCCTTTGCGATCTCATCTCCTTAATCTATTTGTGAGACGGCTGAAGCCTACGAAGACTGGTGAAGAAGTGGGATGAGGGTCAGGATGGTCTTGCAAGAACAGGAGAAGCTGCCTCATCCGCAGAGTCAGGCCAGTAAGAAGTCCCGTCCACTGCTGTCATAGTCTTCAGTCAGAAGCTCCCCAACCCAAACCGTCTGCACGCACCGTTTTTTTTTTTCAAGTTTTGCCTTTTTTATTTATTATTAATTTTTCAAGATACCCACCACTCCACCACAGACCGGAAGAGAACATGCTCCTAAACTGCTGGCAGCCAGAAGAGTCCCTTCAGAAGCCCCAGCCCCATAAACAGGCTGACCTACAAGCCCTCGGCCTCAACTGTTTCCCCCAAAGGAGGTCTCCTCAACCTGCACTTCAATTAGCCATTTAATTACTGGACCACACTGAAAACAGCTGTGCAGTACTTGCTGCTGAGCACAGGAAGGGGGAAGTGGCAGTCCTCCAGCCCTCGGCCAGGCATGTGTACGAGGCCTGTGGGAGTTCTGAGCAAGGGGGCACCTTTCCCCCAGAGCCCCAGCGTTTCTGACATTTCACCGCAACAAATAACAGAAATTTATCCCAACAGCCTTCCCTAACCTGGTTCCCTCCAGATGGACTGGGCTGCAACTTCCAAAATTCCCAGCCAGCATGTGCCCCAAACATCTGGTGGGCATCAAGATGGGGGAGGCCAGTCTAACTGTTTCCTCCACCTCCACATCAGTGTCCCTTCTGGAGGTTTTAATGGACGCAACGGGGAGATCAGGCAGGCCTCTTTGCCCATTCCAAGGATGCCCATCTTGTAAGTGTGCCGTTTTTCCCAGTACTGAGGAACAGACCCCATAAGCCTGCAACCCAACTCCTCCTTCCCTCGCCCCCATCCGTCACCGCAGCTCCCAAACGGAAGGCAACAGCGGCAGCCCCACATAAAACCTTGCAAAGTCCAAAAGGCTCGGAAGGTAAAAGGATGAATTGCCGTTGCTCCCCAGTATCTCCACATCCTGAGCAAAGCTAAGGCAGGCAACTCGTCTGGGGCGGATGCCTGAGACTTCCAGCCGCCACCGTCAACTTGAAAAAGCAGCATCTCCACTCCTCGTACTTCTGATCAGTTGGACCCTCTACGTTGGCTCTGCTTTTCTCTCCCTCTGTAGGGAGGGAGGATCTTTTGGTTCCCTCACTCAACTTGCCTTCCTCAACCAGCCCCTGCTCCACTCACTGTAAGCAGACACGCTTAGAAAGAGCTTAGATGCCTAACCACAACTGTGCAGAGCTTGGCCAGACTTCCTACCTACAGTATGATATTTCGGCTGGGATAAACCGGCATACCTGACCAGGTCACTTAAAGACCTGCGGCTGCATCTGGCTGCATCTAAGCATGGTTAGGGGGAGGGTTGAGATAATACATTCGTACATATAGCTTTGTTTTGTGGCTTAGCATGTTGTTTAAACCCTAGCTCTTTGGACACTTCATGGTTCAAAGTAGTGGGTCAAAGTGGGATGAATACCACCACCCCAAGTTGCTAGATCCTGAAATCCAAACAGTCAGTTGCAATTCGACTTGTAGCCCAGAGTAGAAGACAAGACTTGGAAGCACTGAAAAATCTCATTCTGACAGATGGACAGTTCAAGTAGGGGGCCATCTACAACGTGGAGTCCTGGGTGCCCTCTGAGCTTGGCTGTTCGCTTGCAGACGTTTCGTTACCCGACCAGGCAACATCATCAGTGTGAGGGAGGGCGGGGTTGCTCCCTGTTTATATGCAGTGGCTTGCCCTGCCAGGGTTGGGGGGGGGGGTGTTCTCCCTGGTAGTTCCTTAAGTGGGGTATTGTTTTCTGATTGTCTGTCTGTTTGATTGTTTGTCTCCTTGGTAGTTCTTTGGGGTGTTGCTTTCCACTTTCTTTTCTATTGGAACTATCTAGAATGTCCCAGCATTTCAGGCCATGGTAGAATCAACCAAAGTCACTTCAACCCACCTGCTCCTTTTCTATCTGTCAAATAACCCTCCTGCAGGAATTTGCCCATCATGGCAGGAGACTTGGTGCAGATCATTAGGCACTACCACCACAAGTTCAGCTGGAGGAGAGCCAGAAGTCATTGGGCTATTCAGAAATGAACTACCCAAAGCTTCTGTGAACCCCCAGAAGGACTGGCTATGGAAGTTTCTGGATTCTGCTTCTTTGCCTTCGACGGAGAGCATGGGGCATGCACAGAAAATATTTTAACACCACCTTTCCCACACCTGCTGAGCAATTACAAAAGCCCTGCTGGCTGAAAATTCTGGGAGGGACACCCCAAAACATCTCAAGGGCTTTGGGCTGTGCCGATGCAGCTCCTGCTTTGAAATCCTGGTTACGGCTGACTTGCAAGGAGTACAAAATGCTTTTAAGAACCCCAAGCCCATGAGATGCAACCTACCAAATGGCCATTCGGGATGGTGGGACCCAGCCCCATGATCCATGGAGTCAGAAGACGAAGAGGTGGAAGAACTACTAACAGCTTGCAAAATGCAGCCACAGCCAGGACAAAGGGGTTAGGCAATGCTTCAGCCAGCTGGGAGATGATGGGGAAGGGGGGGCTGCTCTGCCCATAACTGTGAGGCTGCCGGTCTGGGGTGTTTCCTGCCCTTCCCTCATCTCCCCACAGAACAAGAAGCCCTCCAGCTCTGCAGAAGGGGCTTTGTTCCACAGCAGCTGTTCTCCTTGGTTCTATAAAGGCAGGTGCTGCTGGTCAGCATGAACTCCCCTTTTCTATGAAAAGCTAGAGGGGTGGGGAATGCCACAATTAAAATGCACGATTTGCATGAAATTTTGTGAATGCTGCAAATTGGCTGAACACAAAGAACGAACTTCCCATTTCAAACCCCCTCAATGGCTTTGAGTCTCCCAGCAGCGCACAACTGACCGTAAGGAGCTCGGCCACACGTTAGGATAAGCCAGATAAGCTACAGCTTGTTCTAACACAGTTTGTTCAGTAAGCTGCCCGTCGCATTGTGCCAGAGCTCCATAATCTGAGGCTTTGGGGACCACAGGAAACCCATGTAAAGATGTAAGCGTGGCCCTCACAGACCTCCAAAAGTTTCTACCGACTGCCATTTTTTACTGTGCTAAAAAGGGAAGATCACTAAATACATGCGTGGAGAGTTAATTGTTTAAACAAAAATTTAAAAAATTAAATTTCATTTTAATTTAATTTTTCTCCAGACCTTTTTGGAATACAATTCCTAGCACACCACTCAAAGACCAATGTAGCCCTTATCCCAGAAGGAAGGTGTCAAGCTCTGCATTAAGCCACAGGTTGTTTGAGTTGGGCTTGGTATGATAAGTAAACCTAACAATATTTACCCCAAGCTGGAGTTACAAGTAAAATTGTTCATTTTTTTCCACCTCAAAGACTAATTCCTTTTCTATATAAATATTCAGAGGAGTTCGTTAAAGAAATAAATATATACTTGGAGGCTAAAGAATAAAGCTGCTCAATATTAAAAATAAAACTATCAGGCATGAAAAGCAGCAACTAAATACTTTAAAACAGGAACAAACACCTTGTCGAATTTTTTTTAAAAAAGTCATTTCGGCTTCTGAAATAAAGCAAGGAGGAAGGCACATTCCTCCCAAAATTTATTGCACCATCCCATGAAATCTTGCCTCTTGAGATGAAAGGATATGGAGCAGAGTCTCCAGAACACATGAAAAGCTTGGGCTGGTTGATACGGAAATAGCATCACACAAACAAATAAGGGGGAGGATGTAAAACGGAGCTTTTCAACCTCGGCAACTTTAAGAAGTATAGACTTCAAATCCCAAAATTCCCCAGTCAGCATTTTTTGCAAGGCAGGGGTGTTGTTTATTCATTTAGTCGCTTCCGACTCTTCGTGACTTCATGGACCAGCCCACGCCAGAGCTTCCTATCGGTCGTCAACACCCCCAGCTCCCCCAGGGACGAGTCCGTCACCTCTAGAATATCATCCATCCATCTTGCCCTTGGTCGGCCCCTCTTCCTTTTGCCCTCCACTCTCCCCAGCATCAGCGTCTTCTCCAGGGTGTCCTGTCTTCTCATTATGTGGCCAAAGTATTTCAGTTTTGCCTTTAATACCATTCCCTCAAGTGAGCAGTCTGGCTTTATTTCCTGGAGGATGGACTGGTTTGATCTTCTGGCAGTCCAAGGCACTCTCAGGATTTTCCTCCAACACCACAGTTCAAAAGCATCGATCTTCCTTCGCTCAGCCTTCCTTATGGTCCAGCTCTCACAGCCATATGTTACTACAGGGAACACCATTGCTTTAACTATGCGGGCCTTTGTTGTCAGTGTGATGTCTCTGCTCTTAACTATTTTATCGAGATTGGTCATTGCTCTTCTCCCAAGGATTAAGCGTCTTCTGATTTCCTGACTGCAGTCAGCATCTGCAGTAATCTTCGCACCTAGGAATACAAAGTCTTTCACTGCTTCTACATTTTCTCCCTCTATTTGCCAGTTATCAATCAAGCTGGTTGCCATAATCTTGGCTTTTTTGAGGTTTAGCTGCAAGCCAGCTTTTGCACTTTCTTCTTTCACCTTCGTCATGAGGCTCCTCAGTTCCTCTTCGCTTTCAGCCATCAAAGTGGTATCATCTGCATATCTGAGATTGTTAATGTTTCTTCCAGAGATTTTAACTCCAGCCTTGGATTCCTCAAGCCCAGCTTGTCGCACGGTGTGTTCTGCGTACAAGTTGAATAGGTAGGGTGAGAGGATACAGCCCTGCCGTACTCCTTTCCCAATCTTAAACCAGTCCGTTGTTCCGTGGTCTGTTCTTACTGTTGCTGCTTGGTCGTTATACAGATTCTTCAGGAGGCAGACAAGATGACTTGGTATCCCCATACCACTAAGAACTTGCCACAATTTGTTATGGTCCACACAGTCAAAGGCTTTAGAATAGTCAATAAAACAGAAATAGATGTTTTTCTGAAACTCCCTGGCTTTTCCCATTATCCAGCGGATATTGGCAATTTGGCCCCTAGTTCCTCTGCCTTTTCTAAACCCAGCTGGTACATCTGGCAATTCTCGCTCCATGAACTGCTGAAGTCTACCTTGCAGGATCTTGAGCATTACCTTACTGGCATGTGAAATGAGTGCCACTGTTCAATAGTTCGAACATTCTTTAGTGTTTCCCTTTTTTGGTATGGGGATATAAGTTGATTTTTTCCAGTCTGATGGCCATTCTTGTGTTTTCCAAATTTGCTGGCATATAGCATGCGCTACCTTGACAGCATCATCTTGCAAGATTTTGAACAGTTCAGCTGGGATGCCGTCGTCTCCTGCTGCCTTGTTATTAGCAATGCTTCTTAAGGCCCATTCAACCTCACTCTTCAGGATGTCTGGCTCTAGCTCACTGACCACACCGTCAAAGCTATCCCCGATATTGTTATCCTTCCTATACAGGTCTTCTGTATATTCTTGCCACCTTTTCTTGATCTCTTCTTCTTGTGTTAGGTCCTTGCCATCTTTGTTTTTCATCATACCCATTTTTGCCTGGAATTTACCTCCGATGGTTCTAATTTTCTGGAAGAGGTCTCTTGTCCTTCCTATTCTATTGTCTTCTTCCACTTCCACGCATTGCTTGTTTAAAAATAATTCCTTATCTCTTCTGGCTAACCTCTGGAATTTTGCATTCAATTGGGCATATCTCCCCCTATCACTGTTGCCTTTTGCTTTCCTTCTTTCTTGGGCTACTTCTGGTGTCTCAGCAGACAGCCATTTTGCCTTCTTGGTTTTCTCTTTCTTTGGGATGTATTTTGTTGCCGCCTCCTGAACAATGCTGCCAACTTCTGTCCAGAGTTCTTCCGGGACCCTATCTACTAAGTCCAGTCCCTTAAATCTATTCTTCACCTCCACTGCATATTCCTCAGGAATATTAGTGAGCTCATATCTAGCTGATCTGTGGGTCTTCCCTAATCTCTTGAGTCTGATCCTAAATTGTGCAAGAAGAAGTTCATGATCAGAACTACAGTCAGCTCCAGGTCTTGTTTTTACCGACTGTGTAGATGTCCGCCACCTTTGGCTGCAAAGGATGTAGTCAATCTGATTTCGGTGTTGTCCATCTGGTGAAGTCCACGTATAAAGCCGTCTCTTAGGTTGTTGGAAGAGAGTGTTTGTTATGCAGAGTGAGTTGTCTTGGCAAAACTCTATCAGCCTGTGTCCTGCTTCCTTTTGTTCTCCCAGGCCATGCTTACCTGTCATTCCAGGTGTCCTTTGACTGCCCACCTTAGCATTCCAGTCTCCCATGATGAAAATAACATCTCTTTTAGGCGTGTTGTCCAGCAGGTGCTGCAGATCCTCATAGAACTGCTCTACTTCAGCTTCTTCAGCATTTGTGGTTGGGGCGTATATTTGGATCACTGTGATGTTAGAGGGCTTGCCCTGAATTCGAACTGAGATCATTCTATCGTTTTTTGGGTTGTATCCAAGCACTGCTTTAGCCACTTTACTATTAATTATGAAGGCTACTCCATTTCTTCTGTGGTCCTCTTGTCCACAGTAGTAGATCTGGTGGTCATTTGATGTGAAGTGGCCCATTCCAGTCCATTTCAGTTCACTGACGCCCAAAATGTCTATCTTTAATCTTGACATCTCACCAATAACCACATCCAGTTTGCCCTGGCTCATAGATCTTACATTCCAGGTTCCAGTGGTGTGTTGATCCTTAGAACATCGGATTCGCCGTTCACCACCGGCACCGTCGGCCGCTAGCCGTCCTTTCGGCTTTGAGCTAGCTGCGTCATCACGTCTGGGGCTAGTTGAGCTCATCCTCGGTTCCTCCCCAGTAGCATTTTGACCATCTTCCGACCTGGGGGTCTCATCTTCCGATGGTATACCGACATATCTCTGGTTGTACTGATCCATTTAGTTTTCACGGCAAGAATACTGGGGTGGGTTGCCGTTACCTTCCCCAGGGATCGCATTTAGTCTGACCGCTCTGTCATGACCTTCCCGTCTTGGGTGGCCCTTCACAGTTTAGCTCATGGCATCATTGAGGTGCTCAAGCTCCAGCACCACGACAAGGTAACGATCCTTTGCTGAAGAAGGCAGGGGTGTCTGGGTAATAATGCTAATACCCAGACACCCCCCCCAAAAAAACCCATAAAATCCTCTAGTAAATATTTATTTATTTACTTGGAAAATTTATACAGCTGCCTCTCTTAAATATGTGACTCTGGGTGGTGAATGGTCAGTACAAAAAAAAATTTTTTTAAACCACATAACTAAAATTAAAAATAATCCAGGGCAAAGAAGAAAAACAGAGGCACAATACAGTATAACGGTTGCACGCCTATATTGTTATTGTTATTTTATCCCACCTTTATTATTTTTATAAATAACTCAAGGCAGGGAACATACCTAATACGCCTTCCTCCTCCTATTTTCCCCACAACCACCACCCTGTGAGGTGGGCTGGGCTGAGAGAGAGTGACTGGCCCAAAGTCACCCAGCTGGCTGTTGTGCCTAAGGCAGGGCTGGAACTCACCGTCTCCCAGTTTCTAGACCAGCACCTTCACCCCTGCACCATGCGGGTTCTCACATTGGGCTCATCCAGCATGCTGGCCCTAAGGCCCGGGAAAAACTCCCGGCCTTCGCCACTTTCTGGAAGGCCAAGAGGGTAAGGATCCCCCAGATCTCAGGGGGGAGGCTGTCCCATAGGGCAGGTGCTGCAACAGAGAAGGAGCAAGGGCAGAAAGTTCCCTAAGGAGAATGCCACTGCAGAGAACACTCTGTCCCACATCTGTATGGGCCTCACCTCCGTGCTAAAGGGAGAAAGATGCAGCTGGGCAGGCCTGGGCTGCTCGAATGGGCAGAGGGTGCAAATGCCCAGGCCGTCAGCCTTCCTCGTCCAGTACCTGCTGGAGTCTCAAACAGTCTTCAAGGACACTCAGGTGTTCAGAGCAGCGCAACACCCAGCCAGGGGTTATCGTGTGCAAGCAATAGCCACAGTCCTGGGGCTCAAAAGGGCTCCTAACACGATAAGGAGCGCCAGAAGACTCCAGCAAACACAGCGAGACAAGCACTCCAGAGGAAGAGACTTGCCAGATAAGCCAGCCTACCCCTCCCCACAGCCCCAGAGTGACAGCCGTGGCTCTAACAAAACCCGCTGCCCGCATTTAGGCCCTGCAATCTTGGACTTGTATTCGGACAGCAGCCTGCCCCAGACTGGCGCTCTCCGGAGGTGTTCCAACTACAACTCCCAGCATTCCTAGCCAGTACAGCCAACGGAATGCTGGGAACGGCAGTTCTCACCCATCTGTGCCAGATGGGAAAAGCTTTGCATCGGGCTGAAGAAGCCACAGAAACAAGGGCAGCTGCTACTGCAAGGTCCAACTTAGACAGAGCCAGGGTGGATTAGGCAAGCTAAAAATTAAGAATGCATTAAACAATGTCACAGTAAAGACACCAGGAAAACAGATTGCACTGTTTTCTTAAAAATTATTTCATCAAACTTTACGAAATGCTCATGAACACGCCCATTTCCAAATGAATTTGTGCAGAACCAAGATTATGACACCTTTTGGCAAGCCCAGCTTCAACAGACGAAACCCCCAGAAGCACCCTGCTCTTCCTGCCAGAGCTGACAAAAAGAAGGTTTTTGTTAGCCATTGTGAAGAATGTGGGTTTCTTTGTGATGCGAGCTTAGAAGGACAGCTTAGCAGCTGAAAGCTTCAAAGGAAGGGGAACAAGAGGGAGAGCTAAGCCTGGTAAAATGATTTTGGGACTACCAGTTTTTTCTTTCTAGGAGCAACATGCAACACCTTATTTATTTTGGGGATAGAGGTAGTCCTCGACTTACAACCACAATTGAGACTGGAACCTCCGTTGCGAAGTGAGGAGGTTGTTAAGTGAGTTGCGCCCAATTTTACGACCTTTTGTCATACTCATTAAGCGAATCACCATGGTCGTTAAGCAAATCTGGCTTCCCTATTGATTTTGCTTGTTGGAAGCTGACTGGGAAGGCTGCAAATGGCAATCACGTGACCCTGGAATGCTGCAACTGTCATAAATGTGAGGACCAGTCGGCCGCAAGTCACTTTTTTCAGCACCATCGTAACTTTGGTCACTACACGAATGGTCGTAAGTCGAGGACTACCTTTTAAAGGAAACATTTACACAAATATTTTGGCACAATAAGCTCTTAACAGGACGGATAGATTCATTTATGATATTGCCCGTATGTATGGGGTTTATATAAGACACAGAAAACCGAACAGCAGTCCGTTAGCAGTGGAGATTCCAGTCCCAATTGCAGTCATAAGTCGAGGACTGCCTCTATCCCCAAAATAAACAAGGTGCTGCTTGTTGCTCCCAGAAAGAAAAAGCTGGTAGTCCCAAGATCAGTTTACCAGGCTTAACTCTGCCTCTTGTTCCCTTTCCTTTGAAGTTTTGTTCTCTTTTCTTTGAAGCTTCAGCAGCTCCCAGGGAATCACAAGAAAGGTGAAAGGGTTTAGCCAGACAGGAAAGATGAATGGGCTTGGAGAGAAACAGGTCTGAAACAAACAACAAGCTGCTCACATCCTAATGAAGAGGCTTAAAGCAAGTATGTCCACCTTAATAAAAATATTAGGCCAACACTTTCTACACAATGCGTTAATCTGCATGCCTGAGCACACCAATTTATAACTATTCACAGGATGCTAAATTCGATAGTATCAATACTGTATCTAAACAGGCAGCAAGTTCCGTGCTCGCTCCCACTGATGTTGTTACCTGGTAGGGTAATGAAATGTTTGCAAACCAACCACCAAGCTCAGAGAGCACCAGGGACTCCGCTAAATTCAGAGCCAGAAGCCACATCCCACAACTGTGGACTGCTGTGGTGGACGTCTGGCACGGCACCCCCACAGCCATCTAAGGCAGTGTTTCTCGATCTTGGCCGCTTTAAGATGGGTGGACTTCAACTCCCAGAATTCCCCAGCCATCATGGCTGGCTGGGGAATTCTGGGAGTGGAAGTCCACACAGCTTCGAGTGGCCAAGGTTGAGAAACCCTGTCTAAGGTAAGCATCCAGAACGGCACCTGAAGGAAAACGGTTCTCCCAGCGGCAGTTCCACTTGGCACAGATTTCGGGGAAGGGTCCCTCACTCAGAGCTTCCTCAGTGTCCGCCAGTTTCCACGTGTGCCCCGTAACTCCATCACGCTTCCTCCCAGCGTCTTGGCAGCTTCCTCTGCATGTGCTTTTTGACATCGCATGCTGCACACCTGACTCAAGGGATGGAAATACCATGTGCTTCCCTTCCACGGGGGGGGGGGGGGACTCTTTCTTTCATCCATTCATTCTCACGTCAAAAGAAATGCTCTAACTGGCTTCCTGATTAGACTATGCAAGACAAGGCCTATGTAGGTCTCCAGGGGGCCACAGGGGTTTTAATGAGATTTAAACATTCTTTATTTAAATAACATTTAAATCTCACTAAAATGCCAGTAGCCCCTTAGAGGACAGTGTATCTGGACAGCCAGTTCCAGTTGGGAGCCTGGCCATTTACATGCACGCAGACCCCTTAAAATGTCAAAAGCTACCTAAAACTATTCCTGTAAATTACAGCAGACGACAACCCGCGGTGACACCGGAGATCAAATGCCCTGGAACTGTTTTGACTGCCTTTCTAAAAGCCATTAGGGAGGGCACCATTCAAATATCTGGGGACAGGGACGGAGCCCCTCTTCCTGATCCTCCTATGGGAAAGCATGTCCTGGACCAGTTGGCACCTGACAAAGCAGACGGTCCTGAAGATGACCAAGGGTGAAACTATGGAGGGTTTTCAAGACAGCAGCCAGAACTTTGAATGATACTCAGCAGCCTACTAGCAACAGGGGCAGTGCCCATAGCACTGATGTTGTATGATTGTGGTGGCTCTCACCCACCAGAAAATGCGGTGCGTTTTCTGTACCCATTGCAGCCTCTGAGTCATCTTCAAAGGCAGCCCGATGTAGCACACATTACAGTAATCCAGCTTAGAGGCAACAGGGCAGGGCAACTGCTATCAGGCCTTCTGCTCCAGGAAGAGTCATAACTGAAACACCAACTGGCACTGGGTGAAGGCCACCTTAGATGGTTTCCATCTTACTGAAATACTTCAGCTGCTGCCTTCTGCTCTAGCCCATTACAACTTTCAAATACCAGATCAAGAATTTAGCAGAGTCTTGGGCCTGGATTGGAAAGAGACTCTCCCTCTCTCTCTCTCTCTCTCTCGTTCTCTCTCTTACACACACACACACACACACACACACCATCACATAGTGATGATCCTTGTACTGAACTGGCTGGTGATGACTTCACCCAGTGGTTTCATACAGATAGTAAACAGCAGGGAGGACAGAGAGCAGGGATGACTTATCCTCGCCACCACCACCACCAGCTGGAACGACCCACTTAGAAAGGGGCAGAATGACGAAGAACAGTGCCCCTAACTACCAACCCTTGCAGGTGGTCCTGAAGGACACTGCAGCTGAAGGCACTGAAAGCTGCTGAAAGGACTAACAGGACCAGGAGCGGTGCAATTCCCACACCAAGGTCCTGACAGTCATCAAGCGAAACGTCCACCGCTGTTTCCATCCCATGCTCAGGCCTAAACCCTGACTGGAAGGGATTCAGATGGTCTGCCTTAGGTAGGTTGTTCTGCAGCTGGAGGTCCACCCACTGTCAACAACCTTTCCTAAAAAGAGATGGTCAGAGTCTGAGCAGTTGTTACCTAAATTGGCCAGATCCAGGAAGGACATCTTCACGAGGGAACCCGACGCTGCCCCTTCCAAGGCAATCAAATCACTGCCTCCCCCAGCAAGGCACCGACCACCTCCTGGCCTCACTCAACTGCTCGCCTGACACAGAAACCAGCCTGGCCATGGGTCTAGCCCACAGGTGGCAGAGCTCCTTCCTGAGATTGCTCGACCAAGGTCCTCAGAATCAGCAGCTGAACAAAATCCAGGTGGCCTCACAAGGTACTGTTCCACTGACTCTTTGGACCCTGCCCGGGCAGCATTGATGGAGCAAATTTGAGCCATTTTATCAACAAAGTCCAGCACCAGCATCTCTTGGTGACCCTCAGATGGACCTTCCCGCTGCACCTTGCTAACCAAAAGGGAGCAGGTCACCCTAAATACGGGCACTGGAGCACATTCTCCGGACACAATAAGGGCAGAGAAGTAAGAAAGCTTTACTGCTTTCATGATCACCCGTGTAGGCTCAGACTTGAGCGCAACCAAGTTCATTTATGGCCTTCGGCCGCCACCACTCCAGTCACCTCTTCTGCTGCTTAATTTTCTGGAGACCTCCAAGTTCAGCAAACAGGGAGAGGCCACTCAGGGGCAACCCTGTCAAGTGCCCTGGCAGTCTCCACATTCCAGGCTCTGACTTGGCACTCAGCAAGAGTGTGCTGCAGTTAACAAGGAGAATATGGGACACCTGGCTATTGCGCTGCTACCCGCGATGCCTTCACTCTTGGTCTACGGACCGTCCCTTCCATCCACACAACGTGCGACAATGCTCCCAGACGGCACAGGGTTTCCCAGGAAGGACCGATACAGTACAGCAGCGGTCAGATCAACTCCACCAATTTATGCTGGGGGGTGGCAGGGGGGTGGAGGGAAATACAGCCATTGGTGCATTCCATTACTGTAGTTATTGTTTGCATGTTATACTTCCTCAATAATTTTTTTTTGAAGTAAAAAAGATCAGCACCACCCCATTCTGAAAAGCAGAGAAAACAAATGAAAACTGTAGCAGTGAATCTAACTTAACCAAGTTGAACGCATTTCAAATATGATTCGGAAGAAGCATGCTGGACCTTACGTGAGCACAAGCTCTGCATCTCTCTGCTATTCATTAAAGCAGCCTGTTCTTTTTCAGGGTCCGGTACAAACCTGAAGACTGAATGCAGCTGCTTTAAAAGTTGCACTAGCTTCAATGAGCTGACCCTTTAAAGCAGGCAAGACTTCTGGTTCACACGGAAACCTAAAAAGGGTGCCCTCATTTACTGAATAGGGGAGGGGTGCTGTATTATGCAAGGCACTCTCTCCCAAAACATTACACCTCGATGCCTTGGGAGGGTGGGTGGCTTAGACAGAAAAAGTCTGTATCCAGATGGACGCTAATCACAAACCAGAAGGAGCTTCCAGATTAGGCCTTTCTCATCCGATCATCCAGCCTCATCTGCACAATTTTAACAGGGAAGCGAGTCCAGACAATGCCTTCCATTTATAATCTTTCTTTATCAGTGTTTCTCAGTCTTGGCCTCTTTAAGATGGGTGGACTTCAACTCCCAGCCATTGCTGGCTGGGGAGTTCTGGGAGCTGAAGTCCACCCATCTTAAAGAGGCCAAGACTGAGAAACACTGTTCTATATTATTCCTCACTACTTCCACCTTTTTTCTTTCTGCAGAAAATCATCTACGAAAAAAAGAAAAGTTTCATAATGCGTTTTGATCAGGGGTGGGAAAATCCTTCACTGGAACCCTCCAAAGTGCCAAAACAACCAAGGATATTACCAGCCTTGTACTAGATACTGTACAGATCAGAAGAACAGCAATTAGTGTGGTATTTTGTTCCCTCCAACCGAAGTAAAGATGAAGACAAAGGGCAGAATACGTAAGGGAACAAGAGGCAGGGTTAAGCCTGGTAAAATGATCTTGGGACTACCAGCTTTTTCTTTCTGGGAGCCTGTATAATCTGGTAGGAAAAATCATACTATAATCACATACCATCATCTTCAGCCACAGTTAGTATCACACTTAAATCTTAAGATGTCAGCACTGACAAATCCTTATTTTGAATGGAATTATGCCTGAGGGACTTTGCTACTTTTTCCCAGAATAGCTTTCGTGAAGAAGAAAAATACGTTTTGAATCACCAGCCCTTCTAAAAATACGCATCCAACTCAGCCAAAGAGCACATTTATTTATCTCTTTATTTATTTATCAGACTTTACCACCACCCATCTCCCTCCCAAGGAGGGACTCTGGGCGGTTTACAATAAAAAACAAACGTAAAATCAGAAACATTTATGGATACGATAAATACAATAAAAGTAACTGTATCATGGAATCTAGATGGCTGAGAGTTCTTTTATCAGTCCGTGAGCGTGATAGGTCCATCCAGGGCGACTGAGGGCGCTGGCCATCCCCGGGTGTGGCTATCCCCCTCCCCTTCGAAGCTGCTGGCAAAACCAGGTCTTTAGTCTTTTTGGAAAGTCCAGGAGCGAGGGGGCCTGCCTCACCTCTGCGGGGAGGACGTTCCAGAGGGCGGGAGCTACATGCTGGAGAGTTCTAAATCCCACTTAGGGTTCAAAGGCCACAGGTTCACTTAAACACGCAAAGAATTATTGTGCGCGAACAAAACATTTTGACAATGCACTGTCAGTGCTACGATACTGACCAACCGCGTAACAGAGAACGGAGAGAGCGTACCCAGAAAACACCCCCCCCTATTTTTTTTCACAGCTTCCATGCAAGCCACATAGAACTGGATGGTTTTGGGATTTCAGCTAAGCAAAAATCTGACTTCTCAGAAGGACTGATCTATCAGGTCTAAATCCCCATCCAAGCCCACAGCACGGGAACGGGAACAAATGTTCCTTCTTTGTCTTCCCCACAGATCCCACAGTCAACTAAAAATACTAGCCAGCATTCTTCTTTTAATTCTCAGCCACTCTTGGTCCATGTAGAGGAATCTTTTTGGAAATACACCCCTCATAATCCCTGATCATTTAAAAACCATTTATGTATGTATGTATGTATGTATGTATGTATGTATTTATTATTAAATTTATACACTGCCCATCTCACTATAAAAGTGATTCTGGGTGGCTTACAAACAAAAATTATAAAACCATTATAAAAATAGGAAAAGTACAAAAAATAGAAGATAAAATAGGGGAACTAAAAGGCAGAGAGAGTGTTTTAAGCCACCAACCACCCCCAGGGCTGCCTATCATCACCAAAATCATCACCAAAAAGCCCCCCAAGGGCTTTTGAAAACTGCTGAAATCCAGAATTAAGTTTTCAGGAGCCCTCACATTTGGGCAACAGCCAGGCCCTCTAAAGGTCCCCCATCATTTGCATTACAAGAAGAAAGGGCTCCTCCACTGCAAGTCTCCCATACCACAGCCACAGAAATGGAGGGATGACCACGACAGCCACACAACACCACAGACGGGGCCATAACAAGACCCACCGAGGCAGCCCAGGAATCTGCCTCAGCCAAAACCCAGCACTCGGCCTCAACTAGCAAGGAGGGCTTCTGGGCCCCCGCCCGCCCCCAGCCACGCTCCTGCAAAAAGCAGCTACTCACCTCAAAGGCTACTCCGTGAAGCTGCTCCCCACTCTTCAGCCAGCAGCGGCTCAGCTCGCTCAGCTCCAAAATGGGCTGCACTTTCAGGCGCACCGTCTCCCCCGACTGCCGGATCATCTCCACAATCTCGTCCCGGGATTTATTCTCCACGTTGCACCCATTGATCTCCACCAGCCGGTCGCCTGGCACCAAGCCCAAGGCCAGATCTTTGGTCCCGGCGCCCGGTTCAGCAAAATGCACCACCCGCCTGTACACCTGCCCGTCGGCGGCCCTGTCCAGCATGGTGGTGCGGCGCAGCGAGAAGCCAAAGTCGCCTGTGTTGCGCCGCTGCAGCTCCAGCTGCCTGGGCCCAGGGGGCTGAGGAGGCACCACCGTGGGCAGTTTCAACTCTGCAGGAAACCTCTTGCTCACCAGTTCGGGCAACTGGGTGCGGGAGGCAGAGGCCAAAGGGGCACAGGGAGGCCCCGGAGCCATGTCCTGCTTAGCGAGCTGCATCTCCAGTGTGCGCGTTTCCACCTGCGGAGAAGGGGCCGCCGAGTGCTCCGAGGGCGTGGAGGTCTCCGAGGTACTTTCGTCGCGGCTCCTGTGGGAGAAGGAGAACCTCTTGACGATCATCTGGGAGTTCTGCTTGGCCAGTGAGCCGAACTTGGCCGCCCGCTGAAGCACTGAGCCCTTGAAGTTGGCGTCGTCCACCTTGAGGTCATCGCTGGAGCTGGCCGTGCTTAGGTGCCCGGAGTCCAAGATCACGCTCCCCCGGTTGCTGTCCGAGTCGATGTCCGTCAGGTGGAGGTCAGAGCCACTGGCCACCTTGATAGGGATGGGGTTGGAGATCTCCAGCCGGTTCTTCGTGTCCCTCTTGGAAGCCCGGCTGAGATTGAAAAATCCCCGGCGCACGCTCATCTCCTCGAGGCTCTTCAGCTCAGCAGCTGACATTCGTTCCTTCTTCTCCTTCTTCTCCCTCCTGGACCCGTCCCGGTCCTTTTTTATTAAGTGAAACATGGTGGAAAACAGACCGGGGAGAGGTCCAGGCTCAGAGAAGGCAGAGGCCAGCAAGCAGGGGCTCCAGAGCCTTCATCCAGCCAGCGTCCCTGTGATGGATACAGCACAGAAAAACACCCGTATAAGTAAGTTCATGTCCGAAAGCCGCATGCCTCTGCTCCTTGTTTGTGGCACACTGCAGTCTACAGAACTAGCCAGTTTCCTGCTGTGACATACATTTGTTTGCTTGTTTGTTTAAAGCCTTTCTTCCTGCTGTTCAGCCAGAAAGGCTCCCCAGAGAAGCTTTCAGAAATCAGTCATAATTAGACCATCCCTGCCTTCAGGCTCACAGGGAGGGACTGGGGAGAGAATAGGAAAGCACAGATCTCGGTGGTGATGGATTCAGCTGCCCAGATAGATGGAAAGAGATGGATTCTGGTTTGACCATCCCCTTGTCTGCCCTGCATCTATTCTGTGCAAAGTATCCCTACAAGCTCATCAAAGCCTACCAGGAAAACAAAGACAATAACGAGGCACTCATCCCAAGAAAAAGGAAACTTTGTGCAGAACGAGTCAGGCTGTCAGTCAACAAAAGACCTAGTGAAATATTTGGGACTATGCAGCATTTGGCAGGCATTAACAAAGATATGAGAGCCAGTTTGGCGTAGTGGTTAAGGCACCAGGTTAGAAACTGTGAGTTCTAGTCCTGCCTTGGGCACAAGCCAGCTGGGGGACCGTGGGCCAGCCACTCTCTCTCAGCCCTAGGAAGGAGGCAATGGCAAACCACTTCTGAAAATGCTGCCAAGGAAACTGCAGGAGCTTGTCCAGGCAGTCTCCAAGAGTCAGACATGACTAATTAAAAAAAAACAAACCAAAGCTATATTTCAAAATAATTACACCAAATTATGGAGAGAAATTTTTAAAAGATTTTGAAGGTTGGAAAAAACACTCTCCTAGTTAGGATCCACTGCAACTATTAAAATGAATATATTACCTAAGATAACTTTTTTTGTTTCAAATGGAACCAAAATTTACAAGATTGCAAAGAACAGTCAATAAATTCATTTGGAAAAGAAAAAAACCTAGAGTAAAATAAAAAATGTTACAAGGTGGGCTTGCTCTCCCAAATCTTAAATTATATCACCATGCAAGTTGTTTGCCATGGATAATCAAATGCATAAACTCCCCAAATAGCAGAATGTCAATATTAGAAAGTTACCAGCCGAGCTTATGGACTTCACAGGTATTTACTGTATAAGGATACAAAAGACACAAACTTAAAAAGGCGTAAGACAGAGTTTGATAAAAACACAGAATTCCACAAAAACAGTATGAAATGCAACAATCTCACCATTTACTCTGGAGATAATTTCTTACAATAATTACATGCGTGGATATGGTACATCCTGACTCTAGAAACAGATGAAGCACACAGAAAGAATTATTGGGTGAAGGCCAAAAATTACTGTGGTTGATGGATTTGTTAAGGATTGCTGGAAGAATAAAAAGCGACTTGACCTGAAGAAAGGAGGGTTTTTAAGACAAATGTAGAATTTGAAACCCTTGTACGGAACCAAGACCACCTACTGGGATGTATATATATAAATTGCTATTAAAATATGACACGGAGATAGAACAAATAAAAAATGGTATGATAAAGCAGATACAAAATTTTAAAGAAACCATTACATTCCAAGGATTAGAGGATTTATGGAACACTCAGCAAAATCTGCCCCATGCTATAATCCAAGAGAAACGAAGGACAAAATGTTTTACAGATGGTATATCATTCTGCCAATAACTGCAAAAACAGATAAATCATATAATAAAAAAGGCTGGAAATGCTGTGATACAGTTAAAAACAACAACAAAGTACTGTTAATAAATACACAGCATTGTTTAAAAGAAAATAAATAAAAACAAAGCTTGAATTGAAACTTCAGGTTTTTTGACTAGCAATTGTTCCAGGACAAATGACTAAAAAGTATCACAATTTATGGAGATATGTGCTGACAGCTGCAAGGACAAATTTGGCCCAACACTGGGAAAGGGACACTCTGCCAACAGTTATCATGAACTTGGGGAAATGGTAAAATTGACAGTACTGTATGCATCCAGAACAGAGATCTGACTGAGGCTAAGTAGGAACAATTGCCTTATAAATATATCACACACAAACAAGGCAAACTCAGGCACGGTTTTCGAGGAGCAAATAAGTGCGGTAAAGATAGTAATTAGAAGCAATTTCAATGTTTGTAAATGTTTTCATGCAATCACCGGTTGGGTACAATGGCAGGGAATTTAGAACTCGATATTATTTTTAGTGATTTTTCTTCTTTTTTATATACAATGTTTTTTTCCCCTTTTCTTTCCCGTTAGACGATTATGGGCATTATTTCTGGAACAATGAGAGTGGTGATGTCAAGGTTTAGAGTTTTATAGAAATACTTAGTTATTTCTGAAGAGGATACAAGGAACCCAGTTCTGTACATTTAATGAATTAACAAAATAATGAAATAATTAATTTTAAATGTTATGATGATGGTAAATCCTTTGTTTATTTACTGATATTTTATTCTTCGTCCACTATTTTATTTTTTATTCTATTTATTTGTATTTATTTATTTGATGTCTGTAGCTGCCCATCTCAACAAGCGACTATGCCTTTTTTTCCATCTATTTTTCCTTTTGTGTAGTGGCTCCTTCTTCAAGGTAACTGCAGAGGACACATGGACTGGATGGGGAACTTCTGCCTGAAGTAGAAACCCCTACAGGTATTGGGCCCAAGCCCTCCATGGCTTCACAGGGCAAAAAATAGGCCTTCAAATTGTACTCAGAAGCTACTGGTAGCCAATACAGAGCTCCTTGATTGATTGATTGATTGATTGATTGATTGATTGATTGATTGACTGGTTGGTTGGTTGGTTGGTTGGTTGGTTGGTTGGTTATGTGCCATCAAGTCGATGTCAACTCTTAGTGACCACACAGATAGACCTTCTCCAGGAAGATCTGTCCCCAACCTGGTCCTTCAGCTCTTCCAAGGATGCACCCATTGCCACTGTCACTGAGTCCATCCCCATTCCTGCTGGTCATCCCCTTCTCTTTCTTTCCACCCTTCCCAGCCCCAAAACATATTGAGTTGCTGAAGAAAAAGCGCAGCGCTCTGTTGCTCCTTTGCCAGCCTACTGCAAGCTAACTTTTTTTTTGCAGGCTAGTAACCAAGTTTGAAGACCAGTCTGTTTACCATCTGGGAGGACACTAAGGGCAGAAATGCAGGAAATAAATCGAAATAAATTGCTGCATGTGGCCCAGAGTCGCTTTTGGTGAGATGAGCGACTGTATAAATGTGCTAGCTAAATAAATAAATAAATCCGCCGAGAGTGACTCGTTCGGAGCTGAGTACAGCTCATCAGCAGTCTGAATTCTGCTGCAGAATCACAAACAAGGCCTCAGTGTTACACACGGTGGCCCTTTTAAACCACAACAGGCCCAGAAACCAGCATCAGTCCTTTGTGAGAGGTTTAAAAAGCTGCAGGGGTGTACAGCACAGGTGCCCGGAAGCCCATCTTCTCTGCCCTAAGCTGCTGGACGAGTGACTCTCTGCATAAAGCAAGCTGAGCTCAAGCCGAGCTCCACTCCTGATTACTTCACGGGCTGGTCCGTGCCATTTTCTTGGCAGCAACACAAAAGTTCTCAACCTTCACAGCCCTGCAGGCCTCCCACCCAGGCATTAACCAAAGCTGACTCTGCTTCGCTTCTGAGCCCAGACAGGACCAGGAGGCAGCACAGAGAACCCTTGCGTACCTGATTTGTTACCGACAGATCCAAACGCACATTCAACCAACCTGCAAGACATGGCTTAGCCAGGAGGACGCCCACGGCGTGTGGTTATTAAGACATCCCTCGCCTTCGTAATTATGGCTTGGCTTCTCCAAGCAAGAGCGATGGCTTCTTCTGGCCAGGAATGCTGGGCCAAGTAGCCCTGAACAAACTCAATGCAAGGCAAAGTATCTTAAATCGGGACATCTCCCAGGACTGCTTTCCACCATCTTTCACTTAATGAAAAAGGACAGGCGAGGGTCTTTCTCAGCCCTTTAACAGGGAGTAATTCTGGACTTTTTAAGGGCAAAGCCAGTGCTTAACTGCTGAACTGCCACCCTTTCTACCAGTGTTTTTCAACCTTGGCAACTTTAAGATGGGTGGACTTCAACTCCCAGCCAGCCATGCATATTACTTTCAACACACCTATAAGGTAGGCTGAAAGAGGAGCAACACTTACCCAGCTAACCAGAAACCTCCACTGCTGAGCTGGAGTTGGGCCTTTCTCTCTCCTGGGCCAGTATTAGCACTCCATCCAGTATACAGATAGTCCTCGACTTACGACCACAATGGGACTGGAACTTCCATCACTAAGCAACGTCTTCACTGAGTGAGTTGCACCCAATTTTACAACCTTTTTTGCCTCAGTCATCAAGCAATTCCAGCTTCACCCACTGACTTTGCTTGTCGGAAGCCCCCTGGGAAGGTCACAAATGGCGATCACATGACCCCGGGATGCTGCAACCATTGTAAATACACGCTGGTTGCCAAGTGCCCGAAGTTTGATCACATGATCGTGGAGACGCTGCAACAGTCATAAGCGCGAGGACCGGTTGTAAGTCACTTTTTTCAGCACTGTCATAACATCAAACGGTTGTTAAACAAATGGTCATAGGTTGAGGACTACCTGTACAATACCAAGTGCAGGGGTGTTCGCAAGGTACGGTCAAAAAAGCCCAGATAGATGGGACGGTGCAGTCAAAGCTCCGTCTGTTTTATGTGTGTCACAGATGTGACATCCAAAAACCCGGTGGAGCTTCAACTGCACTGTTATGCCCGCCATCTTGGCTTTTTTGACCACACAGTGCGGACCCCCTTGACTGAAAGACATCAAAGTCCATTCCACTTTTAAGAAAGGGCATTCCAATTTTCAAGGGATTGCCTAGGATGACTCTGTCCGTGCTAAACGGCTCTTGAAGCGGAGCGGGCTTACGTCCCCGCCGTAAGCAAGCCATTCTTCAAGTGGCAGCGAGAGTCATCCAGGCTCTCAATCGTTCACAAAGAAGGCCCTTGTTGCAGAAACAGAGACTCTTCTGAGGACAAGGGGGAAAAAACCCTGCCCCTCTTGAGCTGGCTGGCGCAAGCCGCCCCTCTCTTCCTCCCACGGAGTTTGGGAGCGGTCCTCTCATTTCCACCTGCAAGAAAAGAGCTGGGACCCCCTCTGCAGGCCACCGTCCTCCCAGTTTACAACAGGGAGGATTTTAAAGTGAGGGGAGCAAGGGTGGTTTAAAAGAACATGAAGACATGGAGAAGTGTAGTGGACTGTTTGTGTAAACTGATTTAGCTACATTTTCTTCCCTTTTTCTTCTCTCATTCTGTTAATAACTTTGCATTAGCTACTGACACCAAAAAGAAATCGTGTGATGGGATGCATCAATGCTACATACAAAGGACTAACATAACGTCCAGCTCGCTTTAGGAATTCAGGCGGTTTATAAAGCAAAAATGGAAAGAGGGTGGGCCTCAACAGATACAGATGGTCCACAGCCCTGAAATGGGAGGAGGGAGGTGTTAACAGTTTACTTCGCTCAATCTCTGCAAGGTGCAAACAGGTTTCAGGTTGCACTGAGACTACCTGGGCCAAGGAAACCCCACCGCCTTTTCCCCCTAAATGTCAAATTTAGGGCTGGGAATAGTCACCCTTCCTCTGTTGATCACCAGCATCCACTACCTGAAGAGACCGCACCTCTCCAGCCAAAACATCCATGTAAGCACCATGCACAACAGCTGCTAATTTATGTTGGAGGCCTCCAGATGGGAAGTTCCTGGTGCTCCCAGTTAAAGGCACTGCGCAATTATTTATTTTTGGTGAAAAGGACAGGAACATAGAAAGACTTAAAAGCCGAAGGCGACCTTCACGGACCCTTGCTAAAGTCCACGCTAGGCAAGACGGTGCTTGGAAGGAGCAGCGGTGGTAGCATTTTTATTCGCTAGGCACTTATGTCTAAGGGTAGAACAAGACTAACTTTTCCCCACCACAACGACCCTGTGAGGTGGACCAGGCTGAGAGACGGTGGCTGACCCAAAGCTGACTGTGAGCTTCTGTGGCTGAAGATGGACTAGAACCCAGGTCTGCCTGCTTCTAGCCCAACTCCTTCACTGCTTCCCCACACCTTTGCACTCTATAAACAGATCAAGTTCAGTGCCAGGATGGATAAATGATTAACAGCGTGTTCCGAACTCGTCACGAAACACCAGCTCCCAGGGTTTCTCCTGCCATGTAGCCTGGAATTAAACAGAACTCAACTACCACCAAGGTGTAATTATTAGAGAGGAAGCCTGTTCCCAGCAGTTCCTTTCATGGCCAGCTGGTGGCTTCTCGAGGGGCAAATGGAGGCTACTCTGGTGGGGAAGATGTAGCAGAGAAAAACACTCTGCTCATCCAGGAAGACAGTCCATTCCCTCTGCAGATTTACTTAACGGCTCTTCCTTCCCCCATCGCCAGACTTTTGTTCACCGAGTAACAGTTCGAGGCCTCCTTCCTGGGATTTCTGCACAAGACGCAAAGCAGCCCTCCTACGCATATTTTGAACAGGCCACTAATTCTCAGGCCAAGATCAGACTGGAACAGCTGGAGCAGTGTTTCTCAACCTTGGCGACTTTAAGATGGGTAGACTTCAACTCCCAGAATTCCCCAGGCAGCCTTGCTGGCTGGGGAATTCTGGGAGTTGAAGTCCATCCATCTTAAAGTTGCTTTGCTGACTGGGAGTTGAAGTCCACCCATCTTAAAGTTGCCCAGGTTGAAAAACACTGACCTAGAGGAAGATAAGGTAGCCCCTCATGCCACCGAAGAGATTTGCAAAGCCTTCTGGAGCTTGGCCACCCACCAGCGGAACCACTCCCACAAAGGACCCCCACAATCGGGCCCCTTCACAGGAGGCTGGCCCCCAAGCTAAGGCTGGCAAAAGCAATTCCCTGAAGGCTCCTCCGCTCCAGACAGGAACAGCCCCCTGAAGGCAGGTGAGTGAGTCCAGAGGATGTACACAGAGTGTTTGCACACCAGGGCCCCACCCTCACCACAAAGGCTGGACTAGAACCCAGTAGGGCATTGGCAGTAAAGAGAGAGGTTGCACAGGTGAAAAATGGCGACCACAGGTGGGAAGGCAGAAAAGCCACCCTCCCCATCCCACAGCTGGAACCTGCTTTCCCTGATTGGGGAGTTCAGGCACACCCACGCCTAAGCACTGAACAAGCATGCCAGGTATGCTGTGACGCAGCCAGCGCACAAGAGGTAGCTTCGTCGACAGCCCAGAACAAGGAACGGCTTCTCACCCCTCCCCCCTGGGCTCAAATCACAGCGGTTTAAGGGTCGAAGCTCCGGGAATGGAAACCACAAACTCAGTACAATTAATGGACAGCCAAAAATCCGAGCGCCCCGTCCCATCCAAGTGTGCCTTGCAGACACGCATGTCCTGTGATGGGATGAAAAGGGAATCCTGTCAATCCGCTGCCTCTGCTTGCTCTCCTGAGGTTCTTAAGACAGAATTTCAAAGCCGAGTCAGCTACGTACCTGATTGTGGACAGGCCACAGGCCACAGCTTTCCACACATGAAAAGATGCTTTAATTTAATGAACACGCTTTAACCTAAGTCTTTTTATTCCTGTATCTTTCCCTTGATAGGCAGTCTCCTTGAAAATGCCTACAAACAGTTCAGAAACAGGATTGGATTTTCTGCTTGGCGTGGTTTTTGCACTCAACACAGAAAGCTTTGTTACTGGCCCTCGTAAAAGGCAGAACTCAGCATTGCTGGAAAACCCTCATTGTTAAGAGCACTGCAAGCTGCCTAGAAGCACACGCAAACGATGGGACATAACTAATAAGCAATATAGGAAGCTGCCTTTTACTGCATCACAGTTACTGACCGTTTAACCTGGGATGGTCTTCTCTGACAACAGCCTTCGTGGGGCTCTCAGCAAGAATGGCTCCCAACACATTCAGTCCAAGCAACGTTAAAATTCCCCTGTAATGGAAAACACAGGACAGCCCTCTTCCAACTGCAACTATTAAATTGTCCTTCTGCGTATTCCTTTTTTTTCCCTTTTTTATTGCAAACCTTAAATACTAAAGGTGTATTAAATACACAGTGAATGAATGCAACAACCCTTGTTTGTAAACACACGCGTCTTACAAATTCATTCATCAGCCTGACAAAAGCGCACAAAACAGCATGCTAGCTACGAGCCAGAGCACAGGTGGCTGAGCCCTGGGGTCACTCCCAACTTGATAAGACTCTACGAAAGACTGAGAACACCCCTGGCATATCCGCTCTTACGAGCTGGGCCTCTGCCAACATTCATGTTCATCTCTCCTGATGCACTGCATGTTCAGTATCCATAACTCAGTAAGCAGCTCTTGTGCAGCAATAAATGGAAGATCACACAGGACCATCCACACCGAGGTATCGCTGATCCAAGGATGGCAAAAGGAGAGATCTAATCAAGGAAGCTGGCATCTCCAACTCCACTTGCGAGGTTCAGCCTGGGGTAAACCCTTTCTGACAACCTCTTTCTCTGTTGGGGGTGACAGCTTTTAGGGGGGCCACAGAGGAAGCAGAAAGGCCAAAAAACAACAGATGCTGAACAGTATAGGCGCAGCCCTTGCTGCAATGTACAAACCGCACCAAGACACTGCCTGTCCAACAGGTAAAGCTGTTCTCCATCATTGCTTCATTTGTCAACAGCACCATATACATCAAAGCCAGGACTTAAATTATAAAAGCCAGGGGTTTCCAAATGCCAACCCTGCCCTAGAAGGACGAGGAGGATGGGAACATGCCTTACTCCTCAAACAGATTAAGAGCAGAGCCCCCATACGCACTCGCACACACCCCTCTCTATACATTCGGACTGCACCACACATCAGACGGGGAGCACCGGCATGCTATGCACACACAAAGCACCGCCAAAAGCTTGTGAAAGACATCACCTCCAAGGCTCCCCAACCAGCCGGCTGGGAATAGGAGTCCAACCTGTCTGGAAAGAAATCGGGCGTGCCAACCTGCAACACAATCTGTGTGTGTCAGAGGGCTAGAACCGGGACAAAGTTAACAAAAGAAAAGCACGCACACCCCAGGAGGCGTCTGCGCTGGATCAGGCTATTCCAAACAGCAAGGGTTGGTCAGGCACGCACACACCTCTCCGCAGATTCATGCAACCCCCCCCTTCCGGTCTAGCACTCAGGGGCCTGGCGGTGCCCACCCAAACCTGGCGCAGTTACACCCCGGATTTAGCAGGCACGCCCGGCCCTCTTTGGGCAGCCTTTCTTCTCTTACTTCCAAGGAGGATGCGATGCTGCAGCATCCCCCCCTGCGACCGCTGTCTCCCCCAGCCCCTTCCCGGTGGCAGCGGTGTACCACACACCCAGGCCACTTCAAAGGCAGCGGGCGCGCGGAGGGATGCGGGCACATACAGAGGCACCAGCCTCTCCTGCGCCGCTTCCCAGCACCCTGTCACGGAACCGCAGGCAGCCCCCGGCGGCCGTCGTCCCCGGACTGCCCAGCCCTCCTGGGCGGAACTGCCGAAGAGGCATCGCGCGGGAGCGGGCAGAAGACGGCGCCCCCCGGACGCCGGGCTGGTCCAGTGCTCCGCGGTGCCCTCCGAAGGTTGCCGAACTACAGCTCCCAGCATCCCTTGCCCCCGCCCCGCCGGCCGGGGCTGCCGGGGGCTGTAGTTCGGCCGCGGCCCCCCCGCCCCGCTCGGGCAGGCTCCTTCCAGCCACCCCGCGCCCGCCCAGCCCCAGCGAGACACGCGTGAGGAGGCACGCGCGCCTTCCCGCGTCAGCGCCAGGCGTGCGCCGGGGAGGCCGAGGCGCGCCTGGCGGCTCCTCTCAGCCCTCCCGAGCAGGCGCCGCTTCCCCACAGCTGCCACCGCCGCCCCTCCGGCCCGGCCCGGCCCGGCCCGGCGCTCCCTCACCGCGGCCCGGCCCGGCCCGGCCCGGCCCCGCTCCGGCCGCGCGGCGCCTCACCTCTCCGGCTGCCTCGGCCGCTCCCGGGCCGGCATCGGGCGACGGGGCGGGCGCGCGGGGGGCGGGGCGGCGGGGCGGGGCGGGGCGGCCTCGGGCTCGCTGAGGGGGAGGCGGGCGCGCGGCGAGACGGGCCTTCGGTCGGCCGGGCAACCGCGGAGGGCGCGCGCCGGCTCCCCTGCTGGGCGCCCGGAGCCGCTTCGCTGAGGGGGGGAGCCGCGGGGCGGCCGAGGGGGGCGGGGGGTCCCGCGGGCCGGGGCCGCTTCGCTCAGAGTTAGGGTCCTTCCTTCGCTGAAGGAAGCCCCCTGATGCCCTCCTGTGGCCCGGAGTGGGGCTCCCCTCAGAGAACGCCGGCCTGGTCCGGCCCTAATCCTAGTCTGGACCTGGACCTGGACCTGGACCTGGACCTGGACCTGGACCTGGACCTGCTCCAAGGGAAATGCCGGCCGGCTTAGTCTAAAGCAGTGCTTCGCAGCCTTGGCCCTTAAAGGGTGGACCAACTCCCAGAATTCCCCAGCCAGCCCTGCTGGCTGGGGAATTCTGGGAGTTGAAGTCCACTGTCTTCAAGGGGCCAAGGTTGAGAAGCTCTGGTCTAAAGTCAGCCCTTCAGAGTAGACCAGACTAAGAAACCCAAGAATGCTAATCCTGGACTACTTTTATCACAAGGTTACAGGAACAGAATCTTGCAAGTCTGAATGCACTTCCCCTTCCCTGCCTTCACCCCCAAAGGGCCCAGGAGGGTCCAGGCAACTTTCTCAAACTACGATGCTGCCGCCTCCGACTAAAATTTCTTTAGTCTGGCCATTGTCTTGACTGCGGCTCTTCCTCCTGTCCCTCGAGGCTATTCTCGCAGCGCAGCACGCTTAGTCTTAATCTTAGTCCTAGTCCTGGTCCTAGTCCTAGCCCTAGCCCTAACCTTAGCTTTAGCCAGGTGCTCCAAGGGAAATCCAAAGGGAAAGAATAAGACGAGTCTGGTAGCCCTTTTTCCAACCCGTGCATTTTGTTAAAAGGCAGAAGTTCTCATTGGCTGCGTTCATTATTAAGATCATAAAAAGCATATTTACAGGTAGTCCTCACTTACCGTCCACAATTAGGACTGGAATTTTGGTTGCTAAGCGAAGCAGTCGTTAAGGGAATCCAACCCAATTTTATGACCCAATTTTTTGTGGCAGGCATTACAGGAACCACATGGTTGTTAAGCAAGTCACGTGGTTCCCCATTGATTTTGCTTGCCAGAACCTTGGCCGGGAAAGTCAAAAATGGCAATCACGTGACCACGGGGCACTGCAACGGTCATAAACGCAAACCAGTTGTCAAGCACCCAAATCGTGAATCACATGACCATGGGGATGCTGCAACGGTCATAAGTAGGTTGTAAGGACCGGCTGTAAGTTAGTTTTTTTCAGCACCATCATAAGTTGGAACCATCACTAAATGAATGGTTGTTAAGTGAGGACTACCTGTACATTTTAAAGGCATGAGGTCATTGACTTTGTAAAATCAGAAGCACTGGATTGCTTTACCTGCCATTTTAAAAAAGGTTATTTCAAAGAGTCAGTTTCTCATGAGAATAAGAATAGAATTTAATTTCTTTCCCCAATAACAGCCCAGTATGTCTAATTGCCTCTAATGCTAGAAATAAAATATTTCCCAGGATTTCAGAGTTGCCAGATAATAACTCTCTAACTGTGCCTCAAATGGTACATATCTGGTAGAATTTTTATACCAATAAAAACAAGGGCTAATAAATATTCTCAATGATACAGTCATAATTTGGAAAATTAAAACACCCACATTCATATGGGAGTCACAACTTTGAAAGAGATAACCTTAGAGTCTCACCATTCTTTACAAATTTAATAATTTTAAATTATCGAAAATATCTGAGGGGAATTAACACAGGCATCCCTGTTAAACTATATAACAATTGTGAAGTTATATATGTTCTTTTTTAGAACATTTATTCCTCTCCATACAGTAGCCTGATAAGTATTGTTAACCATCTATTAATATCACCATTAATTTGTGTTATGCAATTCGAAATCGTCGGGTCTACCAGCAATGGCAGACCACCCCGCTATAGCCTGCCAAGAGAACGTCGCAAAAGCAGCCTCCCTCCCAAGGGTCAGACGTGACTCGGTGCTTGCACAGGGGACCTTTCACCCTTTTTCACCAGCAAAGATATTTTGCTAGGAATAATTATCCCCAAATATTTTAGGAAATCCACCTTCCTGGCATGCAGACAACTGAGCAGTTTCCGTGAGGCAACCGATTCTCAGGTTCATACTCTTCACACATCCTTCATTGTTCCCTACGAAGTAAAGTTTTTTATTTTCCGTAATGTACCAATTAAAAATAAGAAAAAAGAAGTTACAGTGGAAGTATGAGAAACAGAAGGAATAGAGGTGCAGAACAGAAACATCCTTCATTGTTCCCGAGCAGAACGAGGAGTAGTGTGGAATCCTGGACCTCATGCCAGTAAACTGGCCATCAAATGCCACAATTTCTGTATGGAAACTGAGATCCATCATGGAGCATCTCCTGGAAGGAGATGCCCCGGCCTCGCTGGAGGTCCTACCGATACCTTTCAGCTCACCATCCTAGAGGAAGTTCCTGAGATGCAAATACCAGAGCACTGAACACAAGTTCACGGCCCTTCTCTTGGCCTGTCATCGACCCCCAGAGTATTCACAAAGGTGTGCGTGACTGTTGTGATCCATCTCAAGCTGTCTTCCTAGAAGACCCCTGATCCGAAATGCAGACCCTGAAAGCCCTGGACCTGTTACGTAATCAATAAAGACAACGTCCCTGGATGAGCGCGCAAGCGACAGTACCGGGATGTGATTCTGGGCCCCGTGGGAGGCCTTCTCTCCCTGCCGAGTGAAGGAAAAACAAAACCATCCAGCAGTTAGTGCCCAGACCTCGTGACTCCGCATCCATTGTTCTGGGTTCGCCGCTGTGGCGGAATATTTCTTCCTCTTTTTTCTCCCTTGCCAGCCCGTGCCGCCAGCGAATGCTGCTTCCCTGCAGGTGGGAGGTCAGGAGAAACAGGAGACCCTGCCCTACCCCCCTCTCAACACGCACCGCGAAGGCTGCTTGGGAGACTCGCCGGACGCAGCCATTTCACAGTCCCCGACCGGTGCGAAACGCCGCAGTAGAGAAGACTGCTCTGGGGGTAGCTCCGGAGAGAGCCGTTGGAAGTAAGCGGAGGGACAAACAAAACTAATCCTCAGGGGTCATGGTTTTCCTGAACACCCCCACCCACCCAAAAGAATCCTGTTCTGCTAGCTGACTGAAAAACCCGTTCTCCGGTGTCCACCTGTTTTGTCTTCTAATGTCCAAGGTGAAACCTGATTCAGCTTATTTTCCCAGATAAAACCTGCCCCCTTTGCAAGCCTTGCTGTACCCGGCTGGAGGCCTAGGATCCTAGAGGTGGCAGGAGCTATCCAAGCTCCCTGTCCCAACTCCTTTCTCAGTGCAGGAATCCGGACATCAGACCCCGTTCACATGCATTATTTCCAAGCCAAGCCTCCCCCACCCTGTCCTTGTGACTTCCCTTTTTCCTACCCAGATGCAGAGTTTTCATTTTTCCCTGTTCAGCTGCTGCTCATTTCAGACTGTCGAGACCTTTTTGAAAGTTCTCTCCCTTCTCTTAAGTATCAGCCACTTTTCCGGGCTCTGTGTCATCTGGGTCGCCAGTAGCCAAGTGGGACAGCGCAGGGCCCAGGATGAGGTGACTGGCCATAGCTGTCCCGGTGGCGAGGACACAGCAGCAGGGGAACTGTCCAGGTAGAGAAGATGGCAGCCTGCAATTTGGAGTGAATGCTTTGCAAGCTGCTGCTGAAGCCTCTCAGTCTGGACAGTCTTCTCTTAAACCGCTTTGGAGTCAAGCTGGCGTGAGCTAGGCATGCCATGAAGCTAGCAATACTCTGTCGGGGAAAGTATTTGGTCCTTCCGGGAGAAAGTATGGGGGTCTTTGAATTCTCCAGGTGGTGGCTTTTGACCCAGTTAGTGGGACTGTGTGTTGCCAGATGACAGGTGAGGTGATTTGACTGGCTAAATGGATGGAGGGGAGCGGGGGACACACCGGCTCTACGGATGTATTCAGGCAATGCGCATGCCATAGTTAACTCAATTAACCAGCTGACTGGAAATGCACAACAGACTGAATAATAAACTAACCATACCAGCTGGGTTTACATACACGCCCTGAACCGTGCAATAGCCAAGTGGGGTGGGCAAACCCAGCCATTCTGCTGGTGATTTACAGAGGTCGGCCCCAAGCCTTTGGACGCGGTCTCCTGTGCTCCGGGCCTAGCCAGGGAGGTCTGTAATGGAGAGGTGAGAGTCCAATTTTTCACACCGCACCAACACAAAACAACCAGAAGGGCTTCCCTGCAGAGGCACATCGATTTTTCGTTAGACTCTCTGGCAGGCGCCATAAAGCAGCATCGCGTTACCGCATTTTCTCTCTTCTAGGTGGTCAATCACCCTTCCTGCAAAACACTTCATTTTCTACTTTTCTTCCCCAACGTACACGTGACCTTTCCTCCTGACCTGTTTGAGAAATGTCACCCTCAGCAGGGTTCACACAGTCATTCTAGTGTCCTCCCAGTCCGGCCAGGTAGCCCTCTACCTGCATTTGCTAAGACTTGGCCCAATTCTGAAGCTGTTTGCTAGCTTGGGCTGTCACAGGGATGGAAAGAGACACATGACCAGGAGACACATGGCCTCTCCTTTCTCCAAATGCGTGAAGTGTGGAATACCAGCCAGACATTCCCTCACGGAGCCAGCACACCGGAAACGTTCTCCGCCGAGAACGCAACCTGGACAGCAGAGCGGCCTTGCTGAAGTCTCCGGGGACCAAGAGAGGCAGGGTGGCCCAAGATGCCTTGTGTGTGCACTGACCCAAGGCTTGTCTGACCAAGAGAGCCATGGAAGTACAGCAGAGCCAGCCTGCTCGGTAAGTAGCCCATGGAGTATCTTGTAACGTTCAGTTCGCTTAGAGATCTGAGATGTAATTAGCCCCAAACTGGACTTTGTCCAACAGAAAATGCTCATATCCTGTTTTCACCAGGAACAAAACCATCAATAACCTTGGTATTGATCGCCTGAAGCCCAGAGAACTTGACTATCTTCTGTTTCCCACCAGTGAGAAGCGCAAGAGCGGGGGTCCTCGAGACAAGCCCCTTTCAGTAATAGCCTCCTGACCCCCGAGCGGCTCATTTCCCAGGCTTCGTTCTGCTTCTGGTGGGCATTGAAGGGGCTACTCTGTTCCACTGAGCTTCGGATGGCACTTAAGGTTGGTTTATGCCCACACTTGGAGAGAATTTGTACAAGGGAGCAAGAAAAGATGAAATGGATTTAAGTTACAAGGTAGATTTTATCTAAATACTAGGGAAAACCTGACAGGAAAAGGGGAAAGAGGCACTTCAGCTCTGCTCCCCTGCTTAGAGAAGGGGTAGGGCTAGATGGTCTCTAGGGACCCACCAGCTTTCTGATCCTGACTCATGCTCTGTCACTGAGTGGCTACAGGAGGCCAGACATTTATTTTATGTTTTTACATGCAACCCATTTAATATTTGTACCCCTCCTAGTGGCTTTATAGAACTGATAAAGCTCTGTGAAATCCGGCATATTTTTAGAGTTCGGATGTAAACTCGAGTTCAGCTGGACTAATCCCAGATGAGTTCAGGCTGTCGCCGTTCTCGCCTGGAGCCAGCTCTTCCTGCTGGATCGCAAGTCTCGTGTTTTCCCAGCGAGCCTGACCCTTTCTTAGCAACAGCTTTGCTTCCAGTTCTCCAGTCTGCCTGTTGATCCAGGGCCATTTGGAAAACGATTCTTTTGCAGAGGAAAACAAAAAGTGGAACTTCAGCTTCCTGCGCATCTGCCCTGGGAGACTTCTTGCCATCGCTGAGGGGGACCACAGCTGCCCGATGTTGCCCTCTGCTGGAGACACCACCGTTGGCACGAAAAAGCAGGGCTAAAGGAGGGGTCAAACGCACACTTCACCCATGGTACCGAAAAGCAGATTTCAAGAGGATGAGGTTGCACTTTTCCCCACCCCTCCTTGGTTGCTTCATCCCTACATCCAAGGCGGCTCAGAAGAACACCAGCCAGCACCACGTGGCCCAAAAAAGGTATCTTCCAAATGTCACAGCCCAGGTTGACACAGCAAAGAGTCTTGCATTGCTTTCGAGTCAAGCAGAATTATCATGATTTCAGGCAACCTTCCCTAACATCTCTGTTGGGATGTGGCTTCCAGAATTCCCAGGGGGAACACCGGGACCACCAGGCTGGAGAAGTCTGAGTTTGAAGACTGTCTACTCTGTCAGCTCCCTGCTTCGCCAGGGACACTCTCCTTGGCAGCCGTCCTGTGCAGGTGGCAGCCACAGCAGCAACCGCTTGCACTTCCGTACTAGGCAGTCCAGAAGTTAGCAATGAATGAAACAGCGTCCCCCTACTCAGCTTTGATTCTTGGTGACTTCAAGGTTTCTCTTCCATGCCAATTTTCTCGGCAACACGGAAGAATGTCTTTCGCCTTTCCCTACTTGTAGAATGGTATTTTGACCTCAGTCCCCATCCACGTAATAAACTAGTCGACCCTGCTTTGCTTCCCAAGATCAGTCAATGCCACTTGCTGTGACAGGAAGCCAACAAGGCTAAGTGCGTCTCCTTCGAGGAGGGAGGCAGCTGTGGCCAAGGAAGCTTTCGCCAGCTCCATCTGGTGTACCAATTACCGCCTTTCCTGGGATGGGAGGCTTTGCTCGCTGTCGCTCGTGCCTCGGCCACTTCACAATTAGACTATTGCAATGCTCTCGACATGGGGCTGTCCTTGAAGGGCCTTCAGAAGCCACAACTGGCCAGAACGTGGTGGCTTGAGAAGCTACGATGCGCCCTGAGATGCCCATGTAACGCTTCTGCGCCAAGAGCCGCACTGGTTGCCGGTTGGCGTCCGGGTGCAATTTCAGGGGCTTGAAAACGTGTTTAAAGCCAATAATGGCTTTTCCCAGGCACATCCATCTGACGGATAGGATTGAAGACTGAGAGTGGGGGCTCTCCACGTTCCCTCAGTCAGTGCTATGGAGATCGAGGGGGAAAAAACCCCCTCCTTCCTCACCTGCAGTCTCCATAACAGTCAGGGGCTGTTATCAGCAGGGACCACAGAAGCACAGGCAGTCCTCGCTTAACGACCACAGTTGGGACTGGAATTTCCATTGCTAAGTGAAGCTGTCATCAAGTGAATCTGACCAGATTTTACAACCTTTTTTGCAGTGGTCGTTAAGTGAATCGCCATGGGTGTTAAGCAAACCATATGGTCATTAAGCAAATCACGCAGTTCCCCATTGATTTTGCTTGCCAGAAGCTGGCTGGGAAGGTCAAAATGATCACGTGACCACGTGTTGCTGCAATGGTCGTAAGCGTGAGGACTGGTTGTAAGTTGGTTTTTCAAGCACTAAGTCCGATCTGTCACTAAACGAATGGTTGTTAAGAAGGACTACCTGTATACCTTTTCAGTCGCTGTCCTCTCCTCTGGTGTAAGGCCCCCCAGGTGTCTGAATGGCCCCCTCCCGACCTTCAGAAAGACTGTAAAGACATTTTGGTCCCATCAAGCCTTGGGAGCAGGACTCAGCTGTTTCTCTGGCCAGTGTGCTGGCGTCGGGGCTTTCAGTGCTTAGATGCTGCGGTTACGCATAGTTGTGACCCAGTTTTTTGGTTTAGATGATTGTTATTGTCATCTCATCTGTTCTGGACTCAGATTACAGAGTGAAGGAATTGTGTGCTGCTGAGTCAGTTTACCTGGAGCCGCTTATAAACCCCCCGACGTACGTACATGCATATATGCAGGCATGCTCCGGAGCAAAAGGTCAATTAAAGGACCCCAAAAAACAGGTAACAGGAGCTCTCTGTAACCTTGGTGAACTTCTGCTCAGGAAGAGCAGAACGGAGACAGAGCTTCCTGGCAGCGCTTTCCCCTTTCAAATCACCAGAACTTCCTGGGGAAACAGATCAAATTCACCCTCTTCCCCAACGCCCCGGAGCGCCCTTCTGATGCTGCCCGGGCAGTGACAACGTTGTGCTGCTCTTGGGAACAGCAGCCATCTGACTTGCTTTGCAGAGAGAAAGTTGCTGGGACTCTGTCCTGCCCAGGTGGAAACCCTTCGTCGTTCCCTCAGCCGCCAAATGCGCTTTTTCATAAGGAGGTGGGGCTGGGCCATGGCGCATGCTAGGCTGCCTTTGCACCCCCAGGGCTGCAAAACTACCCCCATTTTCTGAAACAAGTCGCTGGAACACAGGCGGGACGTCCACCAGAGTCACCTTTCTCTGCAAGCCACAGGTGGGGGCCACAATGAAATGAATTCCATCAAGATGCCCTGCGGCTCCTCAGGAGGAACCGTCAGGAGAAGCGTTAGCGGGCTGGAAGGAGCCGCAGCTCTGGCCCAGCTACGGCAGGGGACATGTAGTTTGCCCAGGGCCTGCCAGGGCAAGCTGGTTGCCAATAAATCCAACTCTGAAGACTTTGGCAATCTCAAAGCAGCTGCCGGACCTTCTCAACTGAATTCTGGGAGGAAGCCCCCAGCGTCCCCCACGCTCACAGAAGGGCAGGTTCCCCATTTCTGCCATTCAGACAGTTGCCCTCTGTAGCCAGCTGGCCCTGCCTGGCTTGTAAAGCTCTTTCCACCGCCCCCCACCGAATCTTTTCAACAAGACCCAAGCTGGAATTGGAGCAGGGAGTTTCTAAGTGTGGCGGGGAGGACGGAACGGGCTTCCCATAACGCTGGGGCAGGGCCGCAACTAGGGTCTCTGTCACCCGGGGCAAACATGGATCCCGCACCCATTTTAGCGCACCCCCCCCCGTGGCGCCTGGGGCACACGCCCCACTTGCCCCCCCCCCCAGTTGCAGCCCTGTGCTGGGGAGAGGAGTGACTGGAGCATGGGATGGGTTAGGCACCCTGAGCTGCCTTGCCCAGCACGCCAACCCCACCTCCCCTCTTGCAGACAGGCCCGCACCCAGTCCACCTCAGGCGTCTGACCACCGGAGTAGGTGCCTGGGCTCCGGCACGGCTGGGTCTCCTATGTCCAGGCCTATAGTTCTGCTCCAGTCTCTGACCCAAGATAGCAAAGTTGGCTAGTTATAAACTGCAGGGAATGGGTGGGGGGCCCTCCCACATGAACCAAAGCCAGGAACTCCATGTCTGCTGAGGGCACACAAGGGACAAGGAGCTCCTTCCCAAGACAGCCAGGGCAAATGCCAGTTTTGCTGCTGGGCTCAGCTGGTACGCAGGAGTTCTTCAGCGTCCAAGGTGGGCAAATGGCGGCCTGGAGGCCTGACCGGCACGACAGATTGCCATCTCTTCAGACCAGCGCTTCTCAACCACAGCAAATTTAAGAGGTGTGGACATCAGCTCCCAGAATTCCCCACGCTGGCTGGCCGAGAAACGGTGCTTTGGATGACATGCAAGGCGTTGAGGAATGGAGAAGAAACCAACATTAAGGAAACATGAGCCAAAGCCATGGAAACTTAGTTCTTTAATCAACAATTTTACATTATGTAGCATCTCTCTTTAATTTATTTGTTCTACACACATCTCTGCCCACTTTTTTTCTTCATTAAAATATATATAAAAATGGGGTGGGTGGTTAACTTAAGCACTGAAGCACTATCGTGGAATAGAATTCAAAATGAAGTAGGAAAGAAAAAGGGAAGGAGGTTTGGCTCCCCGGTTCTGGTCTGAAGTAAATGCCCTGCAGAGCTTCAACTGGGTCAGGATTTCCCCACATGGCTCCCAACAGACGGAGGATTCAGCCTTTGGCTGGGATGACGCAACGCCCCAAATCACAGTCCCACCAAGCCAAGGCTGTCCGGTGGTGAACCCAGGGCACCGCACCGAAAACCCGGCCTCTGGGTCTCTTGGCTTCCCTCCTGCCTCCATTTTTTTGCTAGTTTGAGAAGCACAACTTGTTTCTGCAGCTAGAAAAAACATGGGGAGTGTGGAAGAAGTAAATTCACCACCTCTCCCCCAGCCAGGAAGGGGAGCTTCATTTGCCAACCTTTGATGCACCCTCTGTCCCTCCCAAATCTGGCACTGAGCCAAGCACGCCACCACCGTTTTATTTTCCTCTTGGGGAAGAGATTGCCGCAAACAGCCTATTACCCCCCCGCCCCGTTATTGGCAAAGAACAGCAACTTGAGTTTGCGCAGTTGGTCGCAGGACGGGGGTGTGTGTGTGTGCATGCGCTGGAGTAGCTAGAAGCAAACCCCATGCCCCACCCCCTGGGCAAGGAAAATCTGGGCCAACCTGAAAGCCCATCGTTGTCAAACGGAGGAAGCACATCAGGTGCAGATTCCATGTACCTGAAGGGGGGGAGGGACGGGGGCACCCGGAAAACCACTGAAAAGCTACAAGCAAAAAATACAACCCCTGAATCCAGAACAATCAAACAAGTATTTGACCCAAAGGGCGGGTTTAGTGCTAATCCAGAGAGAGAGAGGGAGGGAGGGAGGGAGGGAGAGGGAGGGGGAAAAGAGGTGAAGCTAAGCTTCCCAAAGCCCCCCCAAGCCATGTCTGGCGCTGTGGGTGTGGGGGCCGAGAGGAAAAGACCAGGAACTCAGAACAGTCCTGAGGCATGGCCCAAGCAGCCCTTGAGAGGAAGCGGTTCGGTCAGGCAGTGCCTGTCTCCCTCCATGCATTGGCCTCGAAGCATTAATACGGAGGGGAGGGGGCGCCGGTCACATGCACACAAGTCTGCAAAGGCCATTTCCCCCTTCTTTCACCCCCCCTCCCCACAGTGCTTTGGATAAAATGGACAGTCTGGATCTGGTGAACCAAGCCAAACTTTCCAGAATTTGAGCTTAGCACAGGGAAAATCAAACAAATCTGTCACCTGCCTATAATTCAGAACAGGACTGAAGCGGTGAAGAGGTGCAGGAAAAAGGTGAGCCGGCCCTGGGCCTTTGAGGGAGCCACGCTGTGTGCAAAGCTGGCTTAAACCGAGCCCTGGCCTCACCACCACGCTCACACACACACACACACACACACACACACACACGGGAGAGACAAAAAGCATCAGCAACCGTTCTTGGGAGAGAAAAGGTGCCCTCAATTTTTGGTTTGACTTAACACACAGGTACACATACAAGCTTTGACTGAGAAATGCACTTCCTAGAGTCACCACCCTCAAAGTAAAGGGTTGCACTTTTAATAAAAGGGCCCCGGACCACATAGAGGATGGTTCAATCAATGACTCACAAATTGTTCCTTCCCCCCACCCACCCCCGCAATGGCTCTGGTTTTATTAATGTATTTTAAGGATCAAATGCCTTCCCCATTCAGCTTCTGTGAATCTCTAGTGCGCAACATCCATTAAAAAAGGATGCCCAAAGCTCTCAACATCCCATTAGCACCCAGCACCAGGAATCAAGAGACACCAGCACACCTGAGCTCCTATGAAGTATGTATGTGTGCTGTGAAAAAAAGAGAGAATACACAGTTGGGGATTCACATTTAATTTCACTGACCATAGATCACATGCACCCAATCTTACTTTAAATGCAAGGTGGTTTTTCTGCTTTCTCCTTAAAAAAAAAACAAAAAAAAAACAGGCAGGGACACCAAACGAATGGGCTACGTCGGGGAGGCCTTGATGCCAGCCAGCGGCAAGAGATTAGGGCAGTGTTTCCCAACTGTGGCAACTTTAAGATGTGTGGACTTCAACTCCCAGAATTCCCGGCTGGTTGGGGAATTCTGGGAGTTGCAGTCCAGATATCTTAAAAGTTGCTAAGGTTGAAGAACACTGGATTAGGGAGTGGCAATCCAATACATTTGAAGGGCACCATGTTGCCCATTCCTGGTCGACAAAGATAGGCTCCATTCTTGCTTAAGGTCTCCAAAAAGAGCTCAGATCCACCAACCTGCAAGTAACTTGAACTGGGTGGTGTTACACCCTCAGAACAAGCACACGGGAGCGCGTGACACACACACACACACACACACACACACTTCCTGGACTGCTGGACCCTGTCCTGAAATACAAGAAGAGGATGCAAACTTCGCATCGGGCTCAGCTACGAAGGTTACAAGTCAAAAGACTTCTGGGTGGTGAATCATCACGGCAGCAAATCCAAGAGGCTGAAAATTAGGTGTCCCTGGATAAAGACGAGGCCAAGCCGTTACTATGTAGGGCTGAAACACGGCAGGGAGCAGCTTAAACATTAAAAAAAAAAACCACCCACCTACTACAAAAAGGCACAAGACACGTAAGCAAGGAATACTTTAGTGCAGAGATGCGAAAGAGCTTTCAGCAGGAGGACAGCCTGGGACCACTGATGGGGGAGGATGGGAGTCAAACCTGCCCAGGACAGAGACCCAATGTTCCTATGGAGTTGCTCCACTTTTAAAAACCTATTTTCCTACCACGAAGACACCCCAGATCCCAGCCCAAGCTAAACCAAGATTCCTTGGCCGCCGTCGGCCTTACCTGAAGAGGGGGAGCCCACCCGCTTCATCAGTTACCAGCTCTAACGCCCCCCAGCCCCCCCAAGACAACAGCCGCTTCGTGTGGGCCAGGACAGTGCATGAAAACGGCCTCCACTTTAGCGCTGTGGGAGACCCTTGCAGGCTTCTGGCCCAGTTCGCTTACATGCCTTCAACGCGGCACTCGCCAAGGGGCTTGTGCTCCCCAGAAATCTGCCCTGGTTCCTTGCTCTGGGTTCTGCCACCCTAGCCAGGGAACACGATGGATGTTGGAGGTAGGTGTCAGCCCTCGCACTCGGCGCGCGGTTTCTACTAGCGGCACGGCTTCCGAATGTACCTACGCGGCAGGCTGACATGCGCCTTGAAGAGGCACTCGCGAGCAACACAGGGCTTCCTCGCCAAGAGCTGGCCGCTCACTGGGGTCCTTGGGAGGCCGCTAAACTCGGCTGCCCTTCCGTTCCGGCTGGCCTCCTTCGGCTGGTCTTCTCAGTCAAGCGCAACTTTGGTCTCACGAGAGCAGGCACCGAGGGCAGCCCCCTGAGAGAAAACACCTGTTCTTGCACCTGAGAAAGAACAAGGACCCTGAAAAGGGTGGCCTGCAGAGGGGCCCGGCAGGTGAGTCAGCAGCAGGACCCAGCCGAGGCGGCCACCATCTTCTCACCAAGAGCCCGCCTCTGGCAGCCCCTTCTTCTCAACGGAGATGGGAAGAGGGAGGCTAAGGAACACGCTGGCCAAGGGTGACCTCCTGTCCCTAGGAAAAACCAGTACACAGTCCTTTTCTCTTCACAAACAGGAGATTTGCACTGTCACAACAGCTCAAGGGCACCTCTGCTTTTGAGTGAGCTTCTGCACACACCCACGCCCTCACCCGCGGATGCTCTCCTGCTGCTCTGGGCCACCGGGAGAGGAGATGCCCCCTTCTCGTCCCCACCTGCTTGAGGAGATGATTCTTCTGCACCGCATGGCCCTGGTCCCCAGCCCTGAGTTGGGCCCCCAAGAGGCAGTCCCTCTCACCAGACGTGCCTCCAGTGTACCATTTGAGAGAGGCCGCCTTCCTCCAGGAAAGGGTCTCCCAAGCTTTGGCTTATTTTTCAGAATGGCTAGATCAAAAGTGAAAAACCAGGTTCAGAAGATGGGCTGGGAGCAGGCAGCGTTTTTGTCTGTCTTGGAGTTCACATCCCCACAGGCAGCTGGGGAAAGGCATCTTCACGGGAAGCATCTCTTGCCCAAATGCTCGACTCGCCCGTGACGGGGAGCGATTGGGAGGTCTTCTGTAGCAGGGTCCTCTCTCTCTGTTGGAGTTCAAGCTCCCAGAATCCCCAAATGGCACAGCCACTGGGATTCTGGGAAACTGAAGACTAATTTAGCCAGAGGGTGCCAGGTTGGGGAGGTAGGTCAAGGTGTGCGTTTCACAACCTCTCACACGTCATTCTCATTTACACAAGACTGTAGTGGGTACGCTGCCCTCTCCCGAAACACTAATGGAGGGGGGATGGGAAGAGTGTCAGGAAAAACTGCAGGCATGGAGGCATCTCATCTACCACTCAACACCCTTTGCAGGACAAAAAGAATATTGCACAAATCCTCAATTGTTTTCCATTAAGAATGGGCCGAAGTCCCAGCTCAGAGCACCGGAAGCTGGCAGCAGGTTTTAAATCTTGGCCTCAGATACCAGCAAGTTTCTAGCTATCCTGCAGGCGACGATCACCCTACAGAGAGACTGACCACCCTCCCTTCCTCCCATCATTCACACATCCTCAGCTCTGCCCAGGTTTGGTTTATGCTACAGTACTAATACTCTTGAGCAAAAGGAAAATATATATTTATATATACCTCTATACATTATTTTCATGTGCTACGTCATTCACAGCTCCACTGAATTGCCCCTCCCACCATCAACACAAAATTAAACAAAGAGGGCGGGTTACGGAAGTGTTTCTGTTTAATAAGCTGTCAGAGAATTTTGCGAGAACTTTCCAAAAAGAGGGAGGCTTAAAACAAGGGAAGTTTATATGGGGGAGGGGATAATATTTTGTCCATAATCAGGAAGGAACAGATCAATTCCCCCATGAAGATATTACAGGACAATCATTAAGCTCTATTTGGGGCACAGAAAAATACAAGCACTCGGGGAGGGGAGGAAAGAGTTGTGTCCACCAGGATGCCCAAATAAAACCACAGGAGGATCTACCACCCAACCGGTTCCTTGGGAGTCGAAGCAACGGGATAGCCAGTAAATCATCGCGGAATAAAAGCAGCACTTCTAAGGGGAGGAAAAATCGTCTCAGGAACCATTTGAGTAGACGCACTACGGGTGGAAACGCCGCAGGACGTGCATCACGTGTGCTGAGGGGGAGTCTAAAACAGTGGCAAAACCTCTCCCCTTGGGAGATCAAGACCCTGTGAAAAGACTTTCGTGGGATCAAAACAATTCCCCCCCCCCCAAAAACGCAATTTCTTGTAGTGCCCAGCAGCTCTGGGGATTGTCTGTGAAAGCATGCAGCACAACCCAGAATTCGCCAGCCCTTGCTTGTCCCGGCAGGGCCTTTTGCCTTATCGGGGGGCAACTGCCTCAGGCCGAAGACCCCCTTCTCTGAATGCCCTACCTGGCTGCAGCTGAGGATGCGCCAAAGCCCATCCCTGACCCTGCCTGCTCCGCCAAACAAAGACTTAACCCCAAGGAATTCTTTGAAACGTTTCCAGTTTCCAGCCAACCGCTCTCCTTTCTCCACATGGCTTTTGCAAGAAAAGGAACGGGTAAGAAAAATGGACAGACGGAAGTGCACAGCCCACCCTCCAGAAGGCCCTCGGGGCCCAGAGTTACCACCAGGGAGGGAAAGCAGGCTTGGGGAAGTGGGGGGGAGGCAAACCCCAGGAGAAGGGGGGGAACAGCGAGAGGGAAGTCAGATGCACTGGGATGTTCTGTTTCCCTTTTATAAATTAACTTCCATAAAAGTTGCCATGTGCATTGGGGGTCCACGCACTCACACATGCAACGCATACCGTTCGCAAAAGGAGAGGCTTCAGCTTTGCAGCGAAGAATCAACACTCAGGAATTGCCAGCTACCTCTCGCAGGAGGGAAAACTCAGAACAAATCCAGTTTTTTGCTTGATCCTGGGGGATTCTGCGTACAGTGATGGAAAGGGTTTCCAGAGAGTGCCTCTCTCTGGATCTTGCGCACAGAGACACATTCACACCCCAACCCTGGATACCTTAGTAGGACCCAAATACCTTGCTCACCCCAACGGTCAAGGGTTCTGAAGGATGGACACATCTCCGTGGAAACGATGCCTCTACTCCCCACCCCAAAGTGTAACCCAGCATTTTGGCAACTGATTAAATTCCACTTTTTTTTTGGGCCAGGGTGGGGAGACACAATGATTCAGGATTGTTGCCCCCCAGTGAAGAAAGCTGGGGTGCGGAAGAGGGGGGCAACCATCCCCGTCTCCTCCTGGTTAGTGTGTTCCCAATGATTGCAAAGCCCCCAAAAACACCAAGATGGGAACCTGAAACGCTTTTGCTCGCAACGCCCAGAGCCCCAGGACGAGCTAAGTCTCTACCCACACCTGGTTTCTTTTAAGAGGAAAAAAATATAAAGAAAAATGAAATGGAAAAAAAAAAAGAGAGTCGGGAAAGAATTGAACATTTGGAACTGGGGTTTAAATAATCGCATGGGAGTCTCTGCCAACTTGGTGTGAAGTTTCATCATGCCCAGTATATATATTGTGTTACGTGGGTGTGTACAGGGATACACACGGACACACACTTGAAGATAGGATCCTGCGATTTGGGTTCGGGCTGCCGGAGCTGCCAAGCGGCCCCTCCAGGGACGGTGCAGGGGGCTCGCCACGGGCCCAGGGAGACCTTCGGCTGCTTCTCAGGTGCTGGGACCATCGAGGCCTTCAGCGTAAGTGATTATCCGCTTGGGGTCTGGAAGAGGAAGTGCAGGACCCGCGTGAACTGGCCGTCCAGCGTCGGACCGAAGCCAAGCTCAGCAGCGCCCCGAACCCAGCCACAGTCCAGCTGCCGCCCCGGCCGGGTTGGGGTGGGTGGGAGCCCAGCCCGTTGGGGGAGCCCTGCTGGGCTGTCAGCAGTGCTGCGGAAGGCGCAGTTGCAGCCGGGTGGCATCTTTTGGGCAGGCAGAGAGTGTCTCGTGGCCCAGCAAGGGTGGTTTGTGAGCAGGTGGATGGCTCAGCACGTTGCGTGCGCCCAGCCCAGACCTGGCCAAAGTGCCCTGCAGGGTGGCTGTGGGGTAAGATGACCCAGACGGTATGTTAGAAAGGAACGCCCGGACTGAAATGTTGAGCTGGGCTAAAAGTCACGCTGGGTCTTTTCCCAGAGGAATACTGGCCACCCTGTTTGGCGAGGGAGCTCTGGATGAAGGATTTCTCCACTGAAGAACCTCAAGGAGCCCAAACCAAAGACCTCGCGGCACGGCAGGCATCTGCCGAACGGCCGCCCCCCCCCCACGCTCCCCAGGAGAGGTGACTCAGCCGCCAGGCGGCCCAAAGAGCTCCGGTTTCAAAGCCACGCTGAGCTGGGGAGCTTTTGGCCAGATCCGCTCCCAGCATCAAGACAAGCCACCCTGGTGGTTCACCTCAACCCCCACAAATATAAATAAAGGGCTTGCTCCTAAGGAGACTAAGGCAAGCATGCACCGCTCCTTACCTCGCTTTTGCAAATTACAAATCGATTCCATCTCTGCAGAGACAAAAAGGAGAAACAGGGTCAGTATGGCAGGACACGTTGACAAAGCTGGAAACCAGAGACTTGGGCTCCGTCGTGAGCCCGGCTCCAAAAGCGCCCGGTGACAAGGCAGGCCCCGCTGCCACCTGTTCCTCACCCCCGTTTGATTTATGCAGCCCCTTAGAAATCACTAAACAAAACACAAGCCACAAACCCCGCAGGCTTCCGACCTCATGCTCTCGAGGCCCGTTGGCCCCACAACTCCCCAATTCCCAGCTAAGCCAAACAAAGGCTGGGGAGCCCCTGCAGGGGTGGGGCTGGGGAAGGCCTTTACCCAAAGTCACGAACAAGAAAGGGGGAGCAAGGAGGACAAGGAGCACCAGAAGCTGCCGCCTTCTGTAGGAGACCCCGCCAGGTGCCCTCTTGCAAATCCTGCATCGCGTTTTCTAGCCTGTTTCCAGCAAGCGATGCCCACCGAAATGGGCCAGCGGGAGAAGCACCACTTGCAGCCCCCAGACCCTCTCCACAAATAGCTCTGCGATTCTGAGGGCTACGCTTTCAAAAACGGAGGACAAAACACCAAACGGAATCCTTCTAAGTCTTCCCATTTTTGCCTGGGTGTTTGTCAGAGAGAGGTGGGCCTGCCAGCCTCTGAGGGAAGGAAACGGGGGTCCTCCTCTGGGAAAAGTAGCTGGGGCCCAGTCCTGGATCAGCCACGAGGAAACCAGCCTGTGCCTAGGGCACCAGGGGAAGGGGGCACATGCCTTAACTCTTTCACTGCCACACTCGACTTTAGTTTTCAATAAATTTTTGATAACATTTTCCCCCCTTATACCAATGTTACTTTAAAAATACATTAAAAAGTACTGTATGGAATGTTTTTTTTTCTACTGTCCTGGTTATAAATAAATAATTTGCTTATTTTGCTGTTTGGTGTTAAATAAATACCATGTTTTCAAAAAGTTTATATTTAATAGAGTTGTGGGTCTGGCCTGGAAGAAAACAGCATTTTCAGTCTTCTGTTTCACCATCAGCACTTATTGAGTCTTACTGTCAGTTAAGCAATGGAAGGACCGAGGGGCACCACTGTTAGGCTGCCCTTAGGGCAGTGTATCTCAGCCTCAGCCTCTTTAAGATGTGTGGACTTCAACTCCCAGAATTCTCCAGCAAACATGCTGGCTGGGGAATTCTGGGACTTGAAGTCCACACATCTTAAAACAGCCGAGGTTGAGAAACACCAGCTAGCCTTAACCCGGCCCTGCTGCAACATCTCCCAAGCTTACTGGGGGGCGCAGCAAGTCTCCCCAAAGGGATGGCCAGCCGATTTCCCACTGTTTCAGCAACAAATTCACCCGGCCATGCTTGGAGACCTGTTGGTGCAAAGCTGACTCCTTAGGGAGGGACTGGGTCAAAAAAGTCAGGGGGGAAACAGGCCACTCCAACCTCTGTATGGAGGCCAGGCGACTGAGAAACACACCAGCCCTGGAGAGCTGCCATTCCCACCCAGCACTCCTGGGTGAGCTGAACTACGACTCCCATCAAGCAGAGTGGCCCACAGCAGATGATGGGGCTGAGTGAACACCGAACCTGCAGTGACTGCCTGATTCTTGTCCACGGGGAAACCCACCACCACAGCTGCACCATCAAGAGAAGCTGGACCGGTGGGTGGCTGGCATCTGACGAAAAGATACCACTAGGCCATCGGGCAGGCCCCATCCCCAGAGAGGACTTCGGCAGGCATCCTGCTGGCTGAACAAGGCCAGGAAGAGGGGTCCGCTCTTCGCAAGGCCACCCGGGCTTAGCTCGGGCTCAGCCTCGCAAAGGCCAGGAATAACAGACTGTGGTCCAACCCGAACCCGTTTCCCAGGCCCACAGCCCCTTGCCGGGGGCAGAACAGGCCCTTAGTTGCAATGCACAATGAACACCTGTGTTGACAACCCCCAACACAATTATATATTGACACGCAGGTCATATTCCTCCCATTAGGTGCTTTGATACCAAGCAATTTCCACCACCACCCCGCTCAACATCCCAGCCCAGAGGTTCACCACCCTGCAGGGAAGGGGCTGAGAACAGCCCACCCCCTGCCCTGCGCAGGACCCCAGCCATTTCTGGGCCTTTCTCCCAACACGAATCCAGAAAGACTCAACTCAAGGGGACTCCCCCACTCTTAAAAAGGGAGGATGACTTTAAAAAGGATTAAAAATTAAAGGGGTGGACAAGGTAGGGGTGGCAGCTGGCCCTCCCCAGCTCCCAGACCCCCAGGAGGCCAAACGCCAGCTCAGGCGGGTAGGGTCCACACCCCTCCTCCTCTACCCGAACAACCACAAGCTGAGTACAGTTCCCCATGTTCCCTGGGGCCGACGGGAAATGGAGCCCCTCCTGACGGGGAAGGTGCAGGGCAGGCAAGGAAGCTGGAGAGCTGTTACCTTGAACGTGATATAGAACGGCTGCCCTCAGGTCGAACTCCCCCCAGCTCTCTTTCCTCTCTAGGCCGCACGGGGACCTCTGCTCTTTGGTGGAGACTAACAAAGTGTCCGTGGGAGAAGACAGGCGACTGTCTACGTTATAGTCCTTGGCGAGGAACACGCACGCCCCTGGGCCGCTGAGCTCAGCCTGGTGCAGGTCGCCCGGCGGGTGGGGCTCTAGCAGCAGGTCGCTCTCCTCCCCGGCGGTCCCCAGCTTGAGGAGGCCACTCAAGAGCTGGGGACTAGTCCGTTTGGCCAGCTCATAAGCCTTGGGGAACGCAGGCTGGCCGGGTCCAGGGGAAGGCGTCTCAGCCCCCTGAGAAACCGACATGCCGGGGCAGGGCCCTTGAAAGGTCACCTCGGCCGGCTTATTGTCCGCCGGCTTCCTGGTGGTGGTCTCCGGGCCCGCGCTGGGCTCATTTATAAACGATAACCCCCACTGGTTCTGGAAGATATCCCCCAAGTTTTGCTGGGTCGCCAGAAACGGAGACTCGGCCTGGGCAGCCACGTTGAACAGGCCGTGCATATTTGAGGGGTAGATGAAAAGACTCGACTTCTGCTGGTCCACAGCCGCCACGGAGGGACCGGTGTCCTGGGACACCGATTTGGAAGAAGCCGAAAGGACCGTACTAGCAGCTGGCACAAGCAGGGACTGGACCCCCGCTGGACACACACCACGATCGGCCCCTGCCAAGACGGGCCCGTTGGAGAAGTTTGCGGACGTGACGGATTTCATGGCGGACATGGGGACCTGGGAGAGGCGGCTGGAGGCCTGGACCTCCACGGCAGAGGACGAACACAAGGAGGACGAGGAGGAGGAGGAGGAGGAGGAGGAGAGAGAAGGGGCCGAGTTCTGCACGGCCTTGTTGAGGTTCTCTTTCACTTTGCTTGCGTAACTGATCTTGGGAACGATCTTTGCACTGCTGTTATCCACGGGGAAAACCGGGGGAGGCTTGAAGAGGGTCCAGGAGTCCTCTTTCGAGGACACCAGCACGTGCTTCCCCTTGGGACGCTCCTCAAACTTTCTACCGGCCACCCCGACTTTGGCATCGGAGATCTTCCGGAGCACGTCCCCGACCCCTGGCTTCCCCCGCCCCGCGCCCAAGCCCCCCGCCTCGCACTTCCAAGCAGGCTTCAGACCGTCCAAGCAGGGCCCCGCCTTCGGGTCCCCGCCATCGGGCTTGAAGGCTTCCGGCTCCAGCTTCAGCGCCGGGGCCACGAGGGCCGGGGCGGGAGGGCCACACGGCACGGTCTTCTCCCGTGCCAGGCTCAGGTTCTCGCAGCCCTTGCCGCTGTTGCACCGACCCTTCCGCTTCTTGGGGGTGGCGTAGCCGCTCTCCGACCCGCTCCCGTCGTTGTCGGCCCCTCTGCTGACGCAGCCGTTGGCGACGCACTCCGGGCTGCCGCCAGTGACGACGATGATGCCGTTGGGGACCGGGTGCGTCTCGGCCTTGTCCCAGGACGGGCTCCCCCGTGCTTTGCTCTCGTAGTACCTCTCGCTCTTTCTCTCCGGGCCGCTTTTCAGGCTGAGGCTCTTGGCCTTCAGCCCAGCTTTGACAAACAGGCCACCCTTTATGGTCTGCTTGAGGGCGAGGCCGGGCTCCCTGCAGGGCTGGCCGCCGTTGGGAACCGCGGAAAGCGGGCAGGGCAAGTCACCGGCGCTGGGAGGTTTCAGGAAGGGCTCCTGTTCACCGATGCTCCCATTGAGCTCACCATAGCCTGTGGGAAGGAATGGCAAAAGGTCAGAAGCATCCAGCCCAATCTCCTGCCTGAAGATGTTCACAAGACTTTCAGACACACCCCGAGTTCTTACACTCTCTTGACACCCCAAACTGCCAACGGACACTTGCTGTCAAAGTATCTTCCCCACGCGCAAGCCGCCCCCATCACATCTGCGGTGGCCTTGCCCCTATTTGGCCAACGCTGCCCCGGGGGCAGGGTGAGAAGGAAGACGACATTTTGACGCACAGGCAGGAAGGCCGTGACCGTGTGCTTTTTGTGCAAACGCAGGAGATTCCAGAGGCTGTGGTTGCTAAAGCAAATTTCAAATAAAAAATAAATCTGGGCGTCCAGCAGCATTCAGGAACCCGGAATCATTAGATTCCCAGACCTGAGATGATGCTGGAAGAAGCTGGGGGTGCAGGGACAAAACTGAGTCCTGAAGAAGAAAGGTCCGGGAGTGGGGGGCATGCGATCCCGAGCAAAGGCTTGCCTGCTTCAAGGAGTTGCAGACAAGAACTACGTAAGATCCCCTGTGTAGGCCAAAACAGCTCTGAACCCAAAGCCTTAGAAACCTGCCCTGGCAGTTGCATTTTGCTAGGAGAGGTGCATCCGCTGTTCCCCATTTAGAGAAGAGTCCACACCCCATTCCAAGCAGACCCCAAACAACCTCTACCCTTGGTTCTTCAGCCATAAGAAAATAGGACCCCTGGACCATCCTGTTCAGCAGCCTGCTCTCCCGGAGCCAACCAACTGCACCACAAAGCCCGTAAGTCTCCCAGTAGATGGCCTTCAGAGGAAGTCCCACTGCCTGCGGGCCTAAGAGCCCTTCATCCCCAGGGACTTGCATGAACTGGTCCAACCTGTGTTCAGACCAGGCATAAAGGCGGTGAGTGGTGCCTTCAACTGCCCGTCGTGTCTTCAGTCATTAGCCTGAAGAGCAGCGAGTGGAGAACCCATCCTCTTTAGCTCTTGCTTCCAGATTAGCCTAAATTCTCCTAAATCCCATGCACAAGCTCACAACCATCCTGATCTTCGAACCAACACCCTCACAGTTGCCCTTCACATGGTCCGACCACGCCACCAGTTGTACAGGACATCCCAGCACGCTACACATACAACACACCTGGAACCACCACAGATGCCCGTCCTTTTTTGGGCCCAGCAATTTGCCACAAGGCCGTCCTTCCTGCATATAGGAAGCAACTGCTCTTATCTGGAGATTTATTCCACCCTGCCCCCCCATCAAGAGAATGGGGGACTCTAGCGGGCAGAACAAACTGGAAGGACACCCAGGCACCTTTCCTACCCACAACTTTCAGGCCAGGGGAGGCTGGCAAAAGATACCAGGGAAAGGTCTGGCCTTAGAATTTGTCAGAAGGGGGTTCAAAGCTACAAATGGACTAGTTTCTGAGCACTTCATTTGGCGTCAGCACCCACCAAAACCATCCTTCTCTCGCAAGGCTGGCCAGCACCAGGAGAGATGTCCTGACTCTGAGCTGATGGGAAAGATGTTAGCAGGCCCTTCTCCCATGTCTACCTCTTTCTTCTTGCAGGGCAGAGGAGCATCAGGAAAGGGGGCCAATAGCATCCCTTTAGAAAAACTAACCTAACCAGGTATCTGGGTTTCACCTCCGCAGGTTGTACCAATCAGTCTTAGTAGTGCGTAAAAGCATGTAAGCAAAGCTCAGCTTAGTCCAACATGAAAGAAAGTTTACTGTGAGCTTCAAACACTCAGACTGAAGGCAGATCTACCCAAGAGGCAGCTTGATCTTATACAGGTAGTCCTTGCTTAATGACCATTCGTTTAATGACAATCCAAAGTTACGACAGCCTCCGAAAAAGTGCTTTAAGGCCTGTACTCACACTTACAACCATCACACATCACACCACCCCCGCAGTCACGTGACTGCAATTTGGGCACTTGGCAGCCAGCTCGCATTTACGACCAGCATTCTGTGGTCACATGATAGCGATTTGCGACCTTTTTTGCTGGTTTCTGGCAAAAAAACATCCGTTGTGGAAGCTGGATTTGCTTAACCATCGTAAAATGGTCGTAAAATTGGCTGTGGTCATGAGCTGACTCGCTTAAAGTCTGCACCTCTTAACCAGTTTTCCAGTCCCTATTGTGGTCATTAAGTGAGGACTACCTGTACCTCCATCCACTTAGAAGCCGAGGTGGGGGGAAGCAGGAGGGCCCAACTCTGCAGCCTCCCCAGGTGTGGAGAAGGGGGGATGCCGCACAGGTTGGGTGTGAAGCTTCGCGAAGAGAGGCAACCACCCCCTGGGACCAGGGCAAGCTGCGTTCTAGGTAAGCCCAAGTCAGCTCAGCTCACAACCTCCTGAGTTCTTCTAGCATGACAGATACAACCCAAAATCCACTGCAGGAGGCACTTTTCCTATGCACAGAAGCTGCTGTAAGAAAAAGGTGTTCCTTGATAAGGGAGCACCATTCTGTCCAGTCCCCAGAGAGTCTCATCTTATGCTGTGTTTGAGGAGTTGCACCTCAAGCCCAAGGCCCAACAGAGAGAAGTGCGAGGAAATGCTCAGAAGGCAGCGCTTGAACAGAGAGAACAGCGTCCTAGGACCAAGCAGAGCCCCTGCAATTCCAAGCAAAGCAGGACTCAGCTCTTCAGAAGCAAGACTGCCACAGAGCTAGCTAAGATCTCACAATGGGCACGACAGCCAGCATGCCACTTCCTAAAGCAAAAGAAAGCTCTCCTGTGCCAAGCCAATTCTCTCCAGGCATGCTGGACTTCACTGCCAATAACCCTCATTCATGCCATATTGACTACGGTTATAAAAACTGAGGTCATCAGGTTGAGGAGGGGAGATATGAACAAGAGGAACCCTAAATTCTCCTGACCAAACTGGCAACATCAAAAGCAATGAAGGGCAAACCAAGATCATGAGAACATTTTTTAGCCCTGATGCTATGCAGCTTATGATTTGGTTGTCCCAAGATTGTCAGCGTGGTCCAAAATGTTACAAGAACTGATGTGATGTGTGTGTGTGTGTGTGTGTCTATACACATGTCCTGGATTGCAATTCAAACTACCACACACTATTCCTCAGCACGAAGGTCCACATCTGACAGTCTTGGCTGAAAGATGAGGAACAAACAATTATTTAAAAAAAAAAAAAAAAAACAATTCCTTCATATGCGGGCCATTCCTTTTGCTGTTTTTCAAAAAAAAAAAAAAAAAAGTATTTTGGAAGATTAATGTGTGAAAGCCCAGAAATGGTACTGTTGCTCTCAGGGAGGGTTAGTGCCCTTCTCTGAATCACCCCCAAAACTCCCCCCAAAAAACCTGAAAAAATCTGGGGCGAAAATCCCATTTCCATCAACCTACCATACCCTGGTCTGTTGAGGCTTAAAAACTGCAGAACCTCACTCAAAAAAGGCTTGGCTGCCCTGCATCAAATGAAGAAAAGGCTACTCTGAATGGCAGTTAAGTTTATCCTAATGTTTTTCACGGCCCCACGTGGTCCCCCAGAAGCTTCTCCAGTCCCACGTGCAAGCCAACAAGGGGCAGATCCAAAGAGTGCCATGTTGGAGAAGGCCGAACCAGTCAGCTGAAATCAACGGAATGAGGAATAACCACCAATCTGGAATGACCGTCAGCCAACCGAGAGGCCAACAATACTTGCAGATGAACATCCCTTACTCTGGAGGAAACAGCTGCGACCCTGATGGTGAAAATTCATCTGGGAGGGGGAGTGAACACTGTGTCGGCACATTTTAAGAAGCTCTGGCTAAGGCAGGGGGATCCCAAATTGGATCTCCTTTGATTGGTCCCAAATATGCTTAGTTTTGAGTTTCCCCAGGCTTTTAAGACAGGTAGAAACTCCAAGCATTTTTTAACTTACTAAAATAGCTATCTCGATCAGTGCTTCTCAACCTCAGCAACTTTAAGTTGTGTGGACTTCAAATCCCAGACTTCCCTGGCTGGCATTCTGGGATTTGAAGTCCACACATCTTAGCTGCTAAGGTTGAGAAGCACAAAATAACGCTACCAGCTCTCTCAGTTTGGCAGCAGCACGTAAGCCCAGCAAATAAGTAAAATGCCAATGTTGTGTCCTCCTCCAGAGGTGCTGGGCTGCAGGCTCCATCAGCCTCAACTGCCATGCTGGCAAGTGACGATGGGAGAGGGAGTCCCAATGCTTTTGGAGGCCCCAGGCCAAGGAACATCTCTGGTGAGGCAGGACCTGACGGTTAAACAAAGCCTGTGAAGTATCACCGCCTGGTGGGTCTTCAGAACGAGAAACGAGCTATGAGACTCCGTCCAACCTTTAGATCGATCTGGCTAGGATCTTCTCAATCAATATTTTCATGGGCTAACTTAACGGTTAAGGACATAAATGCTATGATTATGCCTCTGGTTAGATCAGTATCAACAATGACCTCACCTTACAATCAGCAGCACAGAATTTATTTGATCATCCCCCAAAATAATTTTTACAGCCCGCGGTCCAGAAAGTTCCCTTGTGTACTTCGTGATTAGCTGTTTATTATTTCATGACAACAAGTCACTTCCAACAATAAAAATGTTCTCCCAAAGGCTCTTCCCTTAACTATGGGGAAGAAGTCTAGGCCACTCCAAAATGAGCTAATGAGAATTTTGACTGGAAGCGGGCCCTAACGTTAGAACTAAATTCCCTAAATTCAGGACAGGGCTGGTATTCTTTTCTTAGTATTCTTCAAGTTGTACACAAAACTCCAATGGGAGAACAAGGGTCTCCCCAAAGCATCAGAGCATTAGAAGGAACTTCTAAAGTTCCCCTTCACCAAATTACTCCATGCAGCTGTGCAACATCTGCTCTCGCAAAGGCACGAACTTCCCCAAATGTTCAGGCAAGGGTCTTTTGCAGAAAAGATGCTAAGACATGGCAGGAAGGGAGCTGTGTTACCCCAACTCAGGAGCTGCTAGCCCCATTTCCCATTCACAAAATGCCCTTCAAGGGCATATGCTTTTAAATTAATAGTGGAGAACGGTTAATAACTAAGCTCAAAGTGGCTGAAATGCATTAAGCCCACAAAAATGGTTTACAAACCACAACTGGCTTGGTGCACACAAAAAACAAGCAGGCTAAATTTCACATAGCGCAGCATGGGTACCAGGCGACATCCTAGATTCCTTCGGCGGGGGGTGGGGGGGTTACCGAGCTCCAAAGCAGGTTCTTTAGACACAACCCATGTGTGGGCCTCATCTGTGGCTTCCTTGAGATTTAAGCACCTGCCCTAGCCACACAAACAGGGACCCACCATTTCCTCACCAGCAGTTACAACACAGAATGAGGGTCGGGGAACCTTCAAGCTATGCCGGTTGGGTCTAAGCCAGCGGTTCTCAACGGTGGGCCCTTTAAGAGGGGTGGACTTCAACTCCCAGAGTTCCCCAGCCAGCCATGCTGGCTGGGGAACTCTGGGAGTTGAAGTCCACCCCTCTTAAAGGGCCCACCGTTGAGAACCGCTGGTCTATGCCCTCCCCGGGACTTTGGATCACTGGTGGGCCTTCCTGGGAAGGCCGAATCGGAAAAGCGTGGGAGACAGAGCGAGAGCCTCCTCCCTTCCACAGGGGCGCAACTACAAGTCCCATGTTCAGCAGCCAGCCTGGCCTTCCCGGCCTGCTTCGCAGGAAGGACCAGGGCTGTAAAACCCGCAGCTCCGGGGAAGGCGCTGCCCTGCACCAGCCCCAAGGGCGCCCCCTTTGCTCGCCCCCCACCCCCATCACGGTCACCGGCGGGCGGCCCCGAGAGGGTGGAAGGCCCGGTTAGGGACGGTCGTCCTGGGGAAGATCTGCCCGGGGGGGCGCTGGCAGCGGGCGCGGGCTCGATGGCCCCGACCAATGGATCGATCGGTCGACCGACCGACGTCTCGGCCCCGCTTCGCCTGCTCCCCGGCAGGGGCCCGTTCCCACCTGGACCTGAGCCCGGGCGGCGGCGCTCCGGCCCTCCCGAGCCTGGCCGAGCGGGCACCCCGCGGGCGCCTTCCCGCTTGCCACCCCGGGACGGGGGGGGCGCCGACGCCCACGCCGGCCCGGCCGGGGCGCCGCAACGCCTCTCCCCGCCGGCTGCACGCGCCAGGCACGGCCTCCCCGCCTCCAGCCCGCTCCGTCCGGGGACCCCGGCGCCTCCCGGCCGGCCTGCCCAGTAGCGGCGGCGGCGGAGGCCCAAGCGCCGCTCCTGCCGCTCCCGCGCGGGGCCGCCGCGCTGCCCTGGGGGCCGCCGGGCCGGGCCGGGCGGCGGCACACGAGGCCACCGGCTCGCCTCCCGCCCAACATGGCGGCGGGGAGGGCCGCGGCGGGCCGGGAGGCGCCGGACGGGGCGGCAGCCGCGCGGAAGGTCACCGGCCCGGCCCGGCCCGGCCCGGCCCGGCCCGGCGAGCGGGGAGGGGAGGGGAGGGGAGGGGAGGGGAGCCGCCCGGCCCGGCCCGGCCTCGCCTCGCCCCGCCGCCGGTGCCTTCCCGGGGAGGCAGCCGGGCCCGGCCCGCGCCCCGCGCCCCGCGCCCGCCCGCATCCCCGCAGACCTGCTCGCGCGGGCGGCGCTCCGGAGGCGCCGTGGCGGGCGGCGGCCGTGCTGGCTCCGGCGCCCTCGGGCCGCGGCTCGGGCGGGGGGCGGCCCTGGCCGTAGAAGAAGAGCTGGAGCGGCGGCGGCGGCGGCGGCGCGGGGGGCGCCTGCGGCGGCGGCAGCGGGGCGGGCGGCTCCTCCATGGGGAAGCCGCGGGGCCTCCGGGCGAGGGCGGCGGCGGCGGGCACCCCGCTCCGGCGCCGGCCTGCGGGGCCCGGGCGGACTGACAGCCGGCCGCCAGCAACGCGCCGCTTCCGGCCCGGCCGGCCCCGCCCCGAGCGGGTCTCCCCGCGGCGCCCCTCCGCGCCGCCTCGCTGCCCGGCCTGCCCGCCGCCGCCGCCGCCTGCCCGCTCCCCCGCTGGCCGGCTGGGCGGCCGGCTGCTCCCCGCCGGGCCAAAATAAAGGGCGCTTTCACGCGCAGCCGGCCAGTGCGCGCGCGCGCGCCGCCCGCCCCGCCCCGCCCCCGGCCCGCCCCCGGAGGGAGACGTGGACAGCGGGCAGCGGCCGGGGCGGCGCGGACGGCGCCCTCCCTTCTGGAGCCTTCGAGCGCGGCCGGGCGGCGGCGCTCCCCCCTCCCCCTCCCTCCCCCCCTGGACGGGCGGGGCTGCTGGCTGGACTCCCGCGCCCATCGCTCCCCCCCGGGCGGTGGGGACGCAGGCCGCCTCCTTCGGGGGCGCCGGGGGCCCGAGGAAGCCGGCCTCTGGGTGAAAGCCCCCTCCCCTGCTTCGGAACGACTTTCCCGGGGAAGCCTGGCAGCGCCCCCCCCCCTCTTTCGGGGCAGCGAGCTGGGCCGGGGGGAATCCTGGGGGGAGATCTGGAAGGAACGCAGTTCCGCCTTTCCTGGCGGTCCCGAAGGCGCGGCACTCCAAGGCCCATCAGCCCCCGCCAGGGCACCCGTTGGCGGAAGGAAAGGTGGCTGTGCGGCTCGGTTGGGTTAGGCTGGCCCACCTCACAGGGTTGTTGCAAGCAAAGGCAAGGATCGGGGACCGCCGCCAGCTGCTTAGAACCGGGTGCACGGATTTTCCGTGGACGGGCTTTAGGGGTTTGTCACATGTTGCCTCTTAACCCCCTGAAACTCGCAAAAATGTTGCCTTCGCCCACTGTTGGGGTGTTGTGGGAATGACCAAAGGGCTTGTTTTTCCACTCCTTCCCTGGAGCAAACAGATTAGAGAAATTAGACTAGATAAATTATAACACTATTTATATAAAATATAATTCAGGGCACGGTGCTCTCATGAAACCAGGGCAGAAAAAGACATTGCCTGCGTCCTGACTCTTCCCCCTAAAACGTTAACAAAATCCTGCCCCCCATCGCCTTTTACAAACAGGCCTGATTCACATCCACGCTGTGCTGAAACCAAACCCGGTTACAATATAGTGGCATATCTGCTTATAAACCATGGTTTATGGCATAGTGTTGTATCAATCCAGACATGAGTGGTTCACTCAGTAAGAGGTAGCAACATTAGCCATGGCTTAGCTTAGTCTGTAAACAGGCACTGCTGACCAGTGGAGGCTGTGATGACATCATACGTGTTGTGATGACATCAGGAAAGTGGGGTGACCTTGTGCGAGGTCATGATGCTTCCCAGAATAGACTTGGCCCTCGGTCAGCTTAATTTGGGAGTTTTAATAATTAAGCCACATTGCATCAATTTGGAAATTGAAAATTGACCTTGGCTTGGAGATGGGCTGTGGCGGGGGATACCATCGTGGCCGTGGCAGAAAAACCCCGTGGCGACTTTTAGAGGTGTGTGAAAAACGGGCAGCTTTAACTGTGTTTGACCCTTTAAAGTGGCCACATCTCTTCCAGCGTCAGGCTGAAAAACAGACCTGCCGGCTCCAGGGCAGAAGAGAGCGGGGCTGGGCTGGTGGGAGGTCCCTGGTGCTTGTCAATCATCTTCCTGGCACACAGGGCCTACTGGTTTGTAGTTCACTTGCTTGTGTGAACAGGGTGGATGTCCAAAGTTCGTCTGAAATGTGATTTAAAAGCTTGGTTGAATCAAAAGAGCATAAAGGGGTCACAGGGTACCCTCCCCTACTAAGTACAGAGGAAGCCCCATCCCGCAATAGCAGCTGCTGCTGTTGGTGGGATGCAGAGACCAGGTGATTTTAAAGTTTGGACCGCAATCTATAGGAGGATCATAGAATGGAAGGGACCTTGGAGGTCATCTAATCTAACCCCCTGCCCCATGCAGGAATCTACTGCTGTAGCATCCCAACAGAGCCACCCAGCCTCTAAACACCTCCAGGGAAGAAAAGACCCCCGCCTCATGCTGCCTGTTAGGAAATTCTCCCTGAGGTCCAGCCAAAATCTACTTCCTCGGAATTTAAGCTCAGCAGGACAATCCAGCCTCTGTGTATGCCCCGTAGGATATTTGAAGGCTGTCTTCTTGTCTTTCCTTTTTTTAAAAAAATCCATTCAATCATGTCTGATCCTCGGAGACTGCCTGACAAGTCCCTGCAGTTTTCTTGGCAAGGTTTTTCGGAAGTGGTTTGCCACTGCCTCCCTGCTAGGGCTGAGAGAGGGTGACTGGCCCAAGGTCACCCAACCTGTTCTCATGCCTGAGGCGGGACTAGAACTCACCGTCTCCCGGCTTCTAGCCTGGTGCCTTCACCACTGCACCAAACTGGCTCTCTCTAGGAAGGAAACAGGCAACAAAGCTTCCCTTAGCCATTTGCTTTCCAGGCTAACTGTTCCTTGTTCCCCTCCAAGCCCCTTATCATCTTGGTTGCTCTCTGCTGGACACACCCTGGATAGTCAGCATCCATCCTAAAAGGTCAGGGCCAGAGCTGGACGTAATATTCTATGAATGGTCTGATGGAAGAGAAGAGCAACAGCTTCTCTTGAACTTGATCATGTGGTGATGCAACCAAGGACTGCATTTGCCTTTTTTGCAGCTGCATCACACTTAGGGCTCATATTCCACTTAGGAGCTGCCAAGGCAGCCAGACCCTTCTCACATTATTATTTATTAAATTTATATGCCGCTCATCTCACTATAAAGGTTGCTCTGGGCAGTTTGTATAGCCAGTGTGTTCTCTCAATTTTATGCTGTAGGACTCGGCACTTCCAACTCTTCATGACTTCATGGACCAGCCCACGCCAGAGCTTCCTGTCGGTCAACACCCCCAGCTCCCCCAGGGACGAGTCCGTCACCCCTAGAATATCATCCATCCACCTTGCCCTTGGTCGGCCCCTCTTCCTTTTGCCCTCCACTCTCCCCAGCATCAGCGTCTTCTCCAGGGTGTCCTGTCTTCTCATTGTGTGGCCAAAGTATTTCAGTTCTGCCTTTAATACCGTTCCCTCAAGTGAGCAGTCTGGCTTTATTTCCTGGAGGATGGACTGGTTTGATCTTCTGGCAGTCCAAGGCACTCTCAGGATTTTCCTCCAACACCACAGTTCAAAAGCATCGATCTTCCTTCGCTCAGCCTTCCTTATGGTCCAGCTCTCGCAGCCATACGTTACTACGGGGAACACCATTGCTTTAACTATGCGGGCCTTTGTTGTCAGTGTGATGTCTCTGCTCTTAACTATTTTATCGAGATTTTTCATTGCTCTTCTCCCAAGGATTAAGCGTCTTCTGATTTCCTGACTGCAGTCAGCATCTGCAGTAATCTTTGCACCTAGGAATACAAAGTCTTTCACTGCTTCTACATTTTCTCCCTCTATTTGCCAGTTATCAATCAAGCTGGTTGCCATAATCTTGGCTTTTTTGAGGTTTAGCTGCAAGCCAGCTTTTGCACTTTCTTCTTTCGCCTTCATCATAAGGCTCCTCAGTTCCTCTTCACTTTCAGCCATCAAAGTGGTATCATCTGCATATCTGAGATTGTTCATGTTTCTTCCAGCGATTTTAACTCCAGCCTTGGATTCCTCAAGGCCAGCATGTTGCATGATGTGTTCTGCGTACAGGTTCCGTAGGTATGGTGAGAGCATACAGCCCTGCTGCACTCCTTTCCCCTAGCCATCTGCAGATCTGATCATCGTATTTATAACCCCTCATCCACATCATTCATAATTATGCTGAACAAGACAGGGCCGAGAACAGACCCCAGCCGTCCTCCATCCTGCGGATCTGAGTGGGATTCTGGGAGTTGAAGTCCACACATCTTCAAGTGGTCAAGGTTGAGAAACACTGCCTGAGAAGGATAGGATGACCAGCAGGGCGACCATCATCTCATTACCATCATCATCATCATCATCTCTGTATGGTTCTTCCTGCTGCTTCTGCCTTTCCAGGAGAACCGCTGGGTCCTTGAAGGAAACACTATCGGACAGGCTCTTCCCGAGCGCCCAGGGGAGGGCCTTCTTCTGCAGGTCCCCTGAGCCACGGGAGGCCCCAGGAAAAGCTTTGCATCCTGCCAAGGGCAGCAGAGCCGCAAAGGGGCCGTCCTGCCTGGGGGGCTCTGGGGTTTCCCCTCCCTCCCGGGCTGGCTGCTGGGCGAGAGGTCTGTTTCCTCACTGTGGCTGATCAATGCTCTTCCGGTTCCAGTTTTACTCTGGAATTGATTGGTTGACCTACCCACCTGCCATCCTTAGACCCTGCTCAGTCCTGGCAAAACCAACCCGGGCGTTTGCCAGTCGGGGCCACGGGTTAGAAATGGCTTTTTCAAAAGTGACCCCAAGGGAGAGAATTTGCCAATACAGAATGAAGGAAACTGTTGGCCCAAACTGACTGGTCCTGTCCCTGCCGTAAGGAAGGAAGGAATGCCACCCGTGGCATGGATGTGACTAAAGCCGGCAACCTGGTTTGTACCCCGTACCAATGCGTACTCCCATTTTAGCATCATTATGTGAACGCTTCAGCGGGTCCGTCTGCTGATGGCCATATTGAAGATCACAACTTAGAGGAGGAGAGGGTTAGGGTTAGGTAACGCGCAGGAATTAACCAATGAAATAGATTGTCATGTTCGCTGTTTCAATGTGCACTGTACATCGTAACGTTTCACATGCCATGATGCTAGCGCACGTTGATGTTGGGAGGGAGCTGCTGGGAAACCTCCTGCCAAGCTCTGTATCTATGTTTATTTCAATGGAATGTGTTTGGGTTATGTGCGCTGCTCAAGGACTTTTCCACTGCACCATCAGGAGCCGTTGGAGCACCTGGGATTGTGAGCCTGGGAAGAGTCTATGGGGGGAGGGATCTCGTTTGCACCGAGGGCTTTTAGTTTGCATTTGGCGCGCTTTTCTCATTCTCAGCTTTCTTTGTACTTGCACACTATTCTTAAATAAACCAGATTTTATGAAGCTCATGCTTGTGAGTCTGAGAGTGTTTTAGGATAGGCAACCATTACATAAAGCTGAGGATCTCCAAAATACACCGCTAGCTCCTACCAAGACCAACTCTTGTGAGGGAAGCAGTTAGCGATGGCAGAGTCGGAACTAGCATCCGGGGAGCTTGAGGAGCCGACTAACCCATTTCCCGAGTCGACAATCCGGGGTGGAGAGCCGAGCCCCCCCCGAACTTTCATATTACCCGAAGGTAATTCATAGATGTATTGTGCATCCGTCAAACCAAGAGAATGGGAAGAATGTAATAGATCTGAGTGAAGGTGGTCTGATTTTGTGGCGTGCATGGGAATAAATGCAGGGAAGTGAAAGGAAAGGTCTAAACTGGTCTTTTTCAAACTTGGAAACTCTACGATGGGTGGGGAGTTCTGGGAGTTGAAGTCCACCCAGCTTAAAGTTGCCAAGTTTGAAAAACACTGGCCTAAACCTTCTCAAGAGCCAGTTTGATGTAGTGGTCAAGGCACCAGGCTGGAAACCAGGAGACCCTGAGTTCTAGTCCTGCCTTGGGCACAAAGCCAGCTGGGTGACCTTGGGCCAGTCACTCCCTCTCAGCCCTGGGAAGGAGGCAATGGCAAACCCCTTCCGAAAAACCTTGCCAAGAAAACTGCAGGGACTTGTCCAGGCAGTCTCCGAGAATTGGACACGATTGAACGGATTAAAAAAAAAACATGCATGCACATGTCATGCAAAGGAATGAATATAAATCTATAAGCGCTATCGGTTTGATCGTTTTGGCGAAAGAATTGGTGACATGTACAAGAGAGATGGGGAGGCTGCCAGTGTAGGACAGATAATTATTTGATAGTGTCAAGAGTGGATCTTGGGTAAAAATAGATCTGAAAGAAGTGAAGGAAGTGGGAGTGGAAGTGGGCTGATTGCAGGAAGAGAAAGTAAGAGTCTCATATGAGTAAGGTCTTTGATAATCCCCCAGCAGAGTGAACATCAGGAAGAGGATGTAAGAAAAGGGGATGTGAAAGCTGCTTGGAACCGTGACCCAAATGACTTTCCTGGGGGTGCGTGGTTGTGCTGAGGAGACACGAATAAAAACTTGGGGGGATGATGGAAGTGGAGTGGCTGTCGACGGAAGGAAAATGCATGTAAGGGAACGATTGCCGCCCCAGAGGGAGATGCTCAAAGAGGGGCCGAAAGATACTCGCAAAGGAAGTTGTGAAAGACAGCAAGGGTAATTAAGACGAAAAGAGAAATGCAGAGGAATTTTGATTCAGGTAAAGGGTTTGGGAAGAAGCTGCCAGCAGGTTAGGTGGAAGATGTGGGAGGAAAGTGAAGCGAGTGACTGCCGGAAGGGGCAGGGAGAGATTTGTGTGGCAGGGAAAGCGATAGGCAGCTGAAGAGTGGAGCTGAAAATGCCTGTGTCCGGGAAAAATAATTTAAAGAGGAAGTCCTAAATGCCGTGAGGAGACCACGACGGTACAAGGCTGCACGTAAAACTGTGGATGCGTTTTGCTCATGGGAGGAGTGCGCCACTGGTTCAATGTGTGTGCGAAAGCTGCATCTCTGGGCGAGAACTACAGGAAGAATTGCTTGGAACTCAGGGATTCAGAGGAAGAACGACAAGAGGACCCAGCGTGACGGTGAGCGAATTCAGAAGTGCAATGCGGTGTTTCGGCAGAGCAGGTTTTTGCCGTTTGGGAGGCCACCAAGGCACACGTGAACATGAGAAAGTTTGTTGGGCCTTTTAGAGGAGGTGTGTGATAAAGTGAACAGGCTTGAGTAATGGAATATTTTGCACAAGTACGGAGTTGAAGGTTGATCGTTCAATGTGTTAAGAACTGTGACCGAAGTGAAAGGTGTGTGAAAATACCTGGTAAGTGATTCAACAGGCAGCAGAGAGTGAGGCAAGGGTGTTTCATGTCTCCTTGGTTGTTCAGCACATTCATGCTCAGAGGTAAAGTGACCGCTCGTAATGATCTTGAGCGTTGGTCAGGGGTGTGAACGCGCATGTATTTTATCTGCAGATAATGCTGTGTTTTTGCTGAGAACCTGAATGATTTGCAGCAAATGTTAGATAGATTGCATGACAAAATAAGGAATATGGATCTGAAATTAATATACCGTTATGTGGACAGGGTAACGGAGTGAGCAACTGCAAGTTGTACGTAAGTAGCAAACAACTAGATACGTTTAGTAAGAGGACAACGTGGAAAAGTTTTGAAATATGCAAATGCGGGTAGAAAGGCAGTGAGTAGCATGTAGCCTTTTGCAAGGAGTGATTTTAAAAATGAATAAAACCAAATATGTACAGGTAGTCCTTGCTGGACAGAAGTTGGCAGCATTGTTCAGGAGGCGGCAACAAAATACATCCCAAAGAAAGAGAAAACCAAGAAGGCAAAATGGCTGTCTGCTGAGACACTAGAAGTAGCCCAAGAAAGAAGGAAAGCAAAAGGCAACAGTGATAGGGGGAGATATGCCCAATTGAATGCAAAATTCCAGAGGTTAGCCAGAAGAGATAAGGAATTATTTTTAAACAAGCAATGCGCAGAAGTGGAAGAAGACAATAGAATAGGAAGGACAAGAGACCTCTTCCAGAAAATTAGAACCATCGGAGGTAAATTCCAGGCAAAAATGGGTATGATCAAAAACAAAGATGGCAAGGACCTAACAGAAGAAGAAGAGATCAAGAAAAGGTGGCAAGAATATACAGAAGACCTGTATAGGAAGGATAACAATATCGGGGATAGCTTTGACGGTGTGGTCGGTGAGCTAGAGCCAGACATCCTGAAGAGTGAGGTTGAGTGGGCCTTAAGAAGCATTGCTAATAACAAGGCAACAGGAGACGATGGCATCCCAGCTGAACTATTCAAAATCTTGCAAGATGATGCTGTCAAGGTAATGCATGCTATATGCCAGCAAATTTGGAAAACACAAGAATGGCCATCAGACTGGAAAAAATCAACTTATATCCCCATACCAAAAAAGGGAAACACTAAAGAATGTTCAAACTATCGAACAGTGGCACTCATTTCACATGCCAGTAAGGTAATGCTCAAGATCCTGCAAGGTAGACTTCAGCAGTTCATGGAGCGAGAATTGCCAGATGTACAAGCTGGGTTTAGAAAAGGCAGAGGAACTAGAGACCAAATTGCCAATATCCGCTGGATAATGGAAAAAGCCAGGGAGTTTCAGAAAAACATCTATTTCTGTTTTATTGACTATTCTAAAGCCTTTGACTGTGTGGACCATAACAAATTGTGGCAAGTTCTTAGTGGTATGGGGATACCAAGTCATCTTGTATGCCTCCTGAAGAATCTGTATAACGACCAAGTAGCAACAGTAAGAACAGACCACGGAACAACAGACTGGTTTAAGATTGGGAAAGGAGTACGGCAGGGCTGTATCCTCTCACCCTACCTATTCAACTTGTACGCAGAACACATCATGCGACAAGCTGGCCTTGAGGAATCCAAGGCTGGAGTTAAAATCTCTGGAAGAAACATTAACAATCTCAGATATGCAGATGATACCACTTTGATGGCTGAAAGCGAAGAGGAACTGAGGAGCCTTATGATGAAGGTGAAAGAAGAAAGTGCAAAAGCTGGTTTGCAGCTAAACCTCAAAAAAACCAAGATTATGGCAACCAGCTTGATTGATAACTGGCAAATAGAGGGAGAAAATGTAGAAGCAGTGAAAGACTTTGTATTCCTAGGTGCAAAGATTACTGCAGATGCTGACTGCAGTCAGGAAATCAGAAGACGCTTAATCCTTGGGAGAAGAGCAATGACCAATCTCGATAAAATACTTAAGAGCAGAGACATCACACTGACCACAAAGGTCCACATAGTTAAAGCAATGGTGTTCCCCGTAGTAACGTATGGCTGCGAGAGCTGGACCATAAGGAAGGCTGAGCGAAGGAAGATCGATGCTTTTGAACTGTGGTGTTGGAGGAAAATTCTGAGAGTGCCTTGGACTGCAAGAAGATCAAACCAGTCCATCCTCCAGGAAATAAAGCCAGACTGCTCACTTGAGGGAATGATATTAAAGGCCAAACTGAAATACTTTGGCCACATAATGAGAAGACAGGACACCCTGGAGAAGATGCTGATGCTAGGGAGAGTGGAAGGCAAAAGGAAGAGGGGCCGACCAAGGGCAAGGTGGATGGATGATATTCTAGAGGTGACGGACTCGTCCCTGAGGAAGCTGGGGGTGTTGACGACCGACAGGAAGCTCTGGCGTGGGCTGGTCCATGAAGTCACAAAGAGTCGGAAGCGACTAAACGAATAAACAACAACAAGTCCTTGCTTAATGACCATTCATTTAGGAATGGTTTGGACTTACGACGGTGCTGAAAAAACTGAAGTATGACCTGTCCTTGCACTTACGACGGTCGCAGCATCCCTGCGGTCGCGTGATGGTGATTTGGGTGCTTGTCGGCTGGTTCACATTTACGACCATTGCAGCGTCCTGTGGTCAGATGAACGCCATTTTCAACCTTCCGGTCGGCTTCCAGCAAGCAAAATCAGCAGGGAACTGCATGGTTCACTCAACGATCGTGGTGATTTGCCTAACAACTGCCACAAAAAAGGTCGTAAAATTGGGTTGGATTCGCTTAACGACTGCATCAGTTAGCGACTGAAATTCTCAAAAGAGGAGGCCCTTCATTGTGATGGATTGATACAATTACCGCAACAATGGATGCAGAAGTTGGAACAGGCAGGCATACGGCGCAAGACCAAACAGCATTCCGTTCTGTTATACGTAGGGTCCTAAACGACTCGACGGCAACTAACAACGACAACAACCTGCACAAGAATATGTTTCTGCCCACTTTGCTTTACAGAAGTCAGAATGGGGTCTGTCTGGAGAAGCATGAAAATAGGTTGAATTCAGTGGGAACGGGGTGCGTAAGAAGAGTGTGGGAACGAGAGGGTGCTGATAGGAAATAGACTACATACAAAATTGACTGACCGGCATGGACGAAGGACATTGCGGCGGTTTGGCCAACTAGAGAGGATGGAGGAGAATCTTATTCCACAGCCGATAGTTGAGGGAAGAGCCATGGGTTGAGAGGAAGGGACGGAGTTGATGAGATCCAGAAAAAGCGGGAAATTTAAGGACAAAGGCAAGCTATGAAGTGATGGATGGAGGTGGAGGAGGAAAGAAGGATGAATTGCAGAAATAGAAAAGTGTGGAGGGGGACAGAATCTCCTTTTCTTTTTGTTGGTCTAGGCCAGTGTTTCTCAGCCTCGGCAACTTCAAGCTGGGTGGACTTCAACTCCCAGAATTCCCCAGCCAGCTTTCGTGCCGATACTTTGAATAAAATTGTGAGTTGCATGGAAAAGGGGCTACCAGACTCCTCCTGCTGCTTTTCCTATCCCAATCGTTCTACTCCTTTGCCCTCCTGTCTCTTACCTCCATTCCGTCCTTTGCACAGCCTTGCTGACCCCAAAAGGGAATTGTGTGGTGGGTGATGCTGGCCCGCGGGGCTAGGAGGCAGGAGGCCAAGAAAGGAAAACCCAGACCTGTTTGGTGCCCCCACCCAGTCCTGATCTTGACCTTCTCGTTCCGTGAGGGCAAACGAAATTGTTGCGGCTGCTCTTGCCGTATTTAATTCTTTTAAAGTTTCGAAGCACCACTCCTTAGCACACCGGCTAGCCGAGCGGCAGGCCTCTGCACGAAATGGAGGGGTCCCTTGAGACTCTGAAACAGAGTGAAGGAGGAATTGAACCCAGGAAAGAAACCAGCTTTGTAGAATTAGAGCATCTGTAATGGTCTGTGGGAATGGCCTTGGGAGACAGGAGGAAGAGCAGCAGGCTAGTCGGCAACGGTTGGATAAGAGGCCGCTGTCCTAACAACCAGGAAACACACTGAGACAAGGAACTGGTCTCTAATATTTATTACTAGTACTTAACAAGAATCCTAACAAACTGAAGAAGCGTGGGAAAAACCCAGACATATAACCCCCAAGGGTTAAGGCGGTCCCAATCTGTGTCTCTTTGAATGGCTGAACAGTTCCTCAGTGCTACGCATGCGCTTGACAGTCTGGATGGGAGCCCCCTGCTCGCCATCCTTACTCATGACAGCCGCTGAGCCCACAGCAGGAATGAGGGCGTGGCAAACGTCTCAGAAGGTCCCTCCCTAGTTTCTTGGGCTATAAAGACGATGGATTAATGCTGTGTGGGAAAGACCTTGGGAGATGGGGCCAAGAGGCACTGCCTGGGAACAGTCAGATAAGAGAGGGCATACCCTGCAGCTGGACAATGGGAAGGGCAAGAGGCTCAGAAGGGACCCTCCCTCGTTTCTCCGGCTGTAAAGGGGACCAGGGGAGAGATGTACTTCCAGACTTGCGAGATTCTGTTAATGTGACCTTACAATAAAGACAGAGCTAGTACTCCTGGTGGTGCTTATTGTGTGGACTACCTCGCAAGGCTGACAGCATCTGAAGATTGGAAGGGCCTTTGAATCCACCTCCCCTGCTCAGGGCAGACTCCAAATTAAAGCCTCCCTGGCCAGTGTCTGTCCAGCCTCTCCTTGACCCCTGCAGGGAAGTGGGCTCCACCCCCGGCTCACAGGCTCCCCTGGCCGACGACTGTTCCTCTTCGGAAGCTTTTCCTGACATTCCATCAGAATCGCCTTCCGGGATCTGGAAGCCAGGACTGAGAAAAAAATAGTAAATATTATAAATTATGTGTTATACACAAGTAAGCATGTGGTAATCAGAAAAGGTGCTCCCAGACTCGTCCTGATTTTTGCAAAGCCATAGGAACTCTCCTTGCAGAAGAACAGTAAGGGGAAGAAAATGTAATAACAGAATAATCCCGAATCATAGTTTAAATCTTACAACACTCCGTACCTCTGATGAAGGAGCTGCATCTCATGAATGCTGAGACTTTTTAATAAAATTTCTTAGAAAAAGCACGACCAGAGACACTCCTGATTTTCATTCCCATGACTTGGGAATGGATGCAGCCTGAAATTGTGGATTTTTTTTTTCTGCAGTTGAATCACGCTGCTTGGTCATTCTTTGCCTGCGCTTTAGGAATCCTGGAACATTTTAAGGTTAAAAACTAATTGGAGCCAGTCCGGTGTACTGGTGAAGGTGCTGGGCTGGAAACTGGGGGACTGCGAGTTCGAGTTCTCCCTTAGGAATGAAAGCTGGTTGCACAACTTTGGGCCTCTCTCAGCCCAGCCTACCTGGCAGGGTTATTGTTCTGGGACAAGTAGGAGGGGGGAGCATTATGTATGTTGCCTTGAGTTATACAAAATAAAGGCGGGGTGTAAAATAAACAGGTCGTCCTTGTTTAGCGACTGCCTCATTTAGCAACTGCCTCATTTAGTGACCGCAGTGATGACAGTGATGAAAAAAGTCACTTTGTGGCCAATCCTCACATTTACGACCTTCACAGGTCTGTAAAGTAAAGGAAAGCTGAAGGAAAATTGTAAGCCGTCAAGGATTCAGCTAGTGACTTCTTCATTTAACGACTGAGTTGCCGGTCCCAATTGTGTCCGCTAAACGAGGACATCCTGTGATAATAATAATAATAATAATAATAATAAGTAAAAAAAATAATACTTCCAATTCCCTCTTTTCCCTTTCATACCCTGCCTTCTTAGACAGGAAAGGGATATAAATGAAGTTGCTGTTTCCGGTTCCAGAAAGTTCCTCCAACGCTTGTAAGCAAAATAGAACGTGGCATTGCAAACAAACAGCAGCCAGCGGGGCGGAGGGAGCATCGCCGAAGAGACCCTCAAGCTTCCTCGGGCAAGGGTGTGGTTCTCCCCTGTGACCACTAGAGGGCAGGACCAGACAGGCGGAAATCTCTGGCGGCTGATGCCCAGTCCGGCACCGTCCCGGTTGTCCTCCTGGGACCCTGAGGGGCGAGGGGGGAGGAGAGGAAGAGCAGGCGATGAGCAAGCGGGGCTCAAAGGACAGGAGGAATCCAGGCTGTGTCGACTTTGGCTGAGCTCTGGGACAAGAACTCTGAGCTTCTACTTAGAGGTAGACTGCCTCTGAAGGTGGAAGTGCTACTGTTGACAGTGGCTGCCTAAGTTCCTTTTCAAGTTGGCGAGTTGGTGGCCTCACCCCAGGCAGCTGAGGAGGTCTGCGGAGAAGGCTTGCTTCCTACGGCTTTTGACCAAATCATCGAGATGGGGGCAAAGGAGTCCGTTACAAGGGTGTGCTTGCAGGGGGTCCTGAGATCATCCATACAATCCTGGCTGAAAACGGGGCAAAAAGTAAGTGGCAGAGGTGACTCCCTATGTGGTTGACAGACAGAAGTATTAAAAACAGACAAAATACCGTCGTGGGAAAAGGAAAGTACACCCCCTTGGAGTTCTATGGTTTTACGTATCAGGACATAATGAAAATCATCTGGTCCTTTTTGTTGTTTATTCATTTAGTCACTTCCGACTCTTTGTGACTTCATGGACCAGCCCACGCCAGAGCTTCCTGTCGGTCGTCAACACTCCCAGCTCCCCCAGGGACGAGTCCGTCACCTCCAGAATATCATCCATCCACCTTGCCCTTGGCCGGCCCCTCTTCCTTTTGCCCTCCACTCTCCCCAGCATCAGCATCTTCTCCAGGGTGTCCTGTCTTCTCATGATGTGGCCAAAGTATTTCAGTTTTGCCTTTAGTATCATCCCCTCAAGTGAGCAGTCTGGCTTTATTTCCTGGAGGATGGACTGGTTGGATCTTCTTGCAGTCCAAGGCACTCTCAGGATTTTCCTCCAACACCACAGTTCAAAAGCATCTATCTTCCTTCGCTCAGCCTTCCTTATGGTCCAGCTCTCGCAGCCATATGTTACTACGGGGAACACCATTGCTTTGACTATGTGGACCTTTGTGGTCAGTATCTGGTCCTTAGCAGGTCTTAAAACTAGGCAAATGCAACCTCAGATGAACAACAACACAGGATGTATTGCACTGTGTCATTGTTTATTTTATAAAAATTATTATAAATTACTATTAACCTCCTCGGAGCCCAGCGCGATGGACACCTTTCATTCTCCCCACCTCGTCACGGGATAAGCCATGGGTGCAAAGCTGGCTGGACTGAACCATGGAGTCCTGGGTGCTCTCTGAGCCTGGCTGTTTCCTTGCAGACATTTCATGGCCAGGCTAGGCAACACCTTCAGTGCGAGGGGGGAGGGGGCCTTGCTCTCAGTTTATACACCGTGGCTTGCCCTGCTTGCATTGCTGGGGGGGGGGTGTTCTCTCCTTGGGGGTTCCTTGACTGGGCTGTTTGCTGCTGGGTGGATTGCCTGAGTTAACAGTTCCTTGATTGGGGCGTATTGTGCTGTTTGATGGTATATCTGGTGTTGATCCCAGTGCTGATTTTTGCATATCTGGGTGTCGATTGCTGGCAACGGAGTGTCCTGGTCTTTTGGCTTTTCCACTGTCTCTTTTGAATGGTGTGTCAATGTTGTTTATGTGTCTGCAGGGCAAGCCACGGTCTATAAACTGAGAGCAAGGCCCACTCCCTCTTCGCACTGAAGATGTTGCCTAGCCTGGCAATGAAACGTCTGCAAGAAAACAACCAGGCTCAGAGAGCACCAGGGACTCCACAGTTCAACCCTTAGCTACAAATATTTGCTTCGATTGGGACTTAACCATGCTGCCTCCGCTCAGGCAAACTTCACGTGGTGCATTAAACTGTGGTTTCTTTATGGTTGAATAAGCCACCGTGGTTGAGGATAGACTCAAGCCAAGGAGGCTGCACGTTCGGGTTGCCATTATGCATGGCAGCTGACTAGATCACACTGGCTGGGTTCAGGCGGCTTGCTGAGCCAAAGGCTGTGGTGGACAGTCCAGAATATGCTAAGCCAAGATAGAAGGTTTGGCCAAGTTCATTACGCCATGATGCAGTCGGCCTGTGTTGACATATTGTGCACTGGCCAGCGTTTCATGAACCATGGTTTCTGGCGTGCCAACCCAACCACCGGGAGTTGATTTGACAGATACGGCCCTTCAGTGGGTCCAGCAGCATGCCTCCACCCAGGGGTGTTTTGGCTGGAGCTGCCACCACCAAACGCCAAACCTTCCAGGCACACAGGGAGACACAGGGCCCATGAGTCACAGCTAGGAAGCTGGCGCTCGTCCTGCAGAGGGTTCTTGGTACGGGGCCCAGCCGTTGCTTCAGAGCCATGGGCGACTGGGGTCCAGCCTGGCACTCCAGATATGACAGCTTGGACTCTTGGCGTTCCCAGCCAGCACGGCCAAAGGGACGCTGGGACCTGAAGTCCAAGCCAGCCGGTGGGCACCAGGTTGAGGAAGGCAGATGTCAAATTGGCACTATTGGCTATTGAAGGCCCCTCCCCCTAGTGTCCCAGGGGGAACCCCTTCAGGTTTTTTTTTCCTTTCTGAGGGTCACTCCGCATCCATTTAGCCCCTTTTGGTTTTGTGGGGGAGTGTTATTTCCGCACAGCACGGCATCCCCAGAGCGGCTGAGAGCTCCATTCTGTCGGCCAAGGGTCTCATTTTAATGCCAGTCTGCAACCAGCTGCCTTTACCCAAGGGAAGGGGAATGCAAGCAAAATGCACCTCAGTTGCTGGGGGATGCTTTCAGCTCCACTATTGCCAGGACAGGCCACAGCCCAATTGCCCTGGTTCTTGCCAAATAAAGGTGAATGGCATCCAAAGCCAGGCCCTGGGCTGAGAAGGGGAGAGGCAACTTCCGAGGTCTGTTGGGTGGGGATGAATCAGTGGGGCCTCGGTCTTTAGGGCCTTTCTGCGCCAGCCCCGGGCCCCGCAAAGAGAGCTTCTGCACAGCCTCCCCGGGATCTGGGCAGTGAAGAGCAGCGGTGGCAGGTGACCTGTTTTGCTGCAGCAGACTCAGCTGCCGGCACGCCAGATGCCTCTAAAGCAGCAGTTCCGTTGCCAAGCTGGGGCCCCTGTCCATGTGGGGGACAACAGGCAAGCCTCTGGGCCAGGGCACCCCAAAATTAAAACAGGGAGCACAGAAAGATGCAGGCAGGCAGGCAGGAAGTAGGGACATGGGAGGGGGGAAGGGGAAGGAAGGGGAGGGGAAGAGAGGGAGAATGGGCTCAAAGGAATTTCTTTTGGGGCAGTGCTCAGGCAGGCCAGATGGAGACAGGGGTTTTTTGGTGTCCCCACCAGATGAGATTCCAGTGCAAACTTGCTCTGCTCAAAACTTGCTCAAAACAGGTCCAGAGCAGCACAATAAATTAAAAGGTAGCATAAAACCAACTGTTCTGAGTCAGGCAACAGGATGGGCTCGGAGACTGCATAAGCACGAACCCAGCTGTGGTAGTTCGTAAACTGTGGCTGTGGCTCAGCAGGCTGCAACGATCAGGCCGATCATGGCAGATGCACAAAGCTATGGTTAAGCTGTCCGATGACTTGGGAGGCAATCAGGCTTAGCTAGTTGGTGGCTCTGCGTACCTTCGCATGGCGTGAGCCAGGTGGTTGGGTTACTTCAGCTGAAGAATGTTGACATGCATGCGAGTCGGCATTCTGGGGGAATGTGGCCAGAGTATTTCCACAATGGAAAGACAGCAGAAAGGCAAGGCGATAACACCGTGGATGGCGTGGGTAACGTCTGGAAGCCACCACTTGAAATTCACACAGTACCCCAGAGCGATGTGACATAAAGGCATGGGGGGAATCTGAAATGGGGGCCCAGCATCAGGGAGCGTGACTGAGCGGGGCCCGGGGAGCAGCTGGGTCCAAGCTAAGCCGACCCCCAGGCAGCAGCAGAGAGCGGGGTGGTAGTGCTTGGCCAGGCTGCTGGGAACCCACACATTAACAATCAGCATCAGAAGCAGGAACAGCTACTGGGCTGCGGCACGTCCAGGATCCCGCCTTGCTCCAGCGCGTCAGCAAAGAGCGATACGGCTTTCCGGCAGGGGTCTTCCCCTCCGTGACCCGGGATGTCAGAACTCCGTCGGCAAACTTCAGAGGTACCCCCACCAATGTTCAGGTGCCTCCTGTTTTCTTCCTCGGGACTCTCTTCCTCTCTCACTGTCCTCCTTCGCTTGATGGTTGTGAGCAGCCCGGAGTCACTGACCATTGGGCAGCATACAAGTTTAATAAATAAATAGATGACAATGATGACGCTCTCCGTTCAATTGTGTCCGATCCTCAGCAGTTCTACGGACTGGCTCTCTCCAGATTTTCTGATCTTGTACAACTTCTTTTAGTCGTTTTATGCTCTGGCTGGGGTCAACTTTGAGGGTAATAATAATAATAATGATGATGATGATAATCTTTCCCTTCCTATTATACCTGATTCCAGTCCCTTCCAATCGGATCCTTTCCCCTTTCCTTCTCTTTCTTATACTGGATTCCATCCCATCCCTCATCGGCACGCTTCCCAGCCTCTTTTCCGCCTCCCTTCTCGCACACGAAGCCTGTGCAGCTGTGCTGATAGAGGTCACGAGCAACTCCTTCCGGATTTGTTCTGCTGGCTGTTCTCAAAACCAGGGCTCTTTGCTACTGGAGTTTGTTAACTTCTGCTCCCATGAGTATGTAATTAGCACTGTGTTGTTGCATTGCTCATTTGCAGTGCTACAATTAGGCTTCCCTACAGAATAGCTGGGTATAAATCCAGAACCAGACTGAAGTGAATCTTTCCTACAGTTAACGAAGGCTCAACCGTGCTGGCTTTCTGATGCTGCTTTGCAGCAGTATGGATGGGAAGGCTATCTAGAGGGCAGTGTTTTTCAGCCTTGGCCACTTTAAGATGTGTGGACTTCAACTCCCAGAATTCCCCAGCCAGCCATGGCTGGCTGGGGAATTCTGGGAGTTGAAGTCCACACATCTTAAAGTGGCCAAGGTTGAAAAACACTGGTCTAAAGCATTTCTTTCCATACAGGGAGGCTGAACACAAGACCTCAGAAGCAAAAATTTTTGGATGGAAGCACATGAGCTACTACAGTTTGCTCTCTTCGGGTATCCAAGTCTGGACAGTCCAGATGACCCATGACCCACCCAATTGTAATAAACAGACCTCAGCCCATTCCAGGCCCAATGTTGGCCATGTGAAGCTCATCTGCCCAGGCTGCCTTCTTCTGCTACCACCATTCACACTTCCTTGGTGATCATGAGGACTACCATCTTACCCCAAGCCTAGTTTGCAAAAATAACCAATTAATAACAGGTGGAAGGAGCTGGTCAGTCTCCAGATGTTGCTGAACCACATTTCCCAGCATCTTGCCCCTGCCCCTCTCGGCTGGGGATGCTGGGAGGTGTAGTCCATCAACAAACCGGGAGCATATTTCAATCTCTTTGTTGAATAAATGGAATCACAGGATTATTACTAGCTGATTTATTTATTAAAATTTATTTATTAAATTTATACACTGCCCATCTCACCCCGAAAGCAACTCTGCTTATTGCCCTGAATTACTAGCACAGCAACCTTCTTAACACGAATCAGTGGGGCATTCATTTTGTTTCCAAACAAGCCCTGCGCACACTTTGGGGGTGACCACGTGGCTTTGCAGGTGAAGGTAGCCACCTTCAACCCGACACACTGGACTGCAATTCCCATAAGCCCCAGCCAGCATGGCCAACCACGGTGGTGATGGCCAAAGGTTTCAAGCTCTCTCTCAAGTCAGGGGCTCCTGTAAGGGTTAGGGTGAACAAAGCCCTACCCTTTCTATGCCCAATGTACAAAAAATGGGCGGGGCTTCCGTCGCATCGTTGTGGGTACCACCTTGACTTCTTTGACCTCCCTGTGGACACTGTAGTGGAGTGGATTTATATTTCAAATTTAGTCACTGCCCATCTCACTAAGAGCGACTCTGGGCAGTTTACAATAAAATTAAAATAACTAGATTAAAATACAATAAAAGCAAAATTCTTCATAAAAATATAAATATAAAATCCAAGACAGAGAATCCAAAGATCGTAATTTATAATTCCTTGGGGCCTCTTCAAGGCACTAACCACCCCCACGATTTATTATCCCCCTCCCGCCCCATGAGAGATGTCAGAGAGAGGTCTGCACCCCCTTCCGGAAGGCTGGGGGGGCGCCTCTCCTCTGCGGGGAGAGTGTTCCACAGGGTGGGGGCCACGGCAGAGGAGGCTCTCTTCCTGGGCCCCGCCAATCAACAGTCTCTCACGGACGGGGTTCGTAACATGCCCTCCCTGCCTGACCGGGTGGGACGGGTTGACATAACGGGGATGAGGCGGTCCTTCAGGTAGCCTGGCCCCATGCCATGTAGGGCTTTGGAGGTGATGACCAACACCTCGAACTGGACCCGGAAGCAGACTGGCACCCATAAGTTAACGTGACTTCCTTGATTTTGACTTAGGGGGCGAACATCTCCCTCCCTGGCAGAGTTGCAGAGGCCCATATCTGTGTCTCTCACACACACACCACCAAAACCCACACATCTATTGATCCACCGGCTGCGCCTCTTTCCTTCTTCCGTGTTTGGCTCTTCCGCTCAGCAGATGTATGATTCACCCTCAGATGCTTGTTTTTTTCAGCCCCAATCTGGCCGTTTTATTCCTTGCTTGCGCAGAAGGCTTTCTCTCATCCTTGCAGCCGTTCCAAATGATCCACTTTTTCTATTGGATCATTCTGCCGAAGGTTGCAAGTCTGCATATAATCAATCATCAATCAATAACAACGGTCAAGGGTCCCTTGGTCAAGACTGAATCCCAGCGACCCCGATCAAGCATAGCCACGGGGCTTTCAAAGCAACCAAGGGGAAGGGGGTTGTGTTGCCTTCTTTGGGGATTCCCCCCCCTTCCCAGTCTGACAGGGCTGGAATGTCCTGATGGCCTTCCTTCCAAGGACTAACAAGGTTAGGCGCTGCTTAATTGTTTCAAGATCAGTGAAAATCAGCCAGGGCCACAGAGCACA